>NC_080164.1:159392141-159713184 GCF_950295315.1 Erinaceus europaeus
ACTGTTTATTTGCATGCATATGCATACATATTGTAGTGTGGATATGTCTTTAATTTCATTATTAAAATTCCTAACAGTCAGAAAATTGGTGATAGGGCATATGCTCATTTAGGAACTTCAATATGGGTATAATAGTTAGCTATTGACATAATAAGAAAATCATAAACTTTTGAGTTTGAACAAGACAACATTTGTAATTTCACACTTTCTGTGAGCCATGAGTGTGGATAACATTTATTTATTATTTTAGCTTTCTACATTAGCATTTTGCAAAGCCATATGGCTAATGTGTCTGATATGAATGTGGTCTTATCTGAAGCTCAAGGAAAGTACACCTGATAAAACTGAGTAGTTCTGAACAGTTTTTAGCAAATATTTGGATAGATTTCTAGTACTTAGTTTCTTGCTGGTTGGTGGTGTTTGGCCAGGTCCTTCTTGAATGGCTTTCTCATGTGATAATTGATAATAGTAATTTTTGCCTGCAAAATCAGAAGAAAACAAATATCCTTGCAATAGCAGTTGTGGTATAAAGTAACATAATGACAATGATGTACACATAGCACTTAACCTCATAACTGTTAATGGAGAACACGTTGTTGTCATCACTGAAAACTGAGAGTATCTGAGGGTTATGGAAGAATATGCCAGAAAGATCCTCATGGAACTCCACATGATTAAAAGTTTTCTGAGATAAATTTTGTGTAAACCACCATTTTTCTTCCTTCCTTTTTTTTCTTTTTCAAAGAGACTTCCATGCCTAAGGCTCCAAAGTCCCAGGTTTATTTATTTGTTTTTACTTTATTTATTTATTCACTAAAGATATGCAGAAATTAAGAGAAAAAGGGAGATAGAGTGGTAGGGAGGCAGAGAGATACACTGTTTTACCTTTTGTGAAGCTTTCCTCTTGCAGGTGGGGACCAGAGACTTGAACCCCAGTCCTTGCACATAGTAACTTGCCAGCTTAATCAGATGCGTGACCATCTGGACCCTAAGCTGCTTTTGTTTGTTTTTTGTTTTATTATAGAAACATAAAATATAATTGACTATTTTGAGGCAATTAAACATTTTGGAATAATGTATCACGGATATTACTTGTCCGTTTATGCATGGAAGATATTTCCAAACATAGTAGTAGATATCCAAAATAACTTCCAATGTTATTTCTTTAAGCTATATTTTAGAAGAGGTATTGCCTATAGGAGAAAATAAAAACTGATGACCAAAATAACTAGACCCTGTATAGTTTCTTAACGAGTAGTATATAGTTCTATAAAGATTTAGCATACCTGATTATCAGTTATACTATCAGTAAAATGAATGTTATAACATTTTCCTGATGTATTTTATTGATATGAAATATTATAAAGCTTAAAAAGGCACATTATATAGCAGTATCTCCTCAGATAACTGATATTGTTATCAGACCACATAGTAAATGACACCTAAGTCTACATAGTATTACATTATCATACAGTCATTTGAAAGGCCAAAAGATACACGTATTCATTTAACTATTTAATTATGTGTTTGGCATAGCTCCAAATAGTGCCAAAATAGTGAAGAAAACAAAGAAACCCACAGTCTCTGTTCTAAAATATATTCCTATATTATGCACCTTAAACTTTCCCAATCTGAGTGCTATGAAGAAAAATGAAGCAGGAAAGAGAATGCACAATCATTTTAAATTTATTGATCTCTTATCTGGACATTAGAGAATTAAGAAAATAATACTGAGCATTTTTCCTGAAGCAAAACTATACTTGGTGAGACTGTAATTATATTGGGTAATTTTATACATAGTGGGTATTACTGAAATGTTAAAGGAAAAATAGACAAATTTTATATGTCCTTGTTTATAGTGTCCAGGAATAGAAAAAAAATAATTTTCTGGTCAGAGAAACCTAAAACTTGATTCATTGAATTTATACATTTAAATACACATGTAATTGGCAGAGTTTTGGTGGAAACTCATTCTGAGGGTTTATAGTATTTCACGAAAGTACTCAAAAAGGAGCAATTGGAATGCTTCCTGTTCACTTATTCTATAAACCTAAAACTACCTAAAATAACTTCTACTAGATTAAAATAAAAAGTAGCTACATTGGTTTATTGCACCAAAATAAAAGACTCTGGGGTTGGGGGTGGGGTTCAAGTCCAGGAATATGATGGCAGAGGACCTAGTGGGGGTTGTATTGTTATATGAAAAATTGGGAAATGTTATGCATGTACAGACTATTATACTTACTGTCAACTGTAAAACATTAATTCCCCAATAAAGAATTTTTTAAAGTAACTATATTATATGAATCCCTCATTCAAAATGAAAGAATGCCAGGCAGCTTTCCGGATCTGTGGAGTCATGCACACACCAAGCCACAACAAAAACCTAGGTGGCAAAAGGCAGAAGAAAAGAGGGGGCCGCACAGTAGTGTAGAGGGTTAAGTACATATGATGCTAAGGATCCTGGTTCAAGCCCCTGGCTCCCCATTTGCAGGGGGATAGCTTCACAAATGGTGAAGCAGATCTGCAGGTGTCTATCTTCCTCTCCCCCTTTCTGTCTTCCATTTGTCTCTTGATTTCTCTCTGTACTATCTAACAGCAATAACAACAAAGGCAACAAAATGGAAAAAAATGGCATCCAGGAACAGTGGATTCATAGTGCAGGCACCAAGTGCCAGTGATAACCCTTGAGGCAAAAAGAAGGAGAAGGAGGCAGAGAAGAAAGAGAAAGAAAGAAATGAGACAGGGGATTCTAATAAATAGAACAATAATGAAATTGGGGAAATTACAGAAGATGCCAGAAAGATACCTGAGGGATTACCATGAAAGACAACCATAGCAGTCTTCCTCTTAGTAACTCTATTAAAAACATTATGCAGGTATTTCAAATCTGATTTAATAATAAAACATTTTATAAATAAGAAATTAAAATGTATTGAGCTACCTATGTCCATTTATGGTGTAGGTATATTTAACATTAAATTGTTAGAATCAAAGACATCTTTCAATAACTGATATATATATATAATGTATATATAATTTTGGATTTATACCACTTAAATACCCTTTTAAATTAAATGGACTTTTGTCAAAATATTTTGTCAACATATTTAATTCATTTACAAAGCAGATATAACCGATAAGATAAAAAGTATGATTTTAGCTTATTAATTCATTCTTATTTGTTTAAAAAATAGTAGGAAAACAATTTTGAAATTAAATAAGAATTGTACTCAAATTCTTAAAAAAATACTGTTTTATGTAAGAGGGCATCTTGTTGTAAAGAGGAAAATGACTCAGCAGTTGTTTAGTTTCAGAGATTTTTACATCCCACATAGAGATATTTTCTATGTGGAAACTGAAAAGGGTAATTAATTCCTACACTCAGAAAATTAATACCTAAGATATTTTTAAATTAACAACTTAGTTCAAAATGTTTTTATTATTGGGTTGTAGGAAAAGTCATGATGCTTTTTTTCTACACATAAAAACACTATAATTTTTCTGACAATCTAAAATATAAAGACAATTATTAGTAGAAAGTGATTCTTTGCTAACAAATATAAACTTTTTAAAATAAGTTACCTGGAATTGGTTTCTTAACAATTCATTGTATATTGTCAATTTCCAAGATTAATGGTTACATGTATGTTCATAAATTATTGGTTGTTCCACCAGGTTCCAGATGCTAGCAGGATGCCAACCAGACTTCCCTGGACAGACAACCCACCAATGTGTCCTGGAGCTCCGCTTCCTCAGAGTACTTTCCCACTAGGGAAAGAGAGACAGCCTGGTAGTATGAGTTGACCTGTCAACGCCCATGTTCATCGGGGAAGCAATTACAGAAGCCAGACCTTCCACCTTCTGCATCCCACAATGACCTTGGGTCCATACTCCCAGAGGGTTAAGAACAGGAAAGCTATCAGGAGAGGGGATGGGATACAGAATTCTGGTGGTGGGAATTGTGTGAAGTTGTATCCTATGGTTCAGTCAATGTTTCCTTTTTATAAATAAAAAAAAATAAAAAATACTGATTGTTTAAACTGTGCTATTAAGCATTAACACATAGTCTGGAATGTTTTTTATAGGTCTGGAATTGATAGATAGAGGAGTCAGTACAGAAAGTTGTGTAGTACTGGTCAAGCTTCAGGTTAAGCAAAAGTGCACAATAGTCTGAAGTGAGTTAGTATATGCAGCAAGCAAGTAGAAAGATCTAAAAATACACCATAAAATTCCTAATGAAATAGTGTCTACTTAGACTTAGTTCCTCACCTACTTCCTATTATACTTCCATCAGTCACTCCAAAGCAACAGCTGAATAAGGGCAAGAGACTGGCATACTTTAATGATGATTTTTTTTTTTAGTATTTTATTTATTTATTTATGAGAAAGATAGGAGGAGAGAGAGAAAGAACCAGACATCACTCTGGTAAATGAACTACCGGGGATTGAACTCAGAAATGTTTGAGAATCCAATGCTTAATCCACTGTGCCACCTCCCAGACCACACAAGGATGATTCTTTAATCACTATTAGGCCACCCCATCAGATGGGTCCCTATTCAGGGAGTCCTGAGATTTCTAAACAGTCGTGATAAGCTTGGAGCTTGGATAAATCCGTTTCTCCATTGTTACTGGTCATCTCTATCAGGAACAACACAATAGACCCCTTTGTGGGCCCCCATAGGACCTTGCCCTCAATGTGGATCAACAATGGCCAAGAATGGAGGATGGACAGCATACTCTATACTCCACCTGAGGAAGATGGGTCCTAATATTGAAGCGCTTTGGAATGTTCCTACTGATGACCACAGAATGTGAGCTCAGATCTACACCTAAGTTGAATATGGGTCCCAGATCACATCAAATCGATGGAGTATACAGTAAAAAATATTTATACATGTTTCCCATATTTGGGAACTACTCTCTTCCCTGAGCAGCTTTCTGGTCCTTTTTCCAGCCATGACATCATCTCCCCAGACAATAACTTGGATCCACGTGTATATCAGATGTCAAGCTCAGAAAAAAAAAAAAAAAAAAAAAAAGAACTAGTATAGTCATGGGCTCTTTGGAATATAACTAAAATAGGTCTACTAACTATCTACAAAACAGAGACCCCCCCATCATCTGAACTATTCTAGCCTTTAGGTTCATGATTAGTCAACAATTAGTTTGGCTTTATATATTTATATGTTAAGTCTTTTTTTTTCAGCCACCAGATTCCAGATGATATCATAATGCCAATGGGACTTCCCTGAACAGACGGCCCCTCCATGTGTCCTGGAGGCCCGCTTCGCCAGATCCCAGTTCCACTAGGAAAAGAGAGACACAGGTGGGTGTATGGATCAACCTGTCAATGCCCATCTTTAGCGGGGAAGCAATTACAGAAGCCAGACTTTCCACCTTCTGCACTCCATAATGACCCTGGGTCCATACTCCCAGAGGGATAATGAACAGGAAAGCTGTCACAGGAGGGGATGGGATATGGAGTTCTGATGGTGGGAATTGTATGGAGTTGTATCTCTCTTATCCTATGGTTTTTGTCAGTGTTTCATTTTTATGAATAAAAATTAAAAAAACTGTCTTGATTGAGAGCAATAAAGAAGTCTCTGACTCAGCCTGGTTTGAACTTGAGAATGTCCTATAGGAGTTACCCACTAAATGTAATGAATTCCTAGTATGCAGTAAAAATAGGCAGTGTATTAGTTTAAAATGCTGTCTCTATAATACAGACTTTCTGGATTTCCTCTTATAGAACTTCGCTCTTTCTATTATTTGAGCAAAGAACAAATTTACAAATAATCACACACTGTTACTTTTATATGTTTATACTTTTTGTTCACCAAATAGGTTCTGAGTTCCTAAATACAGACTATATGTTGCTTATTTGTTTATTTTGAATAAGTTTTACAATAGTTTTAACTCATAGTACTAAGACACATTTCTTGAAAAAGAATAATTTAAAACTAATTTGATTAAAAGGAATAACAATAATGTGTCAATCAATTTGAGTTATGTGCACTGTGGAGATACGCTACTGATAAGAGTTTATACTTTATAATATATTGCTCAAATTCTATCTAAGCAACATTAATAAAGTGAGCGGAGAAGTTACCAGGCTAGAGTGCATGTCTTGTCATACATGTGACCTGGTTTCTTGCCCCAGAAGCAAATGGGGAACACACAGCACCCAGAAAAGTTTGGTAACTGAGGTTGGGACCCTCTCCCCCACCTTCCTGCCTCCAAGATCCATTATCCTAAAGAAAAGTTGTTCTAATGAGTAGTGAAATCTCATACCAGAGTGCCAATCTCTGAAAAATAGATAATAGGCGCAAGATGAGAAGCCTGAAGTGCTAAAAAATAATGGAAGAAGAAAAAATAAAGGAACAGAGCACATCGAGTTCTGGGTTTGTCAATAGAACTTACCAATAACAGGTCTCAAGGGAATTTCTGTATGCTTGTCTAAGGATAACTGTGACCTACATATATGTATTCTAGAGATTAAATACAAGGTTCAGAGAGTCATATTTTATCTAATTTTCTTTCTCTGCCTGCTTGTGTTTAGAAACAAGAATGTTATGAGTACAGAATGTCAAATATAATTGCTTGTAGTTCATGGCTGCATTTTATTCTGTTTAAAATATGATGCATAAAATCAAAAGCAATCAACTATCAGTATTACTAAAATACATTGACTAGTAACAGTGAATCTATAAGTGAAAATATAGTTATTTTTACTTCTAGAGCATTTACATAGACTACTTCTCTCTCTCTCTCTCTCTCTCTCTCTCTCTCTCTATATATATATATATATATATATAAATTTATAAAAAGGAAACAGTGACAAAACCATAGGATAAGAGGGATACAACTCCACACAATCCCACCACCAGAACTCCGTATCTCATCCCTTCCCCTGATAGCTGTCTAATTCTTTAACCCAAGGTCTATACATTGTGGGATGCAGAAAGTGGAAGGCCTGGCTTCTGTAGTTTGCTTCCTGCTAAACATGGGCATTAAACATGGGCATTGACAGGTCGATCCATACTCCCAGCCTATCTCTCTCTTTCCCTAGTGGGGCTGGGTTCTGGGGAATAGGAGGTTGTCTGTCCAGGGAACTCTGGTTGGCATCACACCAGCATCTGGAACCTAGTGGCTGAAAAGAGACTTAACATAGAAAGCCAAACAAATTATTGACTAATCATGAACCTAAAGGCTGGAGTAGTGCAGATGAAGAGTTGGGGGGGGTGGTCTCTGTTTTGTAAATAGTAGGCATATTTTAGTTATATTCCAAAGGGCCTGTGGCTATTCAACTTTTTCCCTCGATCCTAATATATATATAGGATCCTAATATATATATATATATATATATTAGGATATATATATTAGGAATATATATATATATATTCTTATCAATGCCAGCTTTCAAGCATGCATGATTTCATTGCTCTAAGCTCAACACTTACCACATTCATATTCTTCTTTCTTTCTTACTTTCTTTCTTTCTTTCTTTTTCTTTGCCAGCTGGGGTCTATTGTACGCACAATCCCAGTATTCTGAGCATATTTATTTTAATTTCCTTTTAATTTCACATAGAAAGAGAGGGGAGAGTAAAACAGAGAGGGAGGGTAATGCTTCGCCATCCTAGAACTTAATCTAGTGCCTTTTGTGGTGTATCACTGTGGTGTCACAGGTGGAAATCTAGTCCTAGGGAATGACAAAGGGGGCACTCCACACAGCAAGCAGTCTTCTGGCGCTTGGGACTAGTTCTATTCAGATGTCATAGAAGATATTCTTTCCATCTTTTCTCTTCCACAATGATTATTCCATTCATCACTACTATGTTTTACTTCTTTTTTATTTTTTATCTTTTTTTTTACTTTTCATTTATTTATTCCCTTTTGTTGCCCCTTGTTTTATTGTAGTTATTATTATAGTTGTTATTAATTTCATCATTGTTAGATAGGACAGAGATAAATGGAGAGAGGCGGGGAAGACAGAGAGGAGAAGAGAAAGATAGACACCTGGAGGCCTGCTTCACCGCCTGTGAAGCAACTCCCCTGCAGGTGGGGAGCCGTGGGCTCGAACAGGGATTCTTATGCTGGTCCTTGCGTTTTGTGCCATGTGCGCTTAACCAGCTGCGCTACCGCCCAACTCCCGACAACTGTTGTTTTGGCCAGTTATAAAAAATTTATTAATTTAATGTCATTTTCTCCATAGTTCTAAATTATCCTTTAAGCTTTTCTTTAAGTTACCATTGTAAAGTTGCTTTGAATGCATCAAAATGTACAAGCCCTGGTGTTTCCTCTGCTTCTTTTTTTTAGTTGTTTTGTAATTAATTTTCTTGACATGCACAAAATTTCAAAAAAAAATTGAGAAATATGTACATTCTAAAAAGACTGCATTTATTTCTGAAAATTCATATTAAAACTTTCTCACAAACTTAAAATGCATTTTATTTGTAAATAATTCCTGATCTTGAAATTATTTTCTAGAAAAATCATCTGTTTTGTTTTACTATGCAATGTAATTATCTTGTACTCAATCTAGTGTGTAGTGCTTCCGTTTCTTTCACAAAGAAATTAGACATAGCTTTTAAATGAAAAATAAGTTACTGAGATATATAATCCCCTTAACTATGATGAAATGTCCCTCACATACAATTTGACATGTAATACATTTTATGTTTTATTATTATTATAAATAATAGTAAAATATTACACTGATAAAACAAATTATAGCATAAATATTTGATAAAAGTAATTTCTAAGGAATTAACATAATTTTGTGAATGGCACATTAAAACTTTAAAGAAATTTAGGGATTTCATTTCATTGCTTGTGTCAAAGTTGTAAATAACCATTTATAAAGTACTCCTGTTGGTTAACATAACAATATCTCAGGGAAAATAAAGAATTAACTCTTCCTGGCTGGAAGTATGGATCAACCTGTCAAAGCCCATGTTCACCTGGGAAGCAATTACAGAGGCCAGACCTTCCACCTTCTGCATCCCATAATGATCCCGGGCCCCTTTAGGAATAAAGAATAGGAAAGCTATCAAGGGAGGAGATGGAATACCAAGTTCTGGTGGTGGGAATTGTGTGGAGTTGTACCCCTCTTATCATGTGGCCTTATTGGTGTTTCAATTATTTTTTAATATTTATTTATTCCCTTTTGTTGCCCTTGTTTTATTGTTGTAGTTATTATTGTTGTCGTCGTTGTTGGATAGGACAGAGAGAAATGGAGAGTGGAGGGGAAGACAGAGAGGAGGAGAGAAAGATAGACACCTTCAGACCTGCTTCACCGCCTGTGAAGCGACGCCCCTGCAGGTGGGGAGCCGGGGTTCGAACCGGGATCCTTATGCCGGTCTTTGTGCTTTACGCCACCTGCGCTTAACCCGCTGCGCTACAGCCCAACTCCCGGTGTTTCAATTTTATAAATAAAAATTATTTAAAAAAAAAGAAAAGAAAACTTAACACACATAGACACATACACACATACACACACACATCTGCCCCTTATCCAGAGTTTGTAGTCCTTACTTTGTCTGACAGAGCTAGGCTTTGTGTAACTGAGGGAAATGAAATAGCACTTAGGTGAGGAGGGAGTCTAGGTCCAAGTAGAAATTATTTGATTAAGTGCTTGATTTTTTTTTTTCCAGCTCTTTCTACTATGTTGCTTAACTTATTGAGTCACTATGGACTATTGAGCATTTTTACTTTAAAGTATATATTTTCCCTTAACTTTTGCATACATGTGCACGTGTACCCTATCTCATGTGCCCTGGTCCATATCTAGGTTCTATAACTTTACCAGGAGATACGCCACCTGAAATGGAATTTAGGAGTCTTATGAGCTAGGAAAGGTCTCACCTGAGTATTAGAGCTGGAGGGTTGACATCCAATGCCTGGCATCTCTGGACACAGTCCGAAGTGAAATATATCAAAGTGGCCCTGGTTGCTTTGATTTAGTTGAGATCATCAAATGTAGCATCGAATAGTATGGATCAAAAGAAACATGAAGGTGTACCTAATTAGGTGTGCCACTGCCTTGTCCACTTGAATGTGATTTAATTTTACAGACCTCATTCGAACTTTGGCAGCAACACTTTCTGTTTTATAACTTTAAAATAAAGCTGTGTTCGTTTTTTAGGTAAAAAAAAAAAAAAGTGTCCTGAGTGGGGTTAGACAGCATAATGGTTATGCGAGAGACTCTCGTGCCTAAGGCTCTAAAATACCAGGTTCAATCCTGTGTGCCACCATAAACCAGAGCTGAGCAGTGCTTGGTAAAAAAGAAAAGAAAAGAGAATCCTACTTGTTTCGTAAATATATAACAATGTATGAATTATTTCTAAGGAACTGTGATTATGTGCAACTAAATAAGAACTAAAATGTTAAGGAAAGGGCATATCATTTTCCCATAGCAGTTTCTAGCTATCACAGCTGGATTGTTTAAGATTCCGGATTGATTTCATTTTTGTAGGTCATTTTCATGCTCCACGGACAAAAATCTGTGCTCTCTGCTTTTCTTTGTGGTGGCCGTGTCTCAAGGACTTCAGGGATATGTTTCCTAGACTGTATAGGCTTTGTAATTTTTATTTTAACTTGGTAAACACATCAGCAATAATAATAGCAGCAACAATAACAATCTCAATTTCTCAGATTAGTTGAACATCATGTACAAAATACTGGCAAACTAAAATAAACAAGTTGATTATAAAGATACACTGTCAAGACCAATTTTTCTTTTTTACATTTATTTATTCCCTTTTGTTGCCCTTGTTTTTTTAAATTATTGTTGTAGTTATTACTGTTGTTATTGATGTCGTCATTGTCAGATAGGACAGAGAGAAATGGAGAGAGGAGGGAAGACAGAGAGGGGGTGAGAAAGAGATCCCTGCAGGTGGGGAGCTGGGGGTTCTAACCGGGATACTTACTCTGGTCCTTATGCTTAGCGCCATGTACGCTTAACCTGCTGCACTACCATCCGACTCCCTCCAATTTTGCTTTTAAAGGATGAATAAAAAGGTGAAGCAATTAGTTTAATCTGCAGCTGCAAATCAAAGCAGCTGGCCAGCATAATGCACTGCTGATGGTGCCTGTTACATATGAACTGGGAAGAAAGAAGACACCATCAAGGTTATGCTACAATTGCAATGAGAAGCCCCTTGCTAGTTAGCTTGATTGAAGGAATAGCACATGCATCACACATTAGCTGCAGTTCCCATCTGGCTATTATTAACACTTGTTCAGTATATTTGTGAAAGAGTTTACGTTTAGCCCACTTTGACATCACTCACCGTCCTCAAAGAGCAGAAATATAATTACCTAGCTCAGAGAAACAGAGAAAGAGTATAAATATGTGCATGACACAAGATGGAGCTGTAGAATGCAGAATCGTGTTGCCATTCTGCAGCAAGAGAAAGCCGATGGAATCTGTGGGAAAAGGAAGACCTTTAACAAGCAGAATGGATTTGTGTACAATTGTGTACAAGTTTGTTTGGCTCTGGTTTCATTTGAGAGATGCCTTATTGACTTAAATCAATTACATAGGTAAAATCTGAATTAGGAGTTAAGGCACGTTGTCCTTAGGTAACATGCATACAAATACTGCAAATGATGTTGCTAGGCTGGTGCAAATGTGAATTTTGTGTTGAATACACTCACATTATACTGAAGAAAACATCTCTTTTCTCACATTTTTAACACTTCAATATATTGTCTGTGTCCTCTGCAGTGCTATCTTATGGGAAAAAGCCTAGGTCTTTGATCTTTTTTTTTTTTCTTTTTTGACTGACTTGTAAATAGTTCTAGCACTTTAAAAGGGAGAAAAGGAATGGGGAGGTTTCTTTACTTTCTTTTTTTTTTGTTGTTAAGTGTCACAATTTAGTTGTGGATATTGAAAAGTATCTGCTAATTTTCTGTTATCTTTTACCTTAGATTAAATCTTATTAAAAGCATGAGTAGTGTAGTTACTCTTACTTCTTTAAATTTATTAATAAATTAAGAGAACTTCTATAAGTAAGCACTACAGTAATAATTTACAACGCTGATAACAGCATCAACAAAGTATAGTGACTTTAATATTTTATTGGATTAATAGTTTACAGAAAATAAAATTATTGTTACATGTGTAAAAAATTTAAGTTTTCTGTAAAACACTCTGACCCCCAGCCTAGATCTTCCTCCACCATCATTCACTGAGACCTGGAAGCCACCCCAACCCTACCTCCCCTCTTCCCAGAGTTCCTTAATTTGGTGTATTACTGCAAACCCAGTCCATGTGAGATAAGCCAGAAAAAGAATGACAGATGTCAGTGATCTCACTATTGTACAGAAGTTGAGAAATAAGAACAGAAGGAGAAACATGAAATGCAGTGAATATTTTAATGGAATTTCTTCAAGAAATTAAATTCCAATAGAATATTTTGCCCTAGTACTTATTTACAATTTTGCTACATTTTTATTAAGAATAAAATAATAATCACCAAAGTGCTTAACTTGGAAATTCTTATGTTATTGTCAGCAAAACTATCTAATTTAGAAAGCATGGTCTTTGCAATGCTAAATAATATTAACAGTGATGTTGGTACATACACTATTTTAATTTTTAATTGGTATTATTAAAAATGAGACTGCCAGAAAGATATTTATATAAAATACTTTCACTTTTCTGCCAGAGACCAGTCCCAGCAGGTAATTAGGGTAACCTGAAAGAGGAGGGGAGTCAGCACAGAATGAGGAGGAATGAGAGACAAGTGAGTTGATGCTGAATCAAGCTCAAGCAGACATCTTTTTCATACTTAAGCAGAAATTTATTTATGTGTTTGTTTGTTTGTCTCCAGGGTTATTGCTGGGGCTCGGTGCCTGCACCATGAATCCACTGCTCCTTGTTTTCCCCTTTTATTGCCCTGGTTGCTTTTTTTTATCCTTGTTGTAGTTATTGTTTTGTTTTTTTTTTTTTGCTGTTATTGTTGTTGGATAGGACAGAGAGAAATGGAGAGAGGAAGGGAAGACAGAGAAAGGAAGAGAAAGATAGACACCTGAAGACCTGCTTCACCGTTTGTGAAGTGACTCCCCTGTAGGTGGGGAGCTGGAGGCTTGAACTGGGATCTTTACGCCGGTCCTTGTGCTTTGCACCACGTGCGCTTTAAGAACTTTATTTTTATAGTCTCACTAGGCTTAGATCATTAAAACAAAAATCACCAAGGTATAGAATGTTAAAACAAAAGTCACCAATTCTTTGGTCACTAATACAAAAATCACCAAAGCTTTGATTATTAATACAAAAATCACCAAGTAAGAACAGCACAGGTAGAGAACACTTCCTGCTTTGTGGAATATTTACATTCCAGGGGCATTTTTCTCCCTAGAGGTCATATCACGGTTTCTATGTATTTTGTTATTCCTGTACCTGTGTGCTAGGCAGGTGTCCTATTGATTAAGATTATTATTCTACCTGTATGTTTATGCCATTCTCTTGCCCCTACGCATCAGAAGCTAACAGTTCATAGAAAGTTCAAGCTTGTTATGTTTCTAGAGGCCTTAAATAAATTGAGCAGCCCATTTTTCATAAAATCTGTTCCATTGTTTGACCAAGGAGTTCTGTTTTTTTTCCTCACTGAGGGGGTACCAAGATGGTGCTGACCTGGCCAACCTCTCCATAAAATTCAGCTCTCTAACTGGAATCCATCTTTCTTGTATGCTCACTATGTGACCTAGGTTCTCGTGTACTATTTCTGCATAAGGAAGTGGGAGCATAGTGGTGGGTGGTAGATTAAAAGACTTATTGTATCTAGGCAGGTAAGGTAACATTACATTAATTAATTATGCTATGTAAACTGGCCCCTCCACTGTGGGAACCACCAATCTTTATATTTTAAGGGGAATACTAAAAGAAGTATAGATAAGGGGGGAAACATTTTTTCCTATTGGAGTCTCCTAAAAAATTCTGCATTATTGGTATTGCTTGTTCTTTTATGATCTATCTTACAGAGTGTAGTGCAGGTTTTGTCATTACTTTTGTTATTGGTCAGGCTCTGAGCCTGGCCATAGGTAAATATTATTAAGACCACATAGAGCTTAATCCCAAGCCCTATACATGGCAAAAGGCAAGATGGTTTCAGTTTGGCCTGGAGTCCAGCCGTGCTGAACTTCCTGGGAAGCTGGTACTGTGTCAAGCAACTCACATGCGGTGCCTGTGGCACTTTTCACAAAAGAGTTCTAAACAATATTTTATTTTTTAATTGTTCCTGTTTGTGAATTAAATGTGCTTGTGAAATGTCATTACCAACAGGCTAAATGAAAAATTATTATATCTTATGGGTAACAATGACTTACTATGCTGCTAATTCTGGAATCTCATAAATTTGTCACATATTGTAAGAAATCTTTGAAATGAAATTGATGCATTGCATATTACTGTGGACTGAATTGCCAAGTGTAGGTTGGGCCGCACTCTGGCTCAAAGTCCAGATGAGAACTTTTGCTTCCTGATTTATCAGTGGCTCTAACCTGTGTTTTGCTGGCTCAAAGCCCATGTTGCACTCAGTACTTTCTGCACCCAATCAATGCCTTTTGCATCTAGCACTAATGATGTAATGCTGAAGGCCACACTTCCCAGGTAGTGACTGGGATGACTACTGCGCATATGTAAACTGACTGTATCAGCTGACATGAAAAAGGCTTTTCTAGAAAAAAAATAAAAGGATGCTCTTGCACTTGCTTTCTCCATGATGTCATCTCCATGTGCTTTCTTCCAGCTAAGGATCTCACCTCACTCAACCCATTTAGCTGACCTCTGTCAATTACCAATGTAATAGAAATTACCAGTCTTAACTTTTCATTGGTAATATGCATCCATCAGTGTCTAACATTTGAATCTATTTTGTATATTTAGATATAACTTATAAATAAGTAATGTAAAATAAACAACACATTTAAAATAAAATATTAACATCATCTATATATATAGTCAGCAATTATAGTATACCAAAACTGTCTCATCTCTGTCTTGCTTCCTTGTGACATTTACAATACTACTCGTCTATAGGACCCATAATTAAGACAACTAATATTCTTTTTTGTCACTAAAGATTAATTTGAACTTCCTTGAAGTATGACCTAGTGAAAAATCTTACAAATATGAATTATTTTTATGTCCATATTATTTTACTTGGGATGATGAACTGAAATTCATAGATGTTTTCTTCATTTTTTAAAAATAGCTGAATAACACTTTTGAACACATCACAGCATTTCCTTTATTCACTCACTAGAATGCATTGAGTTATTTTCCATATGGGTCTATTAGGAAAAATGTATATGCTAAGAACATTTGTATACAATGTATTTTGCTTGTTTGCTTTAAGGTGATATACCATAAAGAGCTTAGCATATGAGCAATACTATACATTACTGACAGATTTCCAAGGATGACTTTCTTATTAATTTATTATTTGAGGGTGAAGAGAAAGAAACATAAAGAAGAAAGACACAGTAACACACCTTCACCATTTGTGGTATTCCCCCTAGAACTTAGACTTAGAGCTTACTACATGGTGAGGTGCAAACTTTACTGAGTGGGAAAGCTAACTCTAGGACACCAAATGAAAGGACTTTTAAAAGTATATTTTCTTTATCTACTTATTTTGAATAGAGTCAGATAGAAATTGAGAGGTGGGGAGAGAGACAGCCAACTACAGTACTGTGAAGCTTCCCCCATGCAGATAGGGACCAAGAGTTCAAACTCAGTTCCTTGAACATTGTAATGTTTGCATTCTATCAGGTGTACTACTAACCCCTCATTGTCCTTTTCAAATATTTTATTTGTTTATTATTATTTGATTTATTTAATTTGGACAGAGATAGGGAAATATGAAGGGAGGTGGAAATAGAAAGGGAAAGAGAGAGCAACACAAGTTTTTTCTAAAATGAATTTCTGTTTTATTGGAAGGTTCTTTATTCTTTATAGGAGGACCATACATTATTTCCACCATTTCAGACTTTTAGTGAACTCTTAGTGGCCACTGAACTAGTCCTTTCTATTGGTTCTCTTTCAGATTCTGGCAACTAATAACATTCAATAAAAAACAAAATCCTGTATTTCAGCCTGGAAATTCTATAGTTTATAAGCAGGGCCATTGCTTGTTTCTTAACCTTGTTTATTTTCCTTTGGGAGTTACTCTCCTGAAATGTCTAAAACTACTTTTAAATACCTTTATATCTTTTATCTGGCCTTTTAAATTTATTATTACACACAAGGGAAGGAAGAAGTAAATTTCTTCCTATTTACTCTATCATGACAGCTGGAAGCATCAACTTCTTTAGAGTTCGTATTAGGCCACTTTAAGGATTGATTTTTTAACTTACTAAGTTTATACAGTTGTATACTTTAGCTTATACTTTGATAGGAAATAAATTCATCAATTTATACAATGGTCGTAATTGACCATTGAAATATAGGAGTCTGTGGAAGAACCTAGGCCTCTCAAAGAATTTTTTAGAAACATTTTAGGTAACTATAGGGTATGAAATAGTTTAACTCATCCCAAACAGAATCTTCTATAGAATATAACAGAATGAAAATATAACTTCTACTATGAGAGCCACTGTCCTTTTAGATGCCACTTTTCTTAGTAGCTCAGCAGCAGTCCATCAAACTTGAAATACTTTCTGTCCTTTTTGATCACATTCTCGATTACTATTTAGGTACTGGAATCTGACATTCACCTCACCTGAATTTCTTCCTTCAAAACAAGTCACAGTGCAGTTAAATGGGCAGTGCTAGCGGAGTAGATTAGGGAAGGAGGGTTTCAAAAGCTATAAAAGTAGTGCCCATTCTGCAACATTTCTCCAGGGACTGTCTAGGATGGTTTTTTTCTGGAACTTGACAGACCTCTGTTCTTTTTTTCTCTGCCACTCTTGGAAAATTGAGTCAAAAGTTCTCTTGGGAGCTTTGCTGAATTTATAGTCATTGGATTTGAGCTCTTGGGACCCCTCCACAAGCTAGTGATTTTTATTTTTGTGTATAGAATAGAATAACTGTTCATTATTGCTGTGTTTTGTGTGGAGACTTTTAATGAAAATGAAAATAAAACCGAAGTGCGAAATGTGCGGAGAAATTTCCCATGTTATTGCATTGCATGTGTGACTCACATTTCAATAAAGCAACTAGAAAATAGTTGGCAAATACTTAACCCAACTCAAAGTTACTCTTTGTATTGAAGGTAGCTCAAAGAACAAAATCAAGAAGCATGTCTGAAAATTGTCTTCAGAACTGCTGTCATCAGCATTCCTGATATATCAGTATATGATGCTTACATGTTATGCCTACATGAAGAAATCAAGTACAAAAAGAAGGAATCGTGTTAAATGAGATAAGTCAGAAACAAAAGGATGAATATGGAATGATCTCACTCTTAGGCAGAAGTTAAAAAAAATAAGATCAGGAGGAAAAACACTAAAAAGAACATAGACTGGGGTTGGTGTATTGTACCAAAGTAAAAGACCTGAGGTGAGGGGAGGGGGAAGGGTTCAGGTCCTGGAACAAGATGGCAGAGGAGTGAGTATTGTATTGTTATGTGGAAAACAAAAATGTATGCATTTTCTTTATTGGAAGATTTGTGGTTTACAACTGTAAACCACAAATCTTCCAATAAAGAAAATAAAATAATAATAATTGCAAAGGCACATGGAATCATAATAAAAATTAGATTAATGGTTCTCAGTGAACTAAGCATAAACCAGAGCTGAAGATTGCTTTGATACCTCCTACTCTCACATAAAAGTGCATAAATGTTTTTAAAAAATATTAAAGGGGCCATACAGCTGCACACCTGACTAAATGTACATAAATAATGTACAAGGAAGTAGTGGTGAAGTAGAGCTGTAGGTGTCTCTCTGTCTCCCTCTCTATTTCCCCCTCCACTCTCAATCTCTATCTAATAGTAAATAAATAAAATAAAATTAAAAATAGACTAACCAAGGGCTGGGCAGTGAGTGCTTACATTAGCATGCTCAAAGGAGTTATATTTAAGTGCCTAGCAGTGCAGCATGGATGTATAAGTCTCTCTTGCTCTCTAGATCCAATAACCACTCAATTTCCCCCAGTCTTAAGAAAAATGCAAGAAAGAAAGAAAGGATAATTATGCTTTAATATTTTTATTATTATTACAGATTGTGGAAAAATTATTTTGTAGATAGATTTTGGAAAGTGACATTTTAGATCAATATTCATACAATATTGTAACATCAAAAAAGTCCATATCTGAAAATTAATATATATTCATCCTTTCACACATTCCTGCATTTGTTTTAACTAATTCAATATTTTAGATGCTACATTTTTATAATTATTAGAAATACAACACAAGCTATGAATAATATCCTTATCTTCATGAAGTTTCCATTCTAGTTGAGTTAGAAAAAATAAATTAATAAGTAAACAAGTATATACATAATTTACAAAGGTAAGTAAATTCTTTCTTGACATTTTGTTTGGATGATCATATAATGCCTTCCATTAAATGACATTTCTTTCTTCCTTTTTAAATTTTTATTAAGGGTGTTAATGATTTACAGTACAGTCTTTAACATAGCTTCTCATCTCCCCTTGACTGGTGTCTAGGAGCTACACCAGAACCTCAATGTCCCTTCATCCTGTCCCTTTCCCCTCTCTTCTCTTCTCACAGAGCCCTTTGCTTTAGTGCAATACACTAATCCTTTATAAAAAATTTTAAATTATGGCCAGCCTTCATATCTTTTGTTCTTATGATCCACCTATAATTGAAATCATTTGGCATTGGTCTTTCTCCTTCCGTCTTGTAATTTGAAATATCATTTGAAGAAAGGGAGTGGGGATATTGGAGAGAGAAAGAAGGGGGAGGGGGAGAGGGAGAGGTTCCAGAAAACCAGTCACTTTTTAAAATTATTTATATAATGTTTAATTCAAGTAAATAGTAAATTAATCAATTTAAAAGCTGTCTAATAGGAAAAAAATAGAACCCTGAAACTGCTAAGTTCCCTTCAAGTTCTAATGGGAGTCCTGGCTTCTGTAGCTGGTTCTTCTCTGGACATGGGTATTAACAGGTTTATCCATAACCACAGCTTGTTTCTATCTTTCCCTAGTGGGGCAGGGCTGTGGAGAGGTGCTGTTCCAGGAGACACTGATGAGATCATCTGCCCAGTGAAGTCAGGTTGGTGTCATGGTAGCACCTGTTAACTCGTAGCTGAAAAATAAAGATATAAAGCAGAACTAATTGTTTAATAATCAGGAACCTAAAGGCAACAATATAGCAGATAAGATTTGGGATCTTAATGTTGTAAGAAGCTAGGAAGTCTATTTTAACTATATTCCAAGGGGCCCATGACTTTGCAAATTTTTGCCTCATCCTGACAGCTAATATGCATGTGGGCTCATGTATTGTCTGGGAAGATAGTGTCAGAATTGAGAATAGGACTAGAACGCTGCATCAGGGCAGATAGTACCCCCCCATATGGAGAAATTATATAAATACTATTAACAATAAACCCCATCAGTCTGATCTAGGGCCCATGTTGGTTCATATTTAGTATAGGATTCTGTATAACCTCTGGATCCCTGTCGATTTAAGATCACATTTCATGGTCACAGCTAGGAGCATTCTAGGCCGCATTTATTTCAGGACCAGTCTTTCTTGAGTGGCAGAGTATGTTGACACAACCTCTTTTGGGAGAGTGGGGCAGTTTCTACCATTGTTTTCCATTGTGGACAAGGTCCTGTAGAGGCCCACAAGAATGTTTATGATGTTGTTCCTGATGAAGATGACCAGTGATGGTGGAGAGAGGGATCTAGTAGAGGTTTGGGCACATCTATGTGAGAATCGAAGGATTCCCTGACTTGGGCCCTGGATGATGGGGTGGTCTGATAGTGACCAAAAGGGCCATTGTTTATAGTGTGTTGGCCACTTACCCTTATCCAGCTCTTGTAGCCCTTACTTTATCTGACAGAGTTAGCCTTAGAGTCATTGAGGGAAGTGAAATAGAAATTAGGTGAGGAGGTTATTTAGGTCTAAGTAGAAAATATTTGATTAAGTAATTTATGATGTCTTTTCTTAATATGTTTTCTTTGTTGGTATTTGTGGTTACCCCAGCAGGAGTTTGGGACTATTAACATACAAATGACATCACCCTGAGGAGGTTCTTCAGAGAAGGGGATGTATAAAAGCAAGGGATTTTGAGCACCTGGGCCTCTTTGGCTGCTGCTGCTTCTCCTGGTCAGAAGCAATTCAGCGGTGGGCCATGGCTACTTCTACTGGGAACTGAACACATGTGACTCTGCTAGCAGGTAAACTTTTAAGATCCCCCTACAGCCATGAGCAATTTATACCTCAGCTGATAATAGTTTATCTTATGGGACTAAACTTTTGATAACTATACTCAGACTTTATGGACCTAGCGTACTCTTAATCTTTGATGACAAGTGCTTATTTTGCCTTTTACCTGTTTCACCCTAATAAACCTTGTATTGTTTAAACCCATTCCCAGCTCCCACTGTGAATCCTTTTGTGCGCCTCAAGCAGCAGCACCCAACACTCCAACCCATTTTTTAAAATTTATTTATTTATTTATTTAAAAAAGGAGACATTAACAAAACCATAGGATAGGAGTGGTACAACTCCACACAATTCCCACCACCAGATCTCTATATCCCATCCCCTCCCCTGATAGCTTTCCCATTCTTTATCCCTCTGGGAGTATGAACCCAAGGTCACTGTGGGTTGCAGAAGGTGGAAGGTCTGGCTTCTGTAATTGCTTCCCTACTGAACTGCTCAATCCATACTCCCAGCCTGATTCTCTCTTTCCCTAATAGGGTGGGTCTCTGGGGAAGCTGAGCTCCAGGACACATTGGTGGGGTCATCTGTTCAGGGAAGTCTGGTCAGCATGATGCTAGCATCTGGAACCTGGTGGATGAAAAGAGAGTTAACATACAAAGCCAAACAAATTACTGAACAATTATGGACCTAAAGGCTGGAATAGTGCTGATGACGTGTTGGGGGTACTTACTGCAGACTATTTTGTACTTTTACTTTCAGGTCTATATTTTGCCCTACTTTATGAATACCTGTGAACATATGCTCTATCTCAGGGGACCTGGTCTATATCTAGGTTTTGGG
The DNA here is from genome assembly GCF_950295315.1 of Erinaceus europaeus. Lineage (NCBI taxonomy): Eukaryota > Metazoa > Chordata > Mammalia > Eulipotyphla > Erinaceidae > Erinaceus > Erinaceus europaeus. The sequence continues at coordinate 159,413,295 of NC_080164.1, forward strand.
ACTTTGTTAGAAAGTGAATCACCTGGAATGGAATTGAAGAATACTATGAAAGGAAAGGTCTTATCCGAGTAATGAAGCTTAAGGGATGTCATTACATACCTGAAGTCTCTGGACACAGTCTGAAGTGAAGCATGCTGGAGTGGCACTCATTGCATTGATTAGGTTGGGATCGGCAGATGCAATATTATTTGATATGAACTGAGAGAAGCATGCAGGAAAGTGGGCCCCACTCTAAGGTTCCAGGACTGGGGGAAATACAGGCGCTATAGTGGAAATGTGAGGTTCCTGCTGTCTTAGGGTTTAAGAAGACAATGGATAGTTACTGTTATCATCACATCATTTGGTAATCGGGTTAACTTTGAAAAATCGCTTTGTTAGGGTTTGTTGTATAATACTCAACATCTTGTATATAGCTGTGCCACCAGTTGCTTCTGTTCTCCCTGGTCTAGGCTTTTGAGAGAGTCAACATATCAAAGACTCAGCCTATGTACTAAAAAGACTCAGTCTGTGTTTTAAAACATATGTTTGAGACATACAATCAAATTTTCCCCTCTAATATTAACAAAATAGTGATTTATATGACTACACTTTAATAGGAGTGTACATAGACACTATTCCCACCACCAAAAGACTGTGTCCCATTCTACCACCACCCCACCCCCCCCATGCCACCCAGGGAAGCTGAGTGTCCACCCTCCCCCTCACCACAGGGTTTTTACTTTGGTGCCCTACTCTTGATTTAGTCAGATCCTGTTAGTTTCCCTTTCTGTTCTTCTTTCTCCACTTGTGTTGATGAGTAGGATTATCCCATACTCATTTTTATATTTCTGACTTAGCTCACTTAACATAATTCCTTCTAGCTACATCCAAGATGGGTCAGAGAAGGTGGGTTCATTGTTTTTAATAGCTGCATACTATCCCATTGTGTATATATACCACAGCTTTCTCAGCCACTCATCTGTTGTTGGGCATCTGGGTTGCTTCCAGGTTTTAGCTATCATGAATTGTGCTGCTATGAACATAGGTGTACACATATGTTTTTGGTTGGGTGTTATGGAGTCCTTGGAGAGGAATTACTGGATCATATGGAGGTCCATGTCTTGCCTAGTGAGTGTACTCCAGACTGCTCTCCACAGAGGCTGGACCAATTTACAAATTCCACCAGCAGTGTGTCTATCACCCACTTCCCTCTCAATCTGACTGTCTCTATCCAGCAAATAAACATAAAATTTAAAAAAAAAATTTTATTTATCTTCCTCCTTATAATCAAGAGTTCCCCTTCTTCTTCTTCTAGCATTTGCCCTTCTTCTGTAGCCAGTCAACAGCGTCAGGTTGAGCCTGATGTAAAGTTTTGAGACCTCCTTTGAATCTGGAGAGGTGGCAGTCATTGACTATGTGGGTCACAGTCTGTCTGTTGCCGCAGAGGCAGTTCGGGTCGTCTCTGGCTCCCCAGAGATGGAACATAGCGGAGCACCGGCCATGGCCTGTTCGATAGTGATTGAGGAGGGCCCAATCATAACGTGCTAGGTCAAAGCTGGGTTGAAGCTTGCAGGGGTCTGTGATGAGGTGTTTGTTCTTTACCTCAGCTGACTGCCAACTCTGTTTCCAAGAGTCTGGAACAGAGAAGTTCAGTGTAGGCGTAGGAGACCAGATTGGGTGATGAGACATCAAGCGTTGGACAGGGTGGGCGAAGATATCCGCGTATATTGGCAGGTCCGGTCGAGCGTAGATGTGGGAAATGAACTTAGATGATGCTGCATACCGACGAATATCTGGCGGGGCGCTGTTGCTAAGAACTGGCAGCCATGGAACTGGGGTGGAATGGATGGTTCCAGAAATTATCCTCATGGAGGAATATAATTTGGAATTGACCAAGTGGACATGGGGGCTACGGAACCATACTGGGGCACAGTATTCTGCAGTGGAATAGCATAATGCCAGAGATGATGATCGTAGTGTGGAAGCGCTCACGCCCCATGAGGAGCTGGCCAGTCTTGCAATGATGTTATTCCTTGCGCCCACCTTTGCTGCAGTTTTTATGAGATGTTCGTGAAATGACAGAGTGCGATCGAGAGTAACGCCAAAATAGACTGGCTGGGCTTCATGCTGGATTCTCATATCGCCAAACTGCACATTAAGCTCACGCGAGGCCGAGGCATGGTGTAGATGGAAAACAGATGATACCGTTTTTGCAGTGCTAGGGATTAGTCGCCATTTTTTACAGTAATCAGATATCAGAGACATGTCTTTCGTGAGTGTTTCCTCGAGGATGTTGAACTTGGATGCCTGAGTTGCACAGCAGATGTCATCGGCGTAGATGAACTTCCTTGAAGAAGTTTCTGGGAGGTCATTGATGTAAATATTAAATAGCGTAGGAGCCAGAACAGAGCCCTGGGGGAGGCCACTTGAGACAAGTCTCCATCTGCTAGACTTGTCACCCAGATGCACCCGGAATCTTCTGTTTTGGAGAAGAAACGATATAGTGTTGGCCACCCATGGAGGCAGGCATCTTGAGATCTTGACTAGGAGACCACGGTGCCAAACCGTGTCATAGGCTGCTGTGAGATCAACAAAGACAGCACCCATCTTTAAATTCTTCTGGAATCCATTTTCAATGTAAGTTGAGAGGGCCAGGGCTTGTTCGCAGGTAGATCTTCCTGGGTGGAAACCAGCTTGGGCGGGTGATAGAAATTTCTCTGTAAGATCTGAAATACGTGACAGAAGCAGCCTCTCAAGGAGTTTGTAACACATGGAGAGGAGAGAAATTGGTTTATATCTGGCGGCCAGTGTTGGGTCTTTCTTTGGTTTCAAAACCACTATAATCTTCGCACGACGCCAAACTTTGGGCATAGACTCAGATTCCAAGATGTGGGACAGGAATGAGGCGAGCCACTTCTTTGCTGCGGGACCCAGGTTAAGAAGAGTTCCCCTAATCACAGATACATGACCACAGTAGTATTGTTAGTTTGAGACTTCAATATTTTCATGTGTTTAGTAAGCTCAAAACTTTACAAGAAAAGCCAATTCCTATTTATGATGGCTGAAAAACATCTCTCCACATGATTATTTGGAATCTATAAGACTCAACATAAACCATACTGTTTCTCCCCTCACCCAAAGATTTTTTTTCTCATAAAACTTCAACCTGTGAATTTCTGTTTTCTTTATCATTCTGTTAATACAACTTTGTAGGTTGATTCTCAATCACAAAATGTTTCTCAGTTCCCTTAGTGAATTATGCCATAATTGTTACAATGCCTTAAAAGAACTTTCATTTCTATGAAGCTATCATTTCTTTCCTTAGTTGTTGTTTTCTAATCAGCCACTCAATGTTAGGATTTTTTTTTTCCTAAGGAAGTTTGCATATTTTAACAGCAGCTGAACAGCTGTCTTAGGAAGTAATGTTTCTATATTTCACAGCTTGCAGCCACACTATTAATACCATTTTACTTCTCTAATGGAGGTAATTCTTAAACACCACAAATCCTAATTATTTGAACAGCAGTGGGCCTTAATTCATAACTGCTTCTTCTGAAAACAAAAGAACTTTATAGCTGGGAACAGAATGCTTGTGAGGGGCTCTCCACTTTTATCTGATGATGAACATCATTTCCGGAAATACTGCTCCCTCAGAGGTGATAATTATCCCAGTGAGCAGCCTGCTAGCTTCCCTGCTGCTATATGGTGGTGCAGTTAGCAAACTCTCACAGCCTAGAGTCTCTCCTCTACCCCTCTTGTGGCATGTTCTCAAAGGATCTAATCATTGCTTTATTTGGGATGGGGAGAATAAGAAAGTATGAACTATGCTTATCCTTTTCAACTTTCTGTTTTAAATGAAAAAAAAATTACTGGAGAGTATACTTTCATTTCTCTCCCAGCTATCGTATTTCTAAAATAGAAGTGAACCTAAACCTATTGATTTAATTATTCAAATGAATATGCTAATATTCATTTGAATATGAGTGTAAAATGGAAACACTTAAGATCATGATAGGATGGCTAATATTTCTGGGTATCACTATTTTTTTCTCTATGCATCTCATTTTTAACAGTTTAGAATTCTAGTACTCCACATAGTAATAATTCCTCTGTAGCTATGTGTGTGTTAAATTGCATAAATTGGAGAGACATTTATTAGTATTTTCATTACAACAAGGTGACACATATGATGTTAATTGTACAAGTACTGCTGGATTTTAAATTGCTATAGTTAACAAAATATAGAGTACTAGACATATATGTTAAATAAATAAATTGAACACAAAAACACATGATTATTAACAATTCTAGCAATGCTAATTCTTCCTGTCTATTTATTTATTATGTATTGATTTATCCATGTTATCTGCTTGTATGTTCATGAGTAGATGCACATGAATTATTATTATTGCACATCATGTCATATTCTCAATTATTTTACAGTATATAATCACATATACAATAGGGATTTTTGATAAATTGGAAATATCTTACACTTATTTATTCCATAGATCATCTTAATTATATATTCTGAAATAGATAGAATACAATGAAGAATAACTAAAGGGTGTACAGTGTTATGGCAATTGTTAAGATTAGATACACAAATATTAAATAAATATTGGGTTGGAGAATCAATATTTCATGGCATATCAAAGATAACAAGGTGTACAACAAAGATATTTAATAGTTAATTCAAAAAAACACTCATTCTAATTTAGAGTCTATCTTGTATAAATGTGTGATAATGGGGAAACCCATTTAATCCTTATTTTCTCTATCTTTATAATTATAGAAAATATTCTAAACTAGCAACTGTTTTCTAAGTGGTCTTGTTCAGAGTTAGAATTGACAAAAAGTTATATTTCTGGATCTTTGAGAAATCTTTCTTCTCTTTGTTCTCCTAAAACCAGTAGCATTACAACTGACTGAAACACAGCTGTTAATAATTAGCTCCATGATTCATTATAGGGATAGTATAATAAAAGGATTTATAGATGAAGGAAAGAAGGTGTTCCACTAGTGGTTAATGATTTCTTGAATTTCACACTGTGTCTATTATGTCTAATCATATGTCCCTTTAAAAGAGGTGTGAACACAACACACTAGCTAGTGATTATTTGTTAGAAAAGTACAATTAGACTGACTCTTCAAATTCTTTATGCAATTTGCATTTATATCCTCTAATCACATTTGCATTTTTATATTAACTTAGTGCAGGAATGCATCTGACTTCGTAATTTCTTTATCCTCATCATCTCAAAGAATATCCAGAGAAGGTTTTTCATCTGCAAATAATTATTATTTATTTGACCATTTCAGTGTATTTCCATTGAATAGGTCTTATATAATACATTTTAATATATATCTTCTGCCTTATATTTTTTGAATAATCTCTTTCATGATTGTGTTTAATGATTTTTGTTGTAATTTGTAGTGTCATTCTACAATATGGGATATTATATTTCAAAATTAATGGAAATACATCAATAAAAATAAGATAAATTAATATATAAATCCATGTATCATTTTTAAGTGTGATGACGAAAGGATAGTATGCAATAGTAACAAAAACTACCTAGTAAAGTACCTATATACAACCCTAATATAAAATATGGTAGCATCAATACATTTTATACATTGTCCTCTCTATATATTCACTTGATAGTAAAATGTCAATCATTCTTAGTATGTCCTTTTCACTGTTTAGATCATATGAAGACACCATGTTATTCCAATTCTAGTTTAGACATCATTTGGTCAAGTATATTGCTTGAAATGCCACTGGGTAAAGGTTCATATGGATGGTAGCTTGTCAAAAGTGTTATGAATACAAACACACACATACACACACACACACACGCATACTAACTCACAATATATTGTTTAATATGTCTCTCTAGAAGGAGAGATACTGGGAAGATAAGATTAAGGGTGGGAGGAAGAGAGAGAAAATATGTTTTATCCCTCCCTTCCTACATGCAAGAAATATACATAGATACATATTGATATTCATGAAAGAGAAGAGATTATATAGTATGCAAAAGCCAAGTTCTGTGACTCACAGCTTAATATTGAGTTTAAAAGCAACGGCGATGCTAATAAAGATTTAATCACATAATACAAAATGAAAACCACAGAGTTATTTTAAGGTATGATCAAATTCTGCCTTTAAAATAGAGCAAATGAGAATACTTTGATAACTAAAATTTTCTTTGGCTACTGCTACAGGAAATTTCTCCTTATAGGATTTCAACTTGATGAACATTTCTTCTGACATTCAGTTCTAGTTTGAAGGTCAATTATTCTTCTTGTGTTATTCTCAGCCACATGAGCTGCTGGTAGAAATCTAATCATGTTTTATGCACTGTCAAAATCTGTGGAGATTTTAAAGTAACTGTTTTATATCAACCACAAATAAAGTCTGATGATATTGAAATTCAAGTTCTTCCCTTTTTACCTTTTATAACATTGCTAAATAACATGCATTATAATGATGAAGACATTGGTGAACAATGAAGAAAAAATTTTTAATATTATAATAGATTTGAACTTTAACATGTGGGGGGTATGGAACTTTGGTAGTGGGTGTGGTATGGAGCTATACATTGCAATCTTATAAATCTGGTGGTGAGGATTACATAAAAGTGTACCCCTCTTATCCTACAGTCTTGTTGTTCATTATTAAATCACTAATAAAAATAATCCAAAACAATTTTTTAAAGGATATATATGTTGCTCTACCCAACTCCTTGTGTACCACTCAGCCCCTGTGTCCAGCCAGGCCCAGACCATTTAGTGCTTCATTAAAAGGAATCTAAAGGGAAAAAAATTAACAGCCATCTTGAATCATTGGGTCTCCAACAGCAATTTTTTTTTTTCTAAAACATTGCTAAATCACTAATAAAATACTTAAAAAAATATTCTAGACTATTTTTCCTCCTGGGGTTGCCTCACTGACATACATACATACATACATATATATCCTTTGTTTTCTCCTGTGTCACCAAAGCTTTACAATCATGCAAGACTGAAACTTGATAGATATTCCTTAAAAGTAGGTGGACCTGATGGTCAGTAAATGAAACAAATACTCCTTTGTCTTTACTCCAGTGTTTCTGAAGCACTTTACAACATTGCATGCAAGAAATACTGCAAATAGATACCTTCTTATAAAAAAATCACAAATATTTACCCTACATTACAATATCTACATATCCTATAAATAAAAATGTAATTTGTTTAGAATTACATATTTTTTAATTTTCTGCAGCTGCATGGTAAAAGAGTAGAAGATGCAATATCAAAGATATGTGATCTTCTTTTATTGTATTGAAAATTCTTGAAATTTTAGTAGTTCCACCTTCTCTAAATATCAAGCATAACATGACTATAGGAAGAGATGAACCATAGTTTTAAATATATTCCAAACCTACAAGCACTTATGTCTATTGCTTATCAGAATAATTTCATATGTGTGTATTACTTTAATAAAAATTTGAGGAATATTTTTCACTTTCAAAATATTTTACCAAAATAAATAGAAGGCATGTAGATATATAAAACAGATGATAGATAATAATTTATCTATGCTTGTTTATTTTGTAATGATTGGTTATTTATATAATTACCTGTTCATTAATCTTACAGTCTAATAAAATTTTAATTTTATATGAATTTATTAAACACCAAGGAAATATGTGATAAATCATAATCAGATTATTATATGAGTACAGGTATTATGTATAACTTTTAGACATTTTGAAGAATATTAGTACAAATTAATATCCATTTTTAGGTGATAATTTAAATTCAATTAATCATTCTCATGTATAATCCAGTGCCACAAATGTTCTGTTTAAGATATGTTTCCTATTATTTTATTTACATTAATCATTGAATTGTTTAATAAATACAAATAATATGTAATGCAAACTTTCCAATTAATATATATTTTGCAACTTCACATAAATAGAAACAGAAACAGTCTAGTCTATATTGATTCAACTAATCTAGTGAATATACATACACATTTTCAGATAAATAATTTCTAGTTGAAGTACCTTGAGTGACTTCTCTTGATTGAACTACATTTACATGAAACCAGAGATAATGAAAGCAGAATTAAACCACAAGTTTAACTTCAATAAACAAACTTATTTCAGGAAATGGGATAAATCCAGAAACTAAGATATAGCCTCTCTGACTTTTTGTCTAATCTAATTTTTATTGGCTGAAAACATAATGTATTCACATAAAATATACATATATATTTATATGTGTGTATATATATATATACATATGAATTTTTATGAATATACCTAAATCCAATTGAATATCATTTTGAAAACTTTATGTAACTATTATTTGGGGGAAATTATTATGACACTTAGATCTCTTACAAAGTCCTCAGGAGGCATACAATCCTGTCACATTTGCCTGAATGTATTGATCCCCAGCATTAAAATGCCTGAGTGATACTCTAGTTCTCTTTCTCTCTCATTAATAAAGAAATAATTTATTTTAAAAAGTTGTTGTTGTGCACGGGCACCTTGTGGAGGGAAACATGGGGCCACAGAGGCGGGCAGATGCCACTTACCTGTGTCTGGGCGGCTTTTCTGGACCTCAGGCTGGGCGTGAGTGCAGGACATGTGGGGTGCCAGATGTTGTGCCAGATGTTGTTGTGCACAGGCCACGGAGATGAGAGAGAAGGGGTCCAGAGCAAAGAGGAAACACAAATCTTTATTTGCGCTGGCACCTCAGAGTTGGGTGCTAGAGAAGCAGGTTGGGCCATGTGGAGGTAGCTAAAATGGCCGCCTCATGCAGTAACCTTTCCTGTGTCTGAACAAGGGAGTGGAGCGCTGGCAAGAGAACGAGGTGTGGAAGAAGAAGGGCTTTTATAGGAGCTATAGCTATAGCTTTTTATAGGCTTTTATAGGCTTTTGAGAGAATGGGAAGGGGGAGGAGTAACCAAAGCACTCCAGATATGGCGGGGATATAGACAATGCCCTGAGGGCACAACATGGCTGAACAGGCACTCTGAGAATGTCCCAACTCTCGTGGGAACTAGCAGTAGCCTGAGGGGACAGCATGGCAGATGTGACTGCATCAGCACAATATCCCAGCAAAAAGTATTTTAAAGTCACCAACCTATATTCTTCTCAGCACATACAGAGCTAATTGTGACTGCAATTATTCCCTCTCTCTTTCTCTCTCCCTCCCTCCCTCTCTCTCTCATAGTAATAATTTATTTATTCAGTACTACTTACTTACAAATATCAAATTTAAGCATATATTGTGTTGATGGGTCCTTCTGCATGATTGATTTCACTGCTTTGGGCTGATATTTTTATTCAGAGACAAAGAGTGTGAGGAGAGGAGGGAGAGAGAATACCTCCATGACACCAAGACATTCCCCCAGTGCTCCTGTGGAACTTCCATATGGTGCTGGGGCTTGAACCAAGGAAGAAGGCATGGTAAGGCTGGTGTTCCACCTGGAGAGCTATTTCTCCAGCCTCAATAAATAAATGCATTGCATTTATGTACTTGTTAATATTTTAATATAAATTCAACTCTCAGTAAATTAATGTTCTGTCTGCATTTAAGGTTTGTTTTCTTCAATGCCAGATATTAATCATAACTATGTTTGTTAACTAGAGTTTCCTAGGGAGATGAGAATAGGCATGAATGCTTTTCATTAACCTTGACTGTTCCCTTTAGTCATGGTTGCCATATTATATATACCATCTCATTGTCATTAATCATTCACTCTCTGACAGTCTCACCAGATCCTCATACATCTTTTTTTATATCTTCTGTCTTCTTTTTCTCCTTCTTTTTCTTCTTCTCCCCCTTCTTCTTTTTGTTTAAACAGAGCAATCGATAATATAACTTTAATGTGCAGATAAGGTACTAAAACTATGCACATTTCTAGACATTTTAAAATTTTACCAGTTGTGTCTACTTTTTTTATTTGTTTACTATTGGATCAAGATAGAGAGATATTGAGAGGGGGAGAAAGAGAGCGAAAGAGAAGAGAGACACCTGCAGCCTTACTACACCACTTGTGAAGCTTTCCCCTTGTAGGTGGGGACTAGGAGCTTGAACACAGGACCTTGTGCATTCTAATGTGTGTGCCTAACCAGGTGCACCAGCACTTGGCCCCAGATGTTATCAGTTAATAATCTTAACGGGTTGGGTAGTAGCACATCTGGATAAATGTCACTTTCAGTGGGGAAGTTTCATGAATAATGAAACTTTGGGTTGCTTTCACACGTGGGCTTCTGTGAATTGTGCTGCTATGAACATAGGTGTAGATAGATCCATTTCTATGACTGTATTTTCTTCCTTTGAATATATCTACAGGAGAAAAATTTCCAGGCCATATGGTAGGTCCGTTTTTAACATTCTGAGAATTCTTCAGACTACTCTCTACAGCAATTTTTCAATCTGTGTAAATATAGTCATATGTACATATGTTTATTTTCATAGCCAATTACAGAACATATACATTATTTATTTATATATTTATTTTTTTAATTTACTTATAAAATAAAAATATCAACAAGACCATAGGATAAGAGTGGTACAATTCCACACACTTCCCGCTACCAGAGTTCAATATCCCATCTCATCCCTTGAAAGATTTCCTATACTTTATCTCTCTGGGAGCATGGACCAGGATCATTATGGTGTGTAGAAGGTAGATGTAAGGCTTCTGTAATTGCTTCTTCACTGGACATGGGCACTGGCGATGGATCCATATTCCCAGTCTGTTTCTATCTTTCCGTAGTGGGACATGGGTCTGGAGAGGTGGGGTTCCAGGGTACATTGGTGAGGTTGTTTGCCTGGGGAAGTCAGGTTGACATCATGGTAGCATATCTGCAACTTGGTGTCTGAAAAAAAAACCACTAAGATATAAAAAAGAACAAATCCAATTTTATGTTCACTGATACAATATTGGTTTACAAGTCCTCATGTATTCTAGATAAATCTTACCTCTCTTCAGATTTGGTGTGACTGCTCTAAGTTACTATAAAGGTATCAATCTTCTCCTACAGTTTACTTCCCCGTCTCTGAACCTCATCCTCTCCACTCTTCTCAGTTTTGTTTTTAGCTTTAGAATTTTTTTCATCTAAGGTTTTCCTTTGCTTTATTATTTTTAAAATCCAAAATATGAATGAGAAAATACAACTCCTGACATTCTCTCCCTGACTTCCTTTCTTAGCAAAACAACTTCTAGTTTTGCTTATGTTGGAGCAGTAACTAGGATTTTATAATTTATTATAGATAAATATTATCCTGTTATGTAGCTACCACACATCTTTTTTAATTCAGTCATCTTTCCTTGGTTATTTGTTTCCATATCTTGGCTATTGCAAATTTCACTTGAGTAAATACAGGTATATCTTTATCTTTTTGTTTTTTAATATTATTGTTATTGATGTCTTTTTTTGTTATTGTTGAATAGAACGGAGAGAAATCGAGAGAAGAGGGGAAGACAGAGAGGGGTAGAGAAAGACACCTGCAGACCTGCTTCACTGCTTGTGAAGCGATTCTCCTGCAGGTGAAGAGCCAGGGGCTGGAACCCAGAACCTTAAGCTGGTCCTTGAGCTTGGCGCCACATGTGCTTAACCCACTGCACTAGGGCACGACTACCTGCCTTTATCTCTTTGTAAAGGCAATTAATAATAAAAAAAAAGTTTCATATGAGATAGGGAATTCCACATATGGGAAAGGATCCGGAGTATTACTCTGGCATATGTGACTCTTGATTTCCAACTAGGACTCTTGTGTAGGTTATAATAAAGTATCAGTGCTCAAGACCTGTATGTGAGAGATACTAGATTAAATTCCACTCACCAACAATGGTCAGAGTTTAGTGATGTTCTGGTCAAAATAAACAAGCAAACACCATACTGAGAATCTCAGGTATGCAAGTCTTGCATTCCAACAGATGAGCTATATTCCCCCACTATAAATTATTTTTTTATTTTAATGATTTCATTGTTTATATGGATTTAGTTATTTTAGCAAACTATTATAATTTGATTCTAATGTTTAACTTTATAGTTCTCTTTGCATAATCTTTTATTCTTCATTTTTAAGGGAAGTGTTAATGGTTTACAGTAAATACAGTAGTTGATACATGTATTAAATTTCTCAATTTTCTGCAACACACTCTCACCCCCAGCCCAGAGCCTCCTCTACCATTGTGCAACCAGGAACTGAACGCCCCCTCCCCCCACCCCATACATCAATCCCAGTGCAACTTCAACCTTGTGTTGTCCCTTTCTGGTTTTATTTTCTCAACTTCTTTCTATGAGTGAGGTCACCCCATATTTATCCTTTTCTTTCTGGCTTATCTCCCTTAACATGATTCTTTAAAGCTCTATCCAAGATCAGGTGAAGAAACTGGGTAAGAATCTTAAATCATCTTTCTTAGTTGCAGAGCACATATGATTTGAGTAAACTTGAAAATTGCCCTCTGTGTGTCTATATCTGCAGGAGAGTATAAGAATAGCACAAGTTACCACCCATGTTATTATGGAAGTTATGCCAGATAGTAAAACTGAAATGTACAGCGCAGTGTGGAGATACATAGTAGGCACTCAATAGATATACTGTGTTGTATTCTGTTTCCTACCACAATCTATTCCTACAAGAATTGCTTTGGAAGAAGACCAGAATTGTAAAGATTGTTGTTTTGAGGAATAAGTTTGCTTCAGTATCCACTTTCCTTATAAATGGTTAGGTCTGGGTATTCTGGAGGTGGAATCTAATTTATCATTACTGTGAAGATGTCATGTAATACTGTATAGAATACTGGCTTTTGTGATTGCAAGGATGTTATAGTTTCCAATAAACATACAAAATATTTACTGCATCTAGACCAGTGACTGTCTGATTTCAATAGCAGGTAAATAAAGACCAGTTTTCTCAGCCTTAAATCACTGTCATTTCCACCCAGGCATTTTATTCATTTCTAGACTAAAAAGTTCCAACACCTCCCAGTTATAGTGAATGTGAATTTTCTTTTTACAGAATTTTACAACCTGAAGCAAATAACTGTGCTTCAAAATGAACAGTCATGAAATTACTAAAAAGCAAGTAAAATTTATTTTAATAATATTTTTGATTCTGATTTGGAAATAGTAATCACATTTCTAGAATGCGGTTAACCATGCCACTCATATTTTTAAAGCAATATTTCCTAGGGGACAGTTAATCATAAAAAAGTTTGCTGACAAATGTTTGTGAAAGCATGCAGTAAAGGCATGATTAGAATTCTATTTTCCATTGTAAATGATGCAACTGCCAATTTCAAGATAATATAATATAAAGAAACTGTGCCGTCACTGAGTTCACAGTGAAATGTGTCTGTTTGCAACCATCTCCTGATCTAAGAAGATAATTTTCCAAAATAGAGGAGAAACTGTGTACCAACTGTATAAGTCACAACAAAAATGACTATTTCACTTATATGCATCATATAAAGATTATCAAAGTAAAATCCAGTGAGTGAATAGGTTAGGAAAATAAACTCAGAACTGTTTCATGTGTAAAATCACATAAAATTGCTCCTAGAAATGTAGATATATTATAATTAATGTGATAACTTCAGGATCCCCATAAATCCATCACTGCTACTATATACCAGGATATGACAAGTAGATCAAGTATTTAAATGCAAATAAAGACACCAAAAACTACTTTAAGAAAGTTTTAATTAATCCAGATATATTGGAGTGGAGAAGAACACTCTAAGTGTAAATCAGTTTTCAGAATTCACCAGAAATATTGTTGTTTTTTTTTAAAAAAAAACTAACCTACATATAAAGAGATAAACAGCTTATTTATTTAAATAATAGCAAGAATAGATTATGTTCTCACACATAACCTCTCATTGCTGGCCATTTCATTAAACACACATACACACTCACTCATACTCATAGGAAACTATTATAATTTGATTCCAGTATTTAACTAAATCATGTAATTCAAAAACTAAGAGGGTTGGGTGGAGGCATGCCCAGAGGCTACAACAAGGGCAACAAAATGGGAAAAAAATGGCCTCCAGGACCGGTGGATTCATGGTGCAGGCACTGAGCCCAGCAATAACCCTGGAGGAAAAAGAAAAAAAAAAAAAAAGAAACATGCACACAGACCTGGATTGGAGCTTTCGCTCCCCACTTGCCAGGGGACAGGTTTCATGAGCAGTCTACACATGTATATCTTCCCATTTCTCTACCTCCTCTTCCCTCTCAATTCCTCTCTGCCCTGTCAAATATAATTGAAAGGAAAAAAGGAAAGAAAAAATTGAAAAATGGCCATGGGAGATATGGATTCCGAGTGGCGGCACTGAGCTTGAAAAAAAACCAAAAAACGAAATCTATAAACTCCCAAAATTGATAGTGTCTCACCATATTCTGATTGGATCTTCGTCATTGTCAAATAGTTCTAGTTAATTTACTCTGAAGATACTTTGGTAATTATTGCATTTTGCACCATAGTTGAAGAGGGTTCAGGTTGGTGGTGGGAGTGATATCAAGAAAAGTTAAAAAATTATACCTATATGAGTGTTTTATAAATCATCATTTCCCTAATACAACAATAAAATGTTTCTTAACTGACTGTGTCAACTAAAGTATTGAACTCACTACTATCTGTTTGGCTGGTTAACTATAAAACAGCTTCCACAATATCAAATAAAATACTCAAGGAGGTGGAGATGTAAGTCTCTAAAAACGGAAATCTGAAGTAGAGTCAATAATGTTTTATTATATTCCTTTGTCCAGATTCAAAAATGGGTTTTTCAGAAAGGAGTTTTAGTGCATTTTGTTACTTAAAAAGCAATATAACAAGGGGACCTGTTGCACAGCTGGTATGATGGGAACTACATGGGCAAGGAAACAATACTTCAGGTGTCTCTATTTTCTCATCTACATCCTACTCAATTTCTCTTTGCCTTATCAAAGAAAAAGGAAAGAACAGAGTGTGATTTGTCCAAAACTATTTTTTAACTGTTGAAGTTCTTTAATAAAAATAAAATTAAGTTATAAGAAAATAGGGGTATGAGTCCATAATATTCCCACCACCAGAGTTCTGTGTCCTCATCTCCTCCATTGGAAACTGCAGTAGTTCTCCCACAGTCACAGATATGGGTTGACATATACATATATCACTATCTAAATCTCTCTCTCTTCTCATTTTTTAAAAATTTTTATTTACAAAATGGAAATATTGACAGGGCTATAGGATAAGAGAGGTACATTTCCACACAATGCCCACCCCCAGAGCTTCATATCCAATCTCCTTCCTTGATAGCTCCCTATTCTTTTATAAAATATTAATTTACTTTTGTTACCCTCATTGTTTTTATTGTTGTAGTTGTTATTGTTGTTGTTATTGTTGTCATCATTTTTGAATAGGACAGAGAGAAAAGGAGAGAGGAGGGAAGACAGAGAGGGGGAGAGAAAGACACCTGCAGACCTGTTTCACCGCCTGCGAAGCAACCCCCCACCCCCAGCCCCTGCCTGAGGTGGGGAGCCAGGGCTCTAACCTTACACCAGTCCTTGAATAGAGTTGGACAAACATCCAAAGTAATTGCTCAGAGGCACCTGTACTTAACCCTCTGCTCTACCACCCAACTCCCAGCTTTTCTATTTTTTGTATTTATTTATTTTCCCTTTTGTTGCCTTTTTATTGTTGTAGTTATTATTGTTGTTATTGATGTCATTGTTATTAGATAAGACAGAAATGGAGAGAGGAGGGGAAGACAGAGAGAGGGAGAGAAAGACAGATACCTGTAGACCTGCTTCAACGCCTGTAAAGTGACTCCCTTGCAGATGGGGAGCCAGGGGCTCTAACCTGGATCCTTATCGTGGTGCTTGTGCTTTGAGCCACGTGCGCTTAACCCACTGCACTACTACCGGACTCCAAGCTTTCCTATTCTTTATCCTTCTGGAAGTATGGACCCAGGATCACTGTGGGGTGCAGAAGGTGGAAGGTCTGGCTTCTGTGACTGCTTTTCTGCTGAACATGAGCATTGGCAGGTCGACCCATACACCCAGTTTGTCTCTCTCTTTCCCTAGTGGGGCAGAGATTTGTGGAGGCGAGGCTTCAAGACACACAGGCTTCTCACACAAACTTCATGATCTCATTGTATGTTTCACTTAAATCGATAAATTGTTCTAACTGGTAATTCCAAATAATTATTAAAACATTTCAATTAAATATAACTTTTAATGGATATCAAATGAAAAGTAGAGCAGACAAATGCAGTTCATAGAAATGTCTCCTGTTACTTTTCTGCTTCGTTTTGTTATTTGTTTTATTTATTTATTTATTTATTGGATAGAGACAGTCACAAATTGGGAGAGAAGGAAGTGATAGAGAGACAGAGAGACACCTACAGCCCTGCTTCACCACTTGCAAAGCTTTCCCATTAGAGGTGGGGATTCAATGTTTGTTGTTTTTATATAAAGCTTTATTCCGTCACCAACTGGATTTTTTTCAATGACACCAGTTCTCATTAGACTCAATAACACCATTTCTTTTTTCTGCCTCATTGACCTGAAAGTAGCAATTGTTATGCTATTGTTAATTCCTAAGTGCCTGAACAGGCTTTTATTAAAAATTCAGCTAATGATTAGGGGAAAATTATGATTGTTGTTGTCACATGTGCCTGAATATTCCTTTGAGATTCTCTTTGCAGTTATCATAATCTTGCTCACACCTCAGTGAAGAATCACATTTACAATTTCAGTTCATGTATCTTACTACAAAATATGATCTTCTTTTGTACTGGATTGCATTGCTAAATTTTGGCCTCTCCTGTCATTCACATCCAAATTGGGCTCTGTCATATGGACTTTCTCAGAAAGGAAGATGGGAAGATGGGTGTATAGAGAACTGATATGTGTATAAGAATCTATCTGAGAATAATAGGAAGCGATTCTCTCAGTTTCTGTTTTCTGGAAAATTGTGGATTCCTTTACAGCATCATTTTTCTTTCTTACTGTACCTTCAACCAACTCTACTTATTCCCGTTTTTATTTTCATACTCTCTTTCACTAATCTTTATCCTTTATTACCAGTAGTCATTGATTGTGAACACCTTCAAATTTGCATTATCCATTATCTCCACTAACTGACTGACTTATGGATGTACTGGTTTTTGTTGAAGGATTGCCAAGTTTGGTGGAAATAGCTTTCAGGGAAAACATCTTCAAAATGTACTCAGCCACTTATTTTCAGATTCTGTGATTAGTAAATTGATTAACCCAGTGAAGCAATTATTATTCCCATTCTATTTTTCCGTAAGAATTTTTTTATATTAAAAAAAGTCAGAGACAAAGAGACAGAGAAAAGGAGGAAGAGAAGAGAAGCACCTTCACTATAGTGGAGGCAAGGCTTAAACCTGTGTCATAGACATTGCTAGGCAGTGCACTACCCAAGTTAGCTATTCCCCCAGCCCTGAAATTATCTTCAGTAAAGCTGATAGTTCAGTGGGTGAGCACAGAACTTAAACACCTGAGGCCCCAGAAGTTCCAGTTTTAATCTTATGCTATTTCTGAGTAGTGTTCTGCCTTTCTCTATTATAGGATATATAGTAAACAGTGTCTTAAAACAAATAAACAAATAGACTTCCCTGAGCAGATGACCCCACTTTGATTGTATAGTGATACAATAGTATTATTTGATGTTGGTATAGTGATACAATAGTATTATTTGGTGTCAGTAGTATTATTTGATGTCATGTACTAAAAGAACATGGGAAATCAAGCAGTGAAAAAACTCGGAGAAACCTCAAATGTAAGTTAGTAGAAGAATCAATCTGAAAAGGTTACATGTTTTATAATTTCAGTACTTTGAAAAAGGTAAACCTATTGAGAGAATGCTTTTTGATTAACCTGGGTTAGGGAGGGTGGAGCAATAAATAATTAAAACTTAGAGAAATTTAAGACAATGAAAATACTTTACATGGTCCTCTAGTAATGGATCCTATCATTCTCGAGTTGGCCAAGCATAAAGACTGTACAATATTAGTAGTGTATATTAATAAGCTATGGACTCTGAGTAATAATGATCTTATTAATGTAGGTTTATCAATTTAAGAAAAAAAATGTACCATTCTGCAGAAAACTAGTAACAATGAGGGAGGCTCTGCAGGTATTAGAGCCAAGAGTATATAGAAGATTCCTTATCATCTGTTCAATATTGCTATGAACCCAAAGCTTCTCTGAAAAGCAGAGTACAAAAATGGAGCATTTAACAAAAACTTTATTTTTGCTTTATTATTATTTTCTTAAGAAAACATTAATAATACTGTCTGATAATAGTGCAGTATATTTTGGAGACTTAGGCAGGAAAATCTTTCTGCATACCCATTATTTTATCTCTTCCAGCTTTTTTTTTTAAGTGTTAATACTACAATGGCCATATTTTAGGATAAATGAAGGTTATATTTGATGAGCCATGATTTGAGATTTGCTCTTCTTTCTCCTTCTCCTCTTACTCCCCTCCTCCCTTCCTTCTCTACCTCCTTTCCTTCCTCTCTTTTTTTTTTTTTTTTTCTTTTCAGGACTTTATATTTCCAAACTCTCTTAGTGGCATTATCTCACATCCTTCTTATGGAACATACAAAGTGTTGTAATTAAAAAAAAAAAAAAAAGGATTCTGTGGGAATGCGGCTTGATGCAGATTCAAAACAGTCAAGATTCTTTTTTCTTTTCTTTCTTTCTTTCTTTCTCTCATTCTTTCTTCATTGCCTCCAGGGTAATCGCTGGGGCTCGGTATCTGCACTATGAATGCTTCTGGTGGCCTTTTCTTTTTTCCATTTGTTGTTTGTTGTTGCTGTTGCTGTTATTATTGTTGTCATTGCTGCTACTGTTGTTGTTGGATAGGCCAGAGATAAACTGAGGGAGGAGGGGAAGACAAAGAGGAGGAGAGAAAGATAAGACATCTACAGACCTGCTTCACCACTGTGAAGTGACCCCCCCTTCAGGTGGGGAGCCAGGGAGTCCATGTGCACTTAACCCAGTACATTACCATCTGCTACCATCTGACCCCTAACAATCAAGATTTATTACAAGGCAGTACAGCAGTACGGAACGCTATATTTTAGGTACAGCAAGATAGACAATTATTGGCAGAGATATATGTTATTTATTATGGTCATAGAAGAGAGTCTTATAAGCTAAGTCTATGGGCTAGCTCAGTTACTCATGTTCAGTTCCCAAGAGAAGCATCATGAAGAAAACCAGGAAACAAGCAAGCTGGGTTGGGGAGAAGGGACACCGAACCGATGCCAGCCTTGTCCTAATTGTGTCCAAATTCCTATTGTTAGCTGAGTGCAGTATCACAACACAAGCACTTCTTGCATTTTAATTTTTGTCACTAATCACAAAATGAAAATAGCTTTTTACATTATAAAGGCATTTTGTTCTAAATGATAGTTTACATAAATATAGAGCAATAACATGTTTTCACTATTATATGTTTTTTTTTTAATTTTTGAGCATCATCATTACATATCAAAACCTTAGTGCTAACTTGGCAGCTTTCAGAAATAAAACTCACACTTTAAAGAACATAATGCTATGGTGCAAAGTGCAAGGACTGGCATAAGGATCCCGGTTCGAGCCCCCATATCCCCACCTGCAGGGGAGTCGCTTCACAGGAGATGAAGCAGGTCTGCAGGTGTCTATCTTTCTCTCCCCCCTCTGTCTTCTCCTCCTCTCTCCATTTCTCTCTGTCCTATCCAACAACAACAACATCAATAACAACTACAATATAACAACAAAACAACAAGGGCAACAAAAGGGAATAAATAAATAAATATTTTAAAAAGAGAACATAATGCTATTTCATAAACAATAACTCATCATTGAGATATAATTTCCCATCAAGTAGTTAGTAATTTTTTTGTGTTGTAGGTCTTATCAACTTTTTATGAGAAAAAAACACAATAGGGTTCTAGAAATACATGTCTTTACCTCGATATTTCAATATCAGCAGTTTGGTTTCTGCACATAAGATTGGCAGCTACCTCAGTGGATACAGTTAATGTACTATTTCTTTCACATGATGAATACTAAACGGGATGCTTCCTCTATTATGAGGTAAAAAACTGGTTTTTATATAAAAGGGACACATAATATTACAACAAAGTTAATTTTTATGCTTTACAAACACCTATCTGTAACTCTGGTGTGTGTGTTGTGTCTGTTTACTGTCTAGAGACTATGTTGTTTTTTATTTTATTTTTTTTCCATTATAACCATACTACTGATTCCATAAAGCTTAAGTGACATCAAATAAAACTATTGTATCACTATACCAATGCTTATCTATTCCCCTACTAAGCAACATCTCGTTAGAGTCTAAGATTTGGCAAATATGTCTAAATTTGTTACAAATGGATCATTT
Source organism: Erinaceus europaeus (assembly GCF_950295315.1). NCBI lineage: Eukaryota > Metazoa > Chordata > Mammalia > Eulipotyphla > Erinaceidae > Erinaceus > Erinaceus europaeus. The sequence continues at coordinate 159,433,707 of NC_080164.1, forward strand.
CCATAAACAAAGCATGATAATTTCTGTTGTTTCACATCCTTAGTCTAATTTAAGGTTATTGGTGTTCTGGAATTTTTCCAATCTAACATATAGTGAAGTCTTTTGTTTTGATTTGCATTTCTTTGATGATATATAATGAGAGTCGTGCTTTCATATGCTTATTGGATATATTTATATCTTTATGGGAAATATTTGTTATAGTCATTGCTATTTTTAAAATGGGAGACTATGAGTCTAGGCAATGACACAGTGTTGAGCTTACATGTTAACATGCACGAAGATCTAGGTTCAGTTCTCTAGTCCCTGCTTGCAGAAAGGAAGCTTCACAACCTGGAAACAGATCTGCAGGTGTCTTTCTCTATCTCCCTTCCCCCTCTCATTTTCTCTTTTTCTTATCAAATAAAATTTATAAATAAAAAATGTTTAAAATGGAACTTTCTTATGAATTTTAGGAGCTTCTAGATATTTTTTTGTTATCAGATAATTGTTCTGTAATTATCTTCTCCCAAACTGTGACATCTCCTCATTTTTCTAATGTTTGTACCAGAGCAGACATTCTTGTCTTTAGGAAATTCATCTTATTTGTTATCTTTCATTTATTATGACTTTGGTGTATATAAAAAAAAAAAACAGCAAGTTTGAGGTCATCTAGATTATCTCCTAGGTTATCAGCTAAAATTTTCATTGTATTGTTTTATATTTAGGTTTGTAATTAATTTTGAGTTAATCTGCATATAGGGATATAGGGATTTTGCACATATAAATGTGCATGTACATGCATACATTTCTCATACAGTTGGATGAAAAAACTATATTTGCTCCATTATATTGGCTTTTTTCTCTCATATACTCCTTTATATTTATTTTGGACATCTCTGTTTGCTTTATTGATATACTTCTTTATTCTATTTTTATTTAGTTATTGGATAAAGACTTTCAAAATTTGAGAGGTAAGCGAGGGGCAGAGAGTCAGAAAGACACCTGTAGCACTGCTTCACCACTCAAAAAGCTTTCCGTCTGTAGGCAGGGACCTTCGATTTGAACCTGGGGCCTTGTGCATTGTAACATCTGAACTCAACCAGGTGCACCACCACCCAGACCGGATCTACTTATTTATATTTTTGTCAATGTCACCTGTTTTGAATGCTGTCATTTATAAAAATGTTTTTACATTTTATTTATTTATGTATTTATCCTTTAAAAAACACAAAGAAGCCGCATGTGGCTTCCTGGGCCTGTGGGAGGGGGGTGGGTGGATGGGACACAATCTTTTGGTGATGGGAATGGTGTTTATGTACACACCTATTAAATTGTAGTCATATAAATCACTATTTAATTAATATGAGAGGGGGAAAATTGATTGTATGTCTAACAAAGGGACTTTTCAAAGTCAACCCAATTATCAAATAATGTGATGATAGCAATAAATATCCATTTTCTTCTTGAACCCTAAGACAGCAGGAACCTCACATTTCCACCACAGAGCCTAAACTTCCCCAGTCCTGGGACCCTAGGGTAGGGCTCACTTTCCCGTATGCTCCTCTCAATTCTTATCAAATAATATTGCATCCGCTGATTGCAACTTAGTGCAATGAGTGTCACCCCAGTATGCTTCACTTCAGACTGTGTCCAGAGACTTCAGGTGTGGAACGACAACCCTTCAGCTTCATCACTCAGGTGAGACCTTTCCTTTCATAGTATTCTCTAATTCCATCCCAGGTGGTTCACTTCCTAACAAAGTCCCAAAACCTAGATATAGACCAGGTTCCAGGAGATAGAGCTTATGTTCACAGGTATCCATAAACTAGGGCAAACATATACCTGAAAGCAGTAGTACACTAGAGTTTGCAGTGAGTACCCCCAACACTTCATCTCCACTATTCCAACCTTTGGGTCCATGATTCTTCAACAATTTGTTTGGCTTTGTATGTTAACTCTCTTTTCAGCCACCAGGTTCCAGATGCCATCAGGATGCCGGCCAGGCTTCCCTGGACTGAAGACCCCACCAATGTGTCCTGGAGCTCCGCTTCCTCAGAGACCCATCCTACTAGGGAAAGAGAGAGGCAGACTGGGAGTATGGACCGACCAGTCAACGCCCATGTTCAGCAGGGAAGCAATTACAGAAGCCAGACCTTCTACCTTCTGCAACCCACAATGACCCTGGGTCCATGCTCCCAGAGGGATAGAGAATGGGAAAGCTATGGGGGAGGGGAGGGGATTTGGAGATTGGGAGGCAGGAATTGTGTGGAGTTGTACCCCCCTCCGCCCTATGATTTTGTTAAAGTCTCCTTTCTTTAATAAAAAATAATAATAAAAAAAAAAAGACAGAGAAAAGTTGAGAGGAAAGGAAGAGTTAGAGAGGGAGAAAGAAAAACACCCAAAACACTGTTTCACCGCTTGTAAAGTTTTCTCCTTATAGGTGGGGACTAGAGGCTTGAACCTGGGTCCCTGTACACTGTAAGGTACTTAACAAAATGCATTATGCCTGGCCCCAATTCCTGTAGGTTTATGGGCACTCTTCAGATAGGGTAGTACCAATCTTCCACAGCACTACTTGTTTTTCTTTAATATTGAATCAGCTGCACTAGGTCTTTACCTTTCTCAAATAAATGTTATTTTTATATTTGTGTGAACCCAGAATCTTGTGCATGTGTAATTTCACTTCTCCAGGACTTTCTTTCCCCATTCACAAAGCAACAGTGAGGAAGAGAAAGAGGTCACTGTAGTATCCGAAATCTCTACATTACTATAGCACTTACCATGTGGTAACAAGGTTCGAATCTGGGTGTCAAGCCAAGCAAGTGCCCTACCTAGTGAAATATCAACATGGATAAGTCAGCTTACTTAGATATTAATTGAGGTTGCAGTAAATTTATAGCTTAATTTGGGTAAGATGGGCATTCTGGTAATATTAAATTCTACTTGTAGTAAGGATGATAAGATTACAAATACACTTTACTATAATCATTTACATTTCACATGTGCAGACCTACATAGACCCTCTCTATACCTCTATACCCTCCCCGTTCCTCTCAGTTTCTCTTTGATATTTTTCTTTTATTTATATATTTTTGCTGTCAGGTTTAATGCTGTACCTTGGTGCCTGAACTGAGTCCACAGCTTCTGGAAGTCATTTTTCCCATCTGATTTTATTTTTCTATTTTATTTTTAATTGACAGGCCAGAGAGAAATTGAGAGAAGGAGAAGAGATAGAGGCGAGATAAAAGAGACACACTTGCAGACCTATGTTACTGATCAATAAGTGTCCTCCCTGCAGGTGGGGAGCAGGGGCTGGAACCCAGAACTTTGCTTATGGTGATATGTGGGCTTAACCAGGCTCTCCACCATGCAGACTCCTCTTAATTTCTCTCTCTACTGTCAAATAAAAGAAAAAAAGAAATAAATATACTTCCTTAAAAAAAAAACCATGAGTGAGGTCATCTGGTATTTGTCCTCCTGAATTATCTCATAATACATGATTCCCAGGAGTCAGGCGGTAGCGCAGCAGGTTAAGCGCACGTGGGCAAGGACTGTCATAAGGATTTCGGTTTGAGCCCAAGGGGAGTCATTTCACAGGCGGTGAAGCAGGACTGCAGGTGTCTATCTTTCTCTCCCCCTCTGTCTTCCCCTCCTCTATCCATTTCTCTCTGTCCTATCCAATAATGACGATATTAATAACAACAGTAATAACTACAACAATAAAAAAAAACAAGGGCAAAAAGGAGAAGAAATACATAAGTATAAAAAAACCTTGATTCCCTCAAATTAAGTCTAAGATTCTGAAAAGTCTTCATAATTTCTTTGAGCTGAGTCACATTCCTCTGTGTGTATATGCCAAACCTTTCCTTTTTTATTTATTTAACTTATGTAATTTATTTATTATTGAAAAGAGACAGAGAGTAATTGAGAGGGAAAGGGGAGATAGAGAGTGGAACAGACAAAAAGACACCTGCAGCACAACTTCACCACTCATAAAGTTTTCTCCCTGCAGGTGGGGACAGGGAGGCTTGAACCTGGGTCCCTGTGCACTATAACATGAGCACATAACCAGATGAGCCACCACCTGGCCCCTTATGCCATAACTTTATTTTTAAAAGTATTTTATTTATTTTATTTTTGAGAGAGATGCAGAGAAAGACACAGAGAGAAATACCAGAGCATTGCACAGCTCTGGCTTATGGTGGTGCAGGAGAGTGAACCTGGGACTTTGGAGCCTCAGGCATGAGAGTCTCTTTGCATAACCCTTATGCTATCTACCCCTGCCCTCCATAACTTTCTTAATCAATCACAAGACATTGGATATTTGGGTAGTTTCTAAATTTGGTATCTTATAGACAGTGCTCTATGAACTTAGGTGTGTTTGCTTCTGTTTGGATGTGTATTTTCAGACTCGTTGGACAAATAGCAGATAAATTTTTGGATTGTATGATAAATCTATTTCCAGTGATCTGAGTCTACTCCAAACTGTTACGCAGAGGGCTAAACTAATTCATTTTTCACAGAAAGTATGGATAGAGAGAGTCCTTTTCACTGTATCCTCACCAGCACTTGTGGTCTTTCGTCTCATAAAGCATGGGATTCTTATACTATGAAGAGATATTTCAGTGTTAACTTATATTTTTCCGATAATCATTGACCTTGAAAATTTGTAATATGCCTGTTGACTCCCTGAATCGCTTTGGTGAAAACTGGTACAGATTCTCTCCAAAATTTTGATGGGTTTGTTGATTTTTTTGTTGCTGAGTTTTTTTGAGTTCTTTATATATTTTGGTTATTAGCAATTTGAAGCATGGTATATACAAGTATCTAATGTGTGAAATTTTTACTGCATATTGAACACAAAACTGTTTATGCAGATAATTTTTGTAGATTTAATCTATGAGAAGCATGGGTATTAATATTTCTCAAAGTAACATCTAAGTTATGTTGATATCATAAAACTAATTTATGCAGTGGGCCTGCTCTGTTTTCTAGGTATAGCTAAAAAATAACTGCCTTTATATAAACATAATCAGAACTCTTGTGAAAACTGCTGGCAGGTTTGAGAAGGAATATTTGATGACATGAATTGTCATGTTTGTCATACTTCTAATAAACAGGATTTCACTTAATTTTCACTCTGTTTTTCCTTTTGAACAATGAAAGTAGTTAATTATTCCACTTCTATATTCTCTTTCAATTTAAGTATTCTAAGTTCAGCTAAATGTCTGAGGTCATGAAAAATAAATAGAGGAGCAAGTATTTCAACATTTTAAGGATTATGATTAGGGGGCCAGGGGGTGGTGGTGCACACATTTGAACTTCACACACCTTTGTGAGGACTCAAGTTTGAGTTCCCACTCCCTACCTGCAGAGGGGAAGCTTCACAAACAGTGAAGCAGATCTGCTGTAGTTTATCTTTCTCTCTTCCCTCATTATCTCCGGCTCTCTTCTAGTACTATGGAATTCCTAGTGCTGACACTGAGATCCAGAGATAACCCTGATGGAATAATAACAATAACAACAACAACAATAATAATAATAACGAATTACTGCCATTTCTGTTTGTATACCTTTTTCTGTTTCTCAGAGCTTACAAGAAGTATTAAAAATATTAATCATTCTAATGAAATGCTAAAAAACATATTTGTTTTGTATTACATTTAGACATTTTAAAGAAAAATGTAAGGTGTTTAAAATATGTTCTAAAGTTAAAAAGAAATGACAGTTACTTTTATAAAATTTAAATTGGGGTTAATTAGCTTATTGGTTTACCTAAAACATATTGTTTATACAAAAGTGTTCTGTATCCTGTCTTGATGCATAATTCTTTTTTCCCTAGTTAAGATTTAATTTACATTTTAACACTTGCATAGAGTGTGAAGTTTTTTTTTTTTTCCAGATGCTGGAGAACTTAAAATAAAAAAAAAAGGGAAGTGTTTTAACATTTTTATAATCGGATTTTCTGTTTCTGTCTAGGAACATCTACATATGTGCTGTATGTTTTGATTTTTATTTCACAACTGGAGTTATTGAGAGAGAAATAATTTAGATGATATATCCATATTATATTTTACACCCAGAAACATAATGGGGGTGTAATCTCTGTGAATATCATTCCGTGGAATTGCATAATGACCTGTCTGTGCAGTAATATCAAGTATCACTTAATATTTAAAAAGCTTGCAAACAAAGGAGTTGTTTACAAATGAACAACACTATACTGACTCTACTTTCATGTATATTTACTGATAGGCAAATTCAAAACTGGGAGCGTAAAAAAAATGTAAGGTGTATGAGGAGATAGTTACTGAGATTGCTGCTCAAAACAAGAGCCAGATTGGAAAGTGGGAATGAAAAATTATGTATCTCAGGGCTGGGCAGTGGTATACCTGGTTGAGCACACAGGTTGCAATGTTTAAGGACCCAGGTTCAAGCCCTCAGTCCCCACCTGAAGGGGCAGAGAAGGAAAGGGTGGGAGAAATTTCGTTAGTGGTGAATTGGTGAAGCAGTGCTGTAAATCTTTCTCTCTGTTTCTCTATCTCTATCTCTCCTTCCCTCTCAGTTTCTCTTTGCCCCATCTAATAAATAAAATATTTGCGTCTCTAATATATATAATCAAAGTGAAATAAAACTAATACACATTGCTCTTCCTCCCTTCCTTCCTCCCTTCCTTCCTTCCTTCCTTCCTTCCTTCCTTCCTTCCTTCCTTCCTTCCTTCCTTCCTTCCTTTCCTTCCCTTTTCCTTTCTTTTCCTTCATTGCTCTGGGCTGAGAGGTACAAAAGTTCTATCACTGAAACGTTTCATTGTGATGGGTGGTGGAGGTCAGATCTCTTACCCGAATCACACACAGCAAAGCAGAACATTATCCAGGTGTTCTATTTTGCTTGCCAGATACAAAAGAACAGACTTTTTACGAATAGGGAATACCTAGTGAGAATTTCCAAGCAAGAAAATAATCATAAGATCTGGCTAAAAAAAAAACCAAGAGATTTAACTAAATAAAGATTTCTAGAGTTAACAGGAAATAGTCATGGAATAATATGTGTGTTTAACAAGAAATCTATCAAAACACTCTACAAATTAGTATAACTATTGAATGTGCTGCTGTGCATTTGAATCATTCCCCATTTAATTGGGTTTTGTTCATGATTTTATCACACACATACACATATTTAGACAAGGAACAAAAATAAATATATAGCATGTATGGTAAATATACATACAGACTGATTTGATATAATACAATATTATATCAAAAAGTAGCAATGAATCTGACCACTGAGTGAACCCTCACTGCTGCCATGTTGGGGTCAATACTGATTTATATGAAACTAGAGAGAGGGATACCCTCTACAGATGACCTCTCTCCTTTGCTTCCCTCATGATTCACTTTGTAGTGTAAACTAGCTTTGAGGGTAAACCTTCACCAGTTACTCCATAACTGAATCCATATCCATTTATGGACAGTTTTAAACAAAAGGAAAAATTGAATTGTGATTTATTTACATTTGGGTGGTAAGTAATTAATGCATTTGAGAATTAAGTACATTCACATGGATATTAAAACCTAATGCTTTTTTTGATTCCACGTATGTTACTTGCTATGTAATTGTCTTCTACAGAATTTGGGAAAATTATGACTGTCTGACATAAATGAAAATTTACTGTACTGTAAACTCTACTGTTTAGTACATCTTCATGTATCAGGAATAAAAGTAGATATATCTGAAAGCTTGCATCATTTCTTTATTTTATTATTTTTAATTTCTTTATTAGGGGATTGTTTAGAGTCTACAGTAAAATACAGTAATTTGTACACGCATAACATTTCCCAATTTTCCACATAGTAATTCAACCCCCACTAGGTCCTTCTCTGCCATCATGCTCCAGGACCTGAACTCACCTCACCCACCACACAAAGTCTTTTACTATGATCTCACTCATAGACAGAGGTTGAAAAACAAAATCAAAAGGGAAAACACTAAGCAGAACTTGGACTGGAGCATCATTTCATTTATTATTATTATTTTTTATTTATAAAAAGGAAACATTGACAAAGCCATAGAATAGGAGGGGCACAACTCCACACAATTCCCACCACCAGATCTCCGTATCCATCCCTTCCCTTGATAGCTTTCCTATTCTTTATCCCTCTGGGAGTACGGATCCAAGGTCATTGTGGGATGCAGAAGGTGGAAGGTCTGGCTTCTGTAACAGCTTCCCTATTGAATATGGTGGCTGAAAAGAGAGTTAACATATAAAGCCAAACAAATTGTTGAACAATAGTGGACCTAAAGGCTGGAATAGTGCAGATGAAGAGCTGGGGGAGGCTCCTCCATTTTGTAGATAGCTAGTAGGTATATTTTAGTTATATTCCATCCCTTTGGAGGATGGAACATTCTCTACCATTGTTGATCCAAGTTGAGGGCAATGTCCTATGGGGGCCCACAAAGGGGTTAACTTTGAAAAATCCCTTTGTTAGGATTTGCTGTATCATACACCATAATATCACCATAATTTATGTCCTTTGACATTATTTGTGTATAGCTAGGCCACCAGTTGCTTCTGTTCTTCCTGGTCTTTGTTAAATGTAAATTTTTTTAGAATTTAAAACGAGGACTTTATTCTGTTTGGGACCAAGCTTGGTTGTTAGAAATTGTTAGTTATTTAATATGTGTTTACCTTGGTTTATTTACTTAAATTTTACCTTTTTCTATGTATGCATGAACTTTTTTTTATCCACCTTAATTGAAGAAATGATTGTTGTTTTCACATGGAAATGTTTCCACATTTCCCCATGATAAGTATGTACTTTCTTTACTATTAACCAGTGTATACAAAAGACACACACCACAGTATATATAATTTAACTTTTTGTCCCTCATAGAGTACATAGTTGACCCTTCTGACTGCCCTTGTTGCAGTTCTTTATCCTGACATGTATGATGTACTTCTCTCCAACTTCATTACTTCCCTTCCCTTGCCTAACCTTATTAGGATCTATACTTAGATATACTTGAAATTTTATCCAGTAAGCCTTTGGTCAATTCTTTCTATGTATTCCTTATTATCTAATTTCCATGTTTCATGCAATACATGCTGAAGCAAGATTATCTCCTCAAGTAATAAACACATAACATATGCATATTTCATTTTTAACTTTATTTATTATTGAATAGAGACTGATAGAAATTGAGAAGAGAAGGGGGGAGAAAGGGAGAGACACAGAGAGATACCTGCAAACCTGCTTCACCACTCATGAAGCTTCCCCCCCTGAAGGAGGGGATGCACACATTTCTTTATTAGTAATTACTATAATTCACCAATCCTTAAACATCCCTCAGACTTTATTTTATGTCTCACAAACTTGATGTAAAGATTTGCCCACAATATTCACCTACTGTGAAAAACAAAGAGTATGGAACTGTTTCTACTATAAAACTGACTAGAATTTTTTTTCTAAATGTTATTATATTATATAAGTATTTATTCCTATTTAATCTCAGAAGAGTTTTAGAAAAGCTCTGGCCCAGTGAGGAGAACTTATTCTTTCAAAGAGAGAACTAATCTATAACTTTCATAAAGTCTCCATAGCAGACAAATAATAGTCAATGTTATAAACTGAAAAGGATGAGTATGCATTCAGTTTAAAAGCTAACTTGACTAAACATCAACTTGCACCTGAAGCTAACTTGCTTTTACGTGGACAGCTTGAGTTATAATATCAGAACAAATAGTACACATTTTACATATGCAAACTTATATCTAACCAACTCAGAAAGCTTTTGAAACATTAAATAATGATAGTAATGTAGGAAATCTTAAAAAGAGAAAGCAATAAATTGACTCTATACATTCTGTAATCATAGTACCAACCGATTTTAAGCTTGCAATTTCTATCTTTGACAAGCAGTTTTGTGTGTCCTTGCCGAGCCAAGATAATTACTACTAATATTTAACTCTGTTCTTACTTCATCCAACACAGGAGCAATTTTAAAATATTCTATATGTGTTTTAAGTATGTGAAAAGTTTTAAATTGCTATCATTCCACATCCTCCTACACAGCCACACAATGGAAATCATTTGCCCTTCTTTCTGTGTCAGAAACTTGACTTTACTGTGAATAGAAAATATAACAATTTTCCCTACTCATAAAATATCTTTTTGTGTGTGTGTGGGTTTCTCACTATGCTCCAAATAGCTCAGTATTTTAGAAAATGATGTACTACTTTATAGTTTTGTCCCGTGTGTGTGTGTGTGTGTGTGTGTGTGTGTATGTGTGTGTGTGTGTGTATGCAAGCGCTGGAAATGGGGTGGTAGGCATTGCTATATCCAAAGAGAAAAATGAACAAGAAGTTTTATTTTTAAAAGAGACGTATTTTTCTCATAAAAAAGAGAGGCCAGGTCATGGTTTGGCTGTATGTGGTACTGGGGACAGATGTCAGAGCATCAGCCATGTAAACATCATTGACAAAGGTCAGTGATGACCTTTTGTAGCAGCAAGAAATTCTATACAGTTGAAATAATTAAAAGGTGAAAATATTTATACAAGTTCTATGAAGAAAAATTTGAATAAACATATTTTAATCTTTTAGGATATTTTATCCCAATGAAAAGGCTATTTTCTTAAGTAACATTCTTCAGCTGCTCTTTGAAATTGACCTCTTCTGTTTCATTTTTTATTTCCTTTTTTTTTTTTTTGTTGCCACACTGGGCAAACTATCAAGCATTAATTCAGCAGATGACCTGAAATTTTAAAGAGGATTTTAGAAGCTTATAATTGCATCTATAACCAGATCTGAATAAATCAACATAAGGCAATAAAAGCTTACTCATGATTCATCTGTGAAATGATCTAATATTAAAGCTTAACATTACCCCATTATTTGTATGCTATTACTATATAGTAAAGGCTGGGACATAGATCTATAGAACTCATTAAATTTATTATCGCTTTTCTCTGGAATTACTTAATAGAACTGTTTCAAACCTATGAAATAAAAATTTAAAAAATATATAATTTATTAGTTTTTTTAATGAATTATAAATTTAGATTTTATTTTATTTTAAAATCTAGATTTTACTATCAAAGATGATATCATAGAATTGGTTTTTCTGGGGATTATCTTAAGTACTTTAAAAAAGTGGGGCCATTTTTAACAGACAAAGTGTAGTGATTTAGGCAATTATCTAGATGCTGAAGTAAATACAGAGAAGACATATCTCACTAAAATGGTGTTTTTTTAATTAGTCATCTTAGTAACATAAGTTGTTATAACTGAAGAGTTTTCCATTTAAAGGGACAATGTATAGTAAAATTGTGAAACTGAAGTAAGAAAAAACTGTTCTATTTTTCATAAACAATAAAGAGAATGTGATGCATCCTTTGCCTAAGGTATTGTGACATCTATAAACCTAAAAATATATATTACAGAGATATCCAATAAAAAATCTTTTAAAATATAGTTGTGGATATATATTTTTCCATTGGCTAGAGTTTCAATTGTTCATAATTACCAAAACAAAATATAGGCAAGGACCTTTGCTACGGTAAAAAAAAAAAATCTAAAAACGAAACAAACAAAAAAACAACTACTTTCTGATACAGTTAAACTGATCTTTATCAATGTCAGCTTTAGATAAAATGAAAAAAAAAATTGAATCCACAACCTCTGAGGTTTTCTGAGGTCTGCAAAGATCCATATGACAAATATTTAAGACATATAAAAATGACTTAAACTCTCTGACTTCTCTGTATAGATTTACAGGGGTTAATAATGTATATATTTTCATTTGTTTCTGTCTTTAAACATCTACTGAAGACATTGAGCAGAACAAATGGGAGCTAACAGATCATTTCCTAAATAGTCAAAGATTAGTGAAAGATGACCTTAACCATTCTGGGAAGACAGCTATGAAAAATCCTTGGTCTTCTGTTCATTTCCCTATCCTTTAATCATATATGAGTCTTTCAAAAAGATGAGCTTGATTAACTCAAATTCCTTGACACTTACATAGGTAATTAAGTTTAAATTCACTTTTCTCTTGTTTGTTCAACCAAAATAAGTATCAAATATAATCAATTAAATCTTAATTTTTTGGGGGGTCGGGCGGTGGCGCAGTGGGTTAAGCGCATGTGGCGCAAAGCGCAGGGACCGGCGTAAGGATCCCGGTTCGAGCCCCCGGCTCCCCACCTGCAGGGGAGTCGCTTCACAGGCGGTGAAGCTTGTCTGCAGGTGTCTATCTTTCTCTCCCCTTCTCTGTCTTCCCCTCCTCTCTCGATTTCTCTCTGTCCTATCCAACAACGAATTGCATCAACAAGGGCAATAATAATAACCACAACGAAGCTACAGCAAGGGCAACAAAAGGGGGAAAAAATGGCCTCCAGGAGCGGTGGATTCATGGTGCAGGCACCGAGCCCAGCAATAACCCTGGAGGAGGAAAAATAAAAAAAAAAAAAAAAAAAAATCTTAATTTTTTAGTAAATTTGATTGTGAAGATTCAGTGAGTACTACAATATAATACACTTCCTTTATAATCAAATTGGGACTGTCCCATAGTACATATACAAAACTTTTTCCAATAGTTGATGTTATTTTCTTCTTTGTTTCTGCCAGATCCTCTTTTTACAAAAACACTAAAATGAAAATTCTAAATGTTCTATCCAGTTAAAACATATTTTGAATATTTGTTTATTTCAAAAGAGAAATGGAAAAAGGCTAAGCTGTTGCTTTATCATATGGTTTACCTGGAATAGAATTCAGGGCTTTGTACATCTAAGTCTTGAGCTATATTGTAAGCCACTTCCTTGGTCATGAAAATACATTTTATTGTGATTGTTTTAATAGCTCTACTGCTAATGTATGCTATTTTTCAAAATAATAACAGAATACATGACATTTAGAATTAAGCTGTATTTATGCATATATGTGCATATTCTCCAACATAGTTCTAAATATTTGAGTAAGCAGACTTTTTAATGCAATAAGCATAATTCTGAAAAGGTGCACTATAAGAACTTCTCTTAAATATGAAGGGCATTAGTCTCTCTTCTTGCTGTCAACTCTAAAGTGAAAGTACCACTCAGTTCAAACTAGAAGTTGTCTTCAATCATCTTCAGCAAGATTCAGGACTTTTTGATAGTTTTAATCTTTCTAACATCTCCCCCACCCAAAACACATACATAAATTATACCCATACTAAATTTTGGTGATGCTTTTTAACCTACTACATTAAAATTTCTTATGTTTATAAATATGGAGCCACTCTAGATGATACATCAGTTACATTAATTATTATTTTAAATTTGTGTGATAAAAATGCATTGAATTGTAAAGTATCCATATAAGCACAAAACTCAGAATCATTATAAGAATCCATGTTTATTGTGTCTGACTTTAAATCTCTGGATCCATTACATGCATACACAAAAATATGTTGTAGTAAGTACAGTACATTAAATGAACTTTAGTGGGAGACGGGGTTAGTGGCACACCTGCTTAAGAGTACATTAGAAATTTCAAGGACCTGGATTCTAGCCCCCAGTCCCCACCTGCAGGAGGAAAGCTTTGAGAGAGGTGAAGTAGTGTTGCAGGTGTCTCTCTGTCTCTCTCTCTCTATCTCTCTCCTTTTCTATCACCCCCTTCCTTCTCAATTTATGGCTGTCTCTATCCAACAAATATATAAAGATAACAAAAAGTTTTAAAATAAAATAATAAGTTTAGTGGCATGGGAAGTATGCATTAGCTAGAACTTTGGGCTTAAACCATGAGTCACTGAGTTTGATGTTAGGCATCACATAAGACAGAGCAATAATCCGATTCTCTCTTTTTTTCTCCACTCTCTCATGTTAATAAATCTTAAAAAAAAATCCTTTAGCAAGGTCCAGCAAGTGGTTTGGTATAAAAAGCATTAGACTCTCAGGCATGAGATCCCTGGCATCACACATAAAATAATTTTATGCTCGGGTAGGGGAGATAGCATAATGGTTATGCAGAGACTTTCATGTCTGAGGCTCCGAAGTCCCAGGTTCAATCCCCTGCACCACCATAAGCCAGAACTGAGCAATGCTTTGGTAGGGGGAAAAATAATTATGCTCTGGTTATCTTTACTTTTCTCCTCCTATAATTTTCCTTAATGAATAAGCAAATTCAAATACATAAATAAATAAAAACATTTAATAAGTCATTTAATTGAGAAACATTCTTGTCAGAAAATTACATAGAAACCTTTTCTCCAACAATAAATTAAAATTGAAAATTGGGGACTCTGAAGGTGTGAAATGTGGTGTGATTTTTATCAATAAATGATCATTTAATGAAACACCAGTTTCTCTGACCATAAACAAATTGTTAAATGTGTTTTGCACATTGTCATTGCTTGCCACACTTTCTTGTGTTCAAACAATTTCAAATAATTAATTGTGTTATTATTGCTCAGGTAACTCAGATTTCGTAAACACGAAAGAAGGCTACTGTTATGACACAGGAAATTGTTTTTTGTTTTGTTCCAAATTAGAAGATTCATTCTGAAATCATAGATACTAACCCAAAATCAGACATATGCATAATAGCATTATTTCTCCAACTAGAGATGATATACAAACAAACAAAAAAACCCCAATACTTTTAAGCATTCTCCTAAGAGATTTTGCAGAACATATGTTGTCTATTTGTGAGTCAGTGGTTTTAACAATCCTCTAGAGGTTCTTAGCCAAATTTGGTTCATTTCAAAAGTATTATGCATTGAAATGTATTTATAAAAGTGTACACTTATTTTGTTTAAACAAGAAAAATTTGAAAAGTATAATTAAATTGGATGCATTTACTATCAACTGATATTTGAAATTCTTTTTAGTAAACTTCCTCATTTTCCCCAAATCAAAAACAGTTGATCCCTAAAATCAATTTTAAATAATTCTGTAGAAAAGAATAAGTATTTTGTATTAATTTTGTCATTATCTTTATTTATTTACTGGATAGAAACAGCCAGATATTGAGAGGGAAGAGAGTGATAGAGAGGAAAAGAGACAGAGAGACACCTACAGCCCTGCCTCACCACTCCTGAAGCTTTCCCCCTGCAGGTGGGCACCCAGTGCTCAAACTTGGGTCCTTATGCACAATAACGTGTGTTCAACCAGGTGCACCACCACCAGCCCCAAGAATAAGTATTTCGTGAGAAGTTCTACATGGTCATGGACAATATTTTGTTATGTTTTTTTCTTTTAAATGTCTGTGACAAATAAGTGTATGGTATAATTATTTTCATTGAAATTTTAATAATTTAACAATAAAATATTGGTAATGTCATATCATTATACGTTGCTGATTCCATAAGTATAATGATAAATTATTTATTATTATTATTTTATCAAGGAATTTATCTTTGTAAACTACTGTAACCATTATTTCTATGTTACTTATGTCTGAGTTGGCAGGAGAAATACTGACATAGGAAAATAACTTTTATGTTCCTTCAGCATGTCAGGAAAATTATATTTATTTAACTAATATGAGAATTTGTATTACATACATGATAACTGCAAATATGAGTTTACTTGACTTATCTAAGGTCATATAGTTATTATAAAATAAGATCAATATCATGTATTTATTTACCTATTTATCTGCTCTTTGGTAATATAATCATGAATCTTAAGATTGTGAAAGGGGTCAAGATGATTGTCTATCCTCGTTAACAATTATTCACTTGCCCATAAACTAACAATAGCATTGAGAATGATGTATCACCAAACTGGTACCATAGCTTTGTTTTCACAGAGCTGTTCCATCACTGAATGTAACTGTTTCGTCACTGAATACAACTGATGTTTCAGTGTCATGATCATGAACCAATAGTTGTATTTATTGGTGTCGCTCTTGGTCTCCCTTTCTCTGTCTTCCCTTCCTCTCTCAATTTCTCGCTGTCCTATCCAACGACAATAAAAACAAAAATGGAAAAAACATATATGGCTGCCAGGAGCAGAGGAGGATTCATGGTGCAGGCACCAAGGCCCAGTGATAATCCTGGAGGGAAAAAAAAAAGATACAATTTTCATCTATATGTATTTCATGTATTTTGGAAACTATAAGATTTAAATATTCTGCTAATTATTATTTGGGATAGGTTGTTTTATTTATCATTTTAAAATACTTATCTGTATTTTTAAATTTTCTTTCTATAATTTTAATATAGTCACTTTGAATTTTATATATTTTTTTCATGTGAGATAGTTCATAGGAGACACAAACAGAAAAACAGTTCTCATCCTGAACTCTGTTCTACACAATTGATTGTCTTTCATTTCGTCTGCGTATCTTTCTTCCTCTTGTTTATGTTACCACCATCTCAATTACTTTCCATTATACAAAAGACATTTGTTCATATTTCAGCTCAAAGCACTAACTTAAGAATGACTTTATCAATTTCCTGGTAAGATCAAATGCTACCTTACTGTATATGTATACTGCCTATTTTCTTTTATTAATTATGGTTTTTATATGCAATATTTATAATAAATTTGATTTAAAAAATCAATCCCATTTTTAAGAAGGTTATGGTAAATACTATCTTACTCTTCCCATTTTACTCTTGCTACTTCTCATCCTCTAGTCAATTTTAGTGGCACAATAGCAGAGAGATTCCCCTAAATTTTAGCTTTTCTAGGAGATTTTACTGGCTGGCCCCTGAGAAACTTATAGGGAGTCTCCCCAGGGTTCCTGCGAAGTTCCTCATCAAGATTTACCAATGCTTTTCTGGGAAGTCTTCTGATTTTTAGCTCTGAACTCTGCCACAGTAGGAAACTATTTTATCAAGCAGTGCTCAGAATTTCCATTGAAGTCTTGATATCTGGATTGGTAGGGGCTAGCCTTTCTAAGTTTGTAGATTTCTTGTAATCTTCTTCATTTAGTGATATTGGTTGTTTTTTAGAACTACTATTAGCATGCTTTTGTTAGTATGTCCCTTTAACATATAAATTAATAGTTATTAATTAGTATTTTTCCCTTGTCCATGGCTATGCCTGGAACTGAGTACCTACATGGCTCCCTTGATTCCAAGATCATTTTTATCTTTTTTTATTTTTTGATAGAGAGTGAGAGGAAGAGGAGGAAGGAGAGGTACCTACAGCTCTGCTTCACCATTCATTAAGTGGGGACGCGAGGCTTGAACCTACATCTTTAGTGATGGCAACTTGTGCATTCTACAGGGTACGCCACCAGCCAACCCATAATGAATAATTCTTATATAAAATTTAAATGCTCCAATTACTGATGCTTTTTTTTTTCTCTAGATCAGGCCCTGACTTACAGATTCACTACCTTTGTTTTCCATCTGTTCTCTTAAGGGTCACATATAAATGTCCTAACACTTTGTATCCTATCTATAGCTCGTTTCAAGGCCTGCTCATATAGTCTTGCTAAAATAGACACATAAAATAACACATAGGCACATATAACAAAATTTAGTTCCTAATAAAAATTAAGAGAACACAGATGGAGAATTGGTTTTGTGAAATAATGAAGTTACCAACAAAAAATTTCATCTTAAGATATTTGAAATTTCTGAAAACCGAAGTATATTATAATAATGAAATCATCCTAAACATAAAAATTCAGTGAAAATGTCTTTGAATTTTCTCCAAGTTGTGTTATTGTCATAACATTATTCTCACAAACAATTTTTAAGTGAGTGTGATTGACAGGTTTGAGAAAATTACACATATTATAGTAATAAAATATTTCTAATAATTTTAAATATAATGGAAATGTTCACTCAATCATAAAAAGTAAGTTTTATCATGTTTCCTAAAAGAAAGTTTAAGCAGTTGAGTTCACTTCCACTTTTACTATAAGGAAACTTTGGTAGTTTACAAAACTGATTGTCATACAAATATTCCACTAATATTGAGTAGCTGGGGTATAAAAAGCAGGTCAAGGGAGGCCAGGCAGGTTAAGTGCACATGGCACAAAATGCATAAGGATCCCGGTTCAAGCCCCCGGCGCCCCAGCTGCAGCGGGGTCACTTCACAGGAGGTAAAGCAGGTCTGCAGGTATCTAATCTTTCTCTCCCCCTCTCAGCCTTCCCTTCCTTTCTCCATTTGTCTCTGTCCTATCCAACAACAACGACAAAAATAATAGCAACAATGATGAACAGCAAGGGCAACAAAAGGAAAAAAAAAATAGCTTCCAGCAGCAGTGGATTCATAATGTAGTCATCCAGCCCCAGCAATAACCCTAAAGACAAAAAAAAAAAAAAAAAAAAAAAGCAGGTCAAGATCATCTCATTTTTTCCCTTTGTCTTAACACCAAATACTATAATTAAATTTTGATTCATATTATACATCCAAGACCAGTGGAGACATATTTTCACCAATCAAGTGTAAAATATTACCTGATATTTTGCCTTAATTTGACTAATTTACCTGAGTTTGCCAACAAGGATGAAACAACTTCTGCCATTTATTTAGTGGAAACTAAGCGGTGGATGTTTATGTAATGATGAAGTTGAAACTACCATGAAATAATACCATATACAAATGTGTATAGAACTTCAACAATGAAAACCAGGAACACATATTAGTATGAACTATTCTTAAGCAGACCCACTTCTGCATAATATAGATAACATAGAGAGTTACAAAATAATTCTACACATTTTTATAATGATAGGATACAAAAATTACAGTATAATATTTTGTAATAGATTTCCAGATGAGTAAACATTCTACATAGTGTGTTAAACATGCTGGCAGGTGGGTGATAGAGCTGATGGCCTGTGACTGGCAGGATATCTGAGGATTCAGTTCAATGCTGATACTACCTAGTGGACATGACATTAGATTTCCTTGGTTAAGGATTCAGTTCCTCAAGATTGTCCTCCAATTTAGATTCAAGTGCTCCAGACAAGCCTGTTCTCCTGACGAACAGAGGTCTGCATGATCCCTCCTCAGACTTCAGATACCTGTAACAAACCCAGATAATCATTCCAGACCATCTCTGTCTACAAATCCATGATTTCTAGGAGGCCTTTCTCAGATCTCATTTAGTGCTCAGAACAGCACACAGAACTCAAGAAACCTAACTTACTGGATCATCCATACAAAGGATGCTAAAGGAAATGAACCAAAGTCAGATGGAAGTGATGCCTAGGGCAAAGTTTAGAGAAAAAGGGGTTTTGCCCCATAATCTCTCCAGGACACCATTATTCCCATTCCCAATGGTCTTTATGGTTTTACCAACAGGGCAGCACTCTGAAGCCCTCCCCACATTTTCTAGATCCTTTACTATACAGATGTGACTGATTAACTGTTAGCAATTGAACTCAACCACTAATTTCTCCCTCTTCCTTGTTATTGAGGTGGAATTGGACACCACAATATTCTATGTAGATTGGTAATTCCTACAACTGGATCTCATGTCTTTTGTGTTTTCAAAAATTACTTTGACTAGAATAACGAGTGATACATTTGCTACCATGTTTAGGAAATTTCAAAGATTCTGGGATCTTTTGGACCAGAATGAAGGTTGTAAAACAAATATGTAAAAGATACTGGACCAAAGTAAAGGACTCTGGGGTAGGGGGACAGGAGACTTTCCGGTCCTGGTGCATAATGGTGGAGGAGGACCTAGACTGAGAGTAAGAGTATCATGCAGAAAACTGAGAAATTTTACACACATACCAGCAACTGTATTTACTGTAAACTGTTAATCATCCTAATGAAAGTATTAAAATATATATCTCTTATGCTCATTAAATGGTTTATGTATGTGCATATATTTATGTTTTTTTCTATAATCACAATATCACAAAGTGCAGTAGAGTTTGCTCTCAATTTTCTTGGAACGTTAAAAAGAAAGGCTTTTTCTTTCTTTTTTTCTTTATTTTTTAATATTTATTTTATTTATTTCCTTTTGTTGCCCTTGTTGTTTTATTGTTGTAGTTATTATTGTTGTTGTCATTGTTGGATAGGACAGAGAGAAATGGAGAGAGGAGGGGAAGACAGAGAGGAGGAGAGAAAGATAGACACCTGCAGACCTGCTTCACCACCTGTGAAGCGACTCCCCAGCAGGTGGGGAGCCAGGGGTTCCAACCGGGATCCTTACCCTGTCTTTGAGCTTTGTGCCACTTGTGCTTAACCTGCTGTGCTACCACCCCACCCCTCTATTTCCATTTCTTTTTTCCCCCCGTTTGTTACCTTTGTTGTTGTAGCCTCCTTGTGGTTATTATAGTTATTGTTGATGTCGTTCGTTGGATAGGACAGAGAGAAATGGAGAGAGAAAGGGAAGACAGAGAGGGGTAGAGAAAGACAGACACCTGCAGACCTGCTTCACTGCCTGTGAAGCGACTCCCCTGAAGGTGGGGAGCCAGGGGCTCCTACGCTAGAAGAACTGGGATCCTTAAGCGGGTCTTTGCGCTTTGAGCCAAGTGAGCTTAACCCTGGCGCTACCGCCCAACCCCCTCTATTTCCATTTCTATCTCAAACCTAGGTACTGAAGCTTGTAGATGTTTTGCAAATCAGTTGATAAACCTTAAAATAATATAAAATGAGCAATCTGTAATATTTCATGAATTATCCCTTTCACAGATCTTATAAATATATTTATATCTTATAAATATTACTTAGTTCTGCTCATTGTTATACATTACCAAATTACCGTTATGTTCACAGGGGAAGTCATGATCCACAAAAGGGCCAGGGAAATATAGTGACTGCTTCCCCATTAAAATCATACGTAAATTATCCATTTACAGAACAAAATTCATTTTTTGTAAGTATCTCATATAAAAATGATAACTTTCACTGTTAAAATGTGTTAAAAGATTACTATTGAAAATGTAGACATATAAATCAGTAGCTAATTAATATGAGAGGGGGAAATCAATTGTATGTCTCAAAGTTTCTCAAAAGACAAACTGAATCTTTTTAATATATAGGCTATGTATTTGATATGCGGACTCTCTCAAAAGCCTAGACCAAGTAGATTAGAAGCTTCCACTAGCACAGCTATATACAAGATACTGGGTACTGTCCAGCAAACCATAACAAAGGGACTTTTCAAAGTTAACCCAATTAACAAATAATGTGATGATAATATTAACTATTGATTGTCTTTTTGAGCCCTAAGACAGCAGGAACCTCACATCTTCACTATAGAGCCCCTACTTCCCCCAGTCCTGGAACCCTTGGATAGGGCCCACTTTCCCGTATGCATCTCCCAATCCAAACCAAATAATATTGCATCTGCCGATCACAACCTAACCAAAGCAACGATTGCCACCTCAACATGCTTCACCTCAGAATGTATCCAGAGACTTCACGTGTGGAATGACAACCCTTCAGATTCATTACTCGGGTGAGACCTTTCCTTTAATAGTACACTCTAATTTCATCTCAGGTAGTTCACTTTCTAACAAAGTCCCATAACCTAGATATACACTAGTTTCTATGAGAGAGAGCTTCTGTGCACACGTATCCATAAACTACTGCAAAATATATACCTGAAAGCAGGACTACACTAGAGTTTGCAGTGAGTACTTCCCTAACACTTCCTCTCCACTATTCCAAGCTTGGGATCCATGATTGCTCAACAAATTGTTTGGCTTCATATGTTAACTCTTTTCAATCACCAGGTTCCAGATGCCACCAGGATGCTGGCTAGGCTTCCCTGGATTGAAGACCCCACCAATGTGTCCTGGAGCTCAGCTTCCCCAGAGTCACACCCTACTAAGGAAAGAGAGAGGCAGACTGGGGGTATGGACCGACCAGTCAACGCCCATGTTCAGCGGGGAAGCAATTACAGAAGCCAGACCTTCTACCTTCTGCAACCCTCAACGACCCTGGGTCCATGCTCCCAGAGGGATAGAGAATGGGAAAGCTACCATGGGAGGGGGTGGGTTATGGGGATTGGGTGTTGGAAATTGTGTAGAGTTGTACCCCTCCTACCTTATGCTTTTGTTCACTAATCCTTTCTTAAATAAAAAATTAAAAAAAAAATAAATAAAATAAAATAAAATCCTCAAATAAAAAAAAAAAGAAAACTATTAAGTTTGACTTGTCTTTGTCTCACACATTCTTCTGGAATTTATTCTAAAATATCCTTTATAGCTGTTAAAATTTTAAATGAAAGTCATTTTTATTTTTAAATTTTGTTTTTGGAGGGTCAGTGGTTTACAATGTAAACATTGATACATGGATACCATTTCTCATCTACCAATGAAAATTCTCTGCAGAACACTCTTACCATAACATAGGTCATTTTACATAATCATGCTTTAGGATTCCAAGATTTTCTTAAGACCCTCTCCTTCACTCTCCATCTTTGGAATCTTTTGCTTTGATGCAGAACACCATACCCAGTCCATGTTTCACTTTGTGTTCTCCCTCCCGGTTACTATTTACTAAGTCCCACTTATAGTGAGATGGTCTAGTATTTGTCCTTCCCGTTTTGGCTTGACTCACTTAACATAATGTCCTCAAATTAAGTTCCATCAAAGATGACACAAGGGATTATTACTTCAGCACAATTAACAATTGAGTAGTATTGCAGTGTCTACATATGCCACTTTTTTTTTTTCTTTATTAACTACTCATCTGTCACTGGACATCTGGGTTGCTTCCAAGTTTTGGCAAATACAAACTGTGCTGCTATGAATATAGGTGTACATAGATCTCTTCTGATATGGTCTTTTGTTTCCTCTGGGTAAATCCTCAGGAAAGAAGTTGCTGAGTCACTGGATAGGTCCATTTCTTTTGTTCTAAGACATCTCAGACTGTTTTTTTCACAAAGGTTGGGTCAATTTATACTCCAACCAGTAGTGCACAAATGTCCCTTTTTCCCCACATCCTCTCCAATATATCATTACTGTTATTTATAATGTATTAGGCATTATTAAGGGTGTAAAGTGGTGTTATTGCTATTATTTGCATTTATTTGATAATCAGTGACTTTGAACACTTTGTTATGTGTCTGTTGGCCTATTGGATCTCTTACTTGGCGAAATTTCTTTCCCTGTCCTCACTTCATTTTCTAATGGGTTTGTTTTTGGTGCTGTGTTATTTATTTATTTAAACTTTTCTCATTTATTTGTTGACAGAGAGAACCAGAAAGGAAAGGAAATAGAAATGTAGAGAGAAATAAACCTACAGGACTGCTTCACTTTTCCTAAAAGGTAGGGACCAGGAGAGTGAACCTGGGCCCTTGTGCATGGTACCACCATCTGCCCCCTATTGTGTTTTTATATATTTTAGTTATTAATCCCTTATGTAAAGTATGTTATATTAACTATCTTTTCCTACCCTTTAGGGCATCTTTCTGTTTGAGTAATTGTATGTTTTGCTGTGCAGAAGCTTTTCAGTTTGTAGTCCCACTGATTTATTTTATTTTGTATTTTAGTCTATTGCTGTTGGACTTGAGTTTCCGAAGACATTTCTGAAGTATAGACCATGAAATATTCTGCCAATGTTTCCTTCTATGTATTTTTGGTCTCTTGTCTAATTTCCATACATTTGATCCACTGGGAGTTAACTTTTATTCATGGTTATATGTGTTGATCAAACTTCATTCCTTTGCATGTCTTAATTTAATTATCCCAACAACATTTGATAAAGAGACTCCTCTTAATACATTTAATGATTTGTGTCCCCCTTGTCAAAATTACTTGTTCATGGATGTGGAGGTTCATTTCTGCACTCTCAACTCTATTCCACTGGTCAGGGTATCTATTTTGGTTCTCCTGACAGGTGATTTTGATTATTGCAATCCTGTATTATAGTTTGAGCTCAGGAAATGTGATGCCTTCAGTCTTGTTTTTTTTCCTCAATGGCTTTGTCATTCCTGGGCATTATAAAAGTTAATCTGATAGCACTTTTAGGGGTGTCTGTCTATACTTTGTTGTATTAGTAAAGAATGATACTAATCAGTTGTGTCTATTTTGACTTTTGTGGTGAGAAAAAGGAAAAATAGCAAATTGTTGAACAATGATGGACCTAAAGGTTGGAATAGTGCAGATGAAGAGTTGGGGGATGGGATCCTCCATTTTGTAGATAGCTAGTAGTTATATTCCAAAGGGCCTGTGGTTATAATAGTTTTTTTTTTTTTTTTCCTTGAGCCTGAAATCAGATATACAGGTGGATCCAAGTTATTGTCTGGGGATGATGTCATGGTTAGCAGAAGGACCAGAAAGCTGGATCAGGAAAAAAAGTTGCTCCCTAATATGGGAAAGTGGTATAAATATTGTTGACTGTAAACCCCATCAATTTGATTTGGTCTGGGGCCCATATTCAGCTTAGGAGCCTATGGGACCTCTGCATCCCTGTAGATCTGAGCTCACATTTTGAGGTCATGGGTAGGAACATTCCAAGCTGCTCCAATATCAGGACCCATCTTCCTCAGGTGTATCATAGAATATGTTGTTAATCCTCCCTTCAGAGGATGGAACATTCTCTACCATTTTTGATCCAAGTTGAGGGCAAGGTCCTATGGGGGCCCACAAAGGGGTCTATTCTGTTGTTCCTGATATAGATGATCTGTAACAATGAAGAGAGGGATTTATTTGAGATCTAGGCACATCATGTCTGTTAGGGAATCTCAGGACTCCATGATTAGGGCCTGAGCTGGTGGAATGGCCTGATATTGACTAAAGAGTCATCTTTAAAGTATGCCAGTCTCTTGCCCTTATTCATCTTTTTCAGTCCTTGTTTTGCTAAGGTTAGCTTTGGAGTGAGTGAGAGAACTGTAATAGGAAGTAGGTGAGAAGGATACTTAATTCTAATTAGATACTATTTCATTAGGAACTTTATACTGACTCACTGCAAACTATTGTATACTTTTGCTTTCAAGTATATATTTTGCCCTTATTTATGGATACAGGTGGACATATGCTCTAGCTCACCCAAACTGGTCTGTATCTAGGTTTTGGGACTTTGTTAGGAAGTGAACTGCCTGGAATGGAATTAGAGAATGCTTTGAAAGGAAAGGTCTCACCCTAGGAAAGAGGGTGAAGGGTTGGCATTCCATGCTTCATGGCTCTGGACACAGTCTGAGGAACTCCTTGCGTTGATTAGGTTGGGTTCAGTAGATGCAATATCATTTGGTATGCATTGACAGAAGCATGCAGGACAGTGAGCTCCACCCTAGGGGTTCCAGCACTGGAAGACATATAGGCTCTATTGAGGAAGCAAGAGGTTTCTGCTGTCTTAGGGTTAAGAAGACAATAGATAGTTATTGCTGTAATCATATTATTTGTCAATTGGGTTAACTTTGAAAAATCCCTTTGTTAGGATTCGCTGTATCATACACCATAATATCACCATAATTTATGTCCTTTGACACTATTTGTATATAGCTGTGTCACCGGTTGCTTCCTTTCTCCCTGGTCTAGGATTTTAAGAGAGTCAATATATCAAAGATGCAGCCTATGTATTAAAAATATGCTCCCAGAGGGATAGAGAATGGGAAAGCTACCAGGGAAGGGGGTGGGATATATGGAGATTGGGTGGTGGGAATTGTGTGGAGTTGTACCCCTCCTACCCTATGGTTTTGTTAATTTATCCTTTCTTAAATAAATAAATACAATACAATACAGACTAGAATAAAAAAAATACCCAGTCTGTGCTTTAAAAAGTGAGACATACAAAAATTCCCCTCTCATATTAATTAAATAGTCATTTATATGACTACAAATTAATAGGAGTGTACATAAACACCATTCCCACCACCATCCCAATCCCTCCCCCATCCCCGCTGCACCAGGAATAAAAAATCCACCCTCACCCTCACCCCAGGGTTTTTACTTTGGTGCCCTGCTCCAGATTCAGTCAAGTGCTTCTTTGAGTTTCCCTTTCTGTTCTTCTTTCTCAACTTCTATTTATGAGTAGGATAATCCCATACTCATTTTTATGTTTCTGATTTAGCTCACTTAACATAGTTCCTTCTAGCACCATCCAAGATGGGTCAGAGAAGGTGGGTACATTGTTTTTAATAGCTGCATAGTATTCCACTGTGTATATATACCACAGCTTTTTCAGACACTCATCTGTTGTTAGGCACCTGGGTTGCTTCCAGGTTTTAGCTATTACAATTTGTGCTGCTATGAACATAGGTGTATACATATCTTTTTGGTTGGGTGTTATGGATTCCTTGGGGTATATCCCCAGGAGAGGAATTACTGGGTCATATGGAAGGTCTATGTCTGGCCTTGTGAGAGTTCTCCAGACTGCTCTCCACAGAGGCTGTACCAATTTACATTCCCACTAGCAGTGCAGAAGGAGTGAGGTGGTATCTAAATGTTGTCTTTATTTGTATTTCTCTGACAATCAGCGACCTGGAGCAATTTTTCATGTTTTTGTTAGCCTTTTAGATCTCTTCTGTAGTGAATGTTCTGTTCATATTCTCTGCCCATTTTTTGGATGGGGTCATTTGCTTTTTCATTGCTAAGTTTGCTGAGCTGTTTGTATATATTGGTTATTAGGTTCTTGTCTGATGTATAGCATGTGAAGGTCTTCTCCCATACCGAGAGGGGTCTCCTTGTTTGTGTGATAGTTTCTTTGGCTGTGCAGAAGCTTTTCAATTTGATATAGTCCCATTGATTTGTTTCTGCTTAGTCTTCCTTGAAATTGGGTTTTTATCATCAAAGATGTCCCTGAGGGTTAGGTGGGGAAGTGTTTTACCAATGTTTTCCTCTAAGTATTTGATAGTTTCAGGTCTAACATCCAGGTCTTTGATCCATTTGGAGTTGATTTTTGTTTCTGGTAAGATAAGATGGTACAGTTTCATTCTTCTGCATGTTTCAACCCACTTTCCCAAGCACTATTTATTGAAGAGAGCCTCCTTTCTCCATTTAATACTTCGGGCCCCCTTATCAGAGATTAGATGTCCATAGGTGTGGGGAACTTAGTAGTTTTGTTATGTGCATCCCTACAACTAAAAATAAAGACTCTGAGACACTGTGATAAATACTATTATTGAAATGTTCCTACCTAGTTACTTATTTTTTTAAGAAAAAATATGTTTTAATGGAATAAAATCAGTATACTTAGTCTGCCATTGATTATTTTAGGTAAAATAAAGTATCACAATATCCCCATATATGCAAAATTATTTCAAAATCCATTTCCTGAATTGTCTTTATATCAGAATTGTTAAATGTAATTTAAAAAAATGCCTTTAAAAATTCATACTATCTTTCCTGAAGATCTTAGTCAATAAGTTAATTACATTTTGATAAAGCACTTAAAAATAAAAACCATTTATTTTACTGCCTTTTGAATTATTTTATTTTTAAATATTTTTTTATTTATTCTTGGATAAACACATAGAGAAATTCATTCTTGGATAAAGACATAGAGAAGGGAGGTGGAGAGAGAGAAGGAAAGAGACAGTGAGTCACTTGTAGTCCTGTTTCACCACTCATGAGCTTTCACCCTAAGCTGGTTTGAGCTTTGAGCCGTGTGCACCTAACCCACTGTGTCACCGCCCAAACCCCTTGTTGAATTATTTTCTTCTACAAGAATTCCTTTTATTTTTTTGATTTGATAACTTTTATATTTCCAGGGTGGTTATATTAAAATGTTTGTAACTGCATATTGCATAAGATACTAGTAAAAACTTTACATTTCTACTAGAATGTAGAAACGTAAAGTCCCAAAGTTGTATTTCACTAACTGTAGATACCTAGGCTTTTACTTCATGTGACAACTCTGTTAAGTAGCTTTATTCTGTGGGTAGACAGCATAATGGTTAAGCACACAGAATGTCGTGCCTGACACTCCAAAGTCCCAGGTTCAGTCCTCAAACCACCATAAGCCAGAGCTGAAACTTTTTTTTTCCCCTATAAAAAGGCAGTTTTTGGAGTACAAAATACACAGAAAACCTGTTCCAACAATGAGAATGCAAATATAAATTGCAAATGAGATGGCAGCCTGTACATAAATATATTTATTTCTATAATAATAGATGTCAAAATTTTTCAGTTTTGGAATTTTTTTATAGAAATGTAACCTATGGATAAGCTGACCTAAAAATTCATTAACTCAGAGATATTCAAAGTGAGAAGCAATAAATTATGTCCCACCATATTTTTCCTTTTTGCTTCAAGTGATTGAGTTTTATTTTTATTAAATTCACATAAATTAGCTCATGGCAATCCATAGAGTTATCTTATATATATATATATTTTAGAAATTAAAATTAGATACAATTTGTTATGCTATATTTGTCACAAAATTTAGGTATGAATTAAAGTATATTCAAACCATGAAAAGTGCCTTACAAGCCTAAGAGGATAAACTTCCATTACTGCTATAAAGGAAAAATAAGCATATTCATTTTAGAAATTATACTCTAGATGCTAAAGTGTAGTTAATTGTGTTTAGTGATAATATGGAAAGATATCAGATTTAAATTAATCTGTGTATTAATCTGTCCTCAACTTATTATATTCCTACTATCTTCAGCTACAGGACACATCTTTTCAACTTTTGTCATGAAGTTTTAAAAATCAACATATGTTCCTCATTTATAAATATTTTTCTTTTTTTCTGTTTTCTTTTTTATAATTATTATCTTTGTTTATTGGATAAAGACAGTCAGAAATCCAGAGGGAAGGGGAGATAGAGAGGGAGAGAGACAGAGAGACACCTGCAGCCCTGCTTCATCACTCATGAAGCTTTCCCTCTGCAAGTGGGGACTGGGGGCTAGAAACCAGGTTCTTGTGCATTGTGACTTATGCACTCAACCAGGTGTACCATGACCCAGCCCCTAAATATTTTTCTTTATACATGAAACTTGCTTAAGGATTGTTTTTTTTTTCTTTTAACATTGAATATAAATGCCTTTTACTTACATTCTATGAGCCTAATTTGTTTTTTAATTCTATTTATTTGGTATTCCCCATACTTTTCCATTTGTCTATTTTTTCTGTCATTATGCTTCTATTATTTCATTGTTATCTTTTTAATTATTATCCTCCATAAATTCAGTTTCCATTGCTGTTGTGACTAGTATTACTTAAATTCTTAGCTTTATTCGTGACTACAATTAAGTGTATATTTGTATTGAAATATTTTAGATTATGAATTTATTCTTTTTCTTCATTTTAAAAGATTTATTTTATGAGAGAGAAAAACTGAACATCATTTCTCATGCATAAGGTGCTGGGAATAGAACAGGCCTCAGGTATATGTGTAATGTAATCAATCCACTTAACTAGTTTCATGGATACAAAGTTCTCTACTTTCTTGAATCACTTTGATGATTTACATTTTTTTAAATGATCTGAGCTTTTCTTAGGCTATAAAGATCATTGGCATGAAGTTGTTTGTAGTGTTCTAATTTCTTTCTTTCTTTTTTTAAAATATAGAATGCTTCACAAATTTGCATGTCATCCTTGCACAGGGGGCATGCTAATCTTCTCTGCAACGTTCCCATCTTAGCATATGTGCTACTGTGAAGTGAGCACTACTGCTCTAAATTCTACATATTATTTTCTGTGCTGTGTATTGGTGCACCATCCTTGATCTTTTCATAGTGATCAACTTAATTGTTTAATATCAGAGTCAACTTTAAAGAACTAACTATTGAATTTTAAACTTCTCTTTTTCCAAGCAACTTCTGGGGTAGAGGTATGGTGGCCTGGAACTCTTCTTGGGAAAAAAATATGTATATATACAAAAAATTAACTCAGTGAATTTCATCAAAGAACAGCAGGGATTTCTGGTGAAGAAAGAAAAAGTATTGTATGAAGGCTGGTGATCATGCATGCACAGCAGGATAGGGAGAGGAAAACCTCAAGCAGAAATGCTGAACTATAGGTACCACATTTATGATTGCTTCAAATCTATGTGGCAGGTTTAAAGGACCCACTTGGAACCACTAAGGAACCAAAAGGCTTAAAAGAAGTTCAGGATGGTATTTTTGAGCTGTAAACACCATGGACTCTTGGCTGAGCCCTAGAAGACTATTCAGGGGAACCTGAGATCTGAGCACTGTATTGTTATGGCATCAGGAAGTCAACCAAATCCTAAGGTGTCCCAGATGCCATAGTAACTTTTCAAGTGATCGAAAACTCTATTACAAAAGCAATACCAGAATCACAGGGGCCTCAGAATGAGAGGAGAGACAGAAAGTAGCAGAAAGACTCAAAGGAATACTAATCAAAATAAATCTAGGATATGGTTAGAATTAAGGTGCTCAAAATTCAGAAAGGACTCCCAAATTCCTAAACCCATGTAGACCTACAGCAGGAGACATCACTGTGAAATATTCAAAAGTCAAGAACAAGGAAATAAACCACAAGCTGCTATATAAAAGTAGCGTAGTAAAGAAGACTCACTCAGATTTTTCTCAGCAGGAACCAAGAGGCATCAAAGAAAGAGTAGAATAGAATATTCAGAATATTAAAAGACAACTGTCAGAGATGCCAACCTGATTCCCCTGAACAGATGACCTCATCAGTGTGTCATGGAACCCCACCTCTCCAGAGCACTGCCCCACTAATAGAGACAGACTGGGAGTATGGATGGACCTGCCAATACCCATGCCCAGTTGAGAAGCAATTACAGAAGCCAAATCTTTCACCTTCTGCACCCTATAATGATCCTGGTTTCATGCTTCCAGAGGGACAAAGAATAAGAAAGCTTCCAATGGAGGGGATGGAATGCAGAACTTTGATGGTGGGAATTGTTTGGAATTGAACATCTCTTATCCTTTGGTTTTGTCGATCATTATTATATATGACAACTGTCAGCCATACATACTTCACACTGTAAGACAGTCATCCAGTTATGAAGAAATAATCAAAACAGTACTAGACATACAAAAATTAAAGGAATTTACTTTTTTTCAGACCCACTTTGCAAGAGTTACTGAAAGGAGTGCCACAGGAAACTATGGCCATTTTCACTCTCAACAAGGTGAACCACAAATCATAGAAATATGACACAACTTTGAAGTATTAAATGAGAGGAAGAAATGGATAAAGATTTCTCATGCAAAAAACGGTAAGGCGAGTAGTTTCAAAAAGACTCACAAATGTGTTTACATATATATATATATATATATATAATGTTTTTATATAATACATTTACGTACATTCAGTTCTGTAAAATTTTAAATGATTTAATTTTCTCTCTAGTAATTTTAAATCTTACATTTTTGTTTTTTGTTTTTTCTCATCCTTCTTATCATTAATAATACCTTAAGGAGGGGCCAGGCAGTGGCATACCTGGTCTGAGTGCGCAAGTTACAGCGCTCAAGGACCTAGGATCAAACCCTTGGTTCCCACATGTAGGGGGTCAGCTGCACAAATGGTGAAGTAGGACTGCAGGTAACTTTCTGTCTCTCTTCCTGTTTCCCCCTCCCCTTTCAATTTCTCTTTTTCCCTATCCAGTAATAAAAAAGTAAGTCAATATTTAAAACAATAATGATAGCTTGAGGTTCTTCTATTTGGTATTTCTGTTCAAGGACTCTTGTTGCTATAGCTCATGTCTGTTACCAAATGACCTACAATCTTCTGAAAGACAACCATAGGATGGTTTTGCTCATATGTGCAATATGAAGAACTGAAACACATAAACTTTTCCAAAGAGGCGTAAAGTATTCAAACTATCTCTATGACTTTTTGAAAACAATGGTAGTTATTTCTGGAGAGGAGAAGGTGGGAAGAAGGACCCAAAACTATGGTGATAGATGTGGCATGGAACTAATAACCCTGCAATCTTATAATCTTGTAAACTATTATTAAGTGACTAATATTTTTTGTTCTTTTTCTTTCTTCTCTACTTCTCTTTCTGACTCTCTGCCCATATTTTCTTCACCATCCCTTTCCATTTCTTTTAATGCTTTTCCTGCTCATTCTTTCTGCCTTCCCTTCCTGACACCCTTGCTCTCTCTGTTTTTAGTGGAATACAGTGTAAAATTCAAAGGGCAAAAATTCACAGATCAGAGGCATTTCACATGATTAATTTCACAGGTTTACTATACAGCGCAATAGTCATGCAGGCAGAAAATTAGAAAGCACCTTAAAAATATTGCATGTGAAACATTAGAAGCATCCAATAGCACAGCTATATACAAGATACTGGATACTGTACAGCAAACCATAACAAAAGGACTTTTCAAAGTTAACCCAATTGCCAAATAATGTGATGATAACATTAACTATCGATTGTCTTTTTGAACCCTAAGACAACAGGAACCTCACATCTCCACTATAGAGCCCCTACTTCCCCCAGTCCTGGAACCCTTGGATAGGGCCCACTTTCCCGTATGCCTCTCCCAATCCATACCAAATAATATTGCATCCGCTGATCACAACCTAACCAACGCAACGATTGCCACCTCAACATGCTTCACTTCAGACTGTGTCCAGAGACTTCACGTGTGGAATGACAACCCTTCAGCTTCATTACTAGGGTGAGACCTTTCCTTTTATAGTACACTCTAATTTCATCTCAGGTGGTTCACTTTCTAACAAAGTCCCAAAACCTAGATATACACCAGTTTCTGTGAGAGAGAGCTTATGTTCACACGTATCCATAAACTACTGCAAAATATATACCTGAAAGCAGAAGTACACTAGAGTTTGCAGTGAGTACTTCCCTAACACTTCCTCTCCACTATTCCAAGCTTTGGGCCCATGATTGCTCAACAATTTGTTTGGCTTTGTATGTTAACTCTCTTTTCAATCACCAGGTTCCAGATGCCACCAGGATGCTGGCCAGGCTTCCCTGGATTGAAGATCCCACCAATGTGTCCTGGAGCTCAGCTTCCCCAGAGACACACCCTACTAGGGAAAGAGAGAGGTAGACTGGGAGTATGGACCGACCAGTCAACGCCCATGTTCAGCGGGGAAGCAATTACAGAAGCCAGACCTTCTACCTTCTGCAACCCTCAATGACCCTGGGTCCATGCTCCCAGAGGGCTAGAGAATGGGAAAGCTATCAGGGGAGGGGGTGGGTTATGGAGATTGGGTGGTGGGAATTGTGTGGAGCTATACCCCTCCTACCTTATGGTTTTGTTAATTAATCCTTTCTTAAATAAAATAAAATAAAATAAAATAAAGAAACAAAAAAAAAAGAAAAAAAATATTGCATGTACTCCTCCAGGAGCCCTTAGCACTAACCTGTGGTCCCTTTCTTCCCTTGGGTTGTTATTACTGAATGGAGTTTCACCTTGCTATTCACCCTAAGCTTTGCCACAAGGGCAATACTACCTATGACAATTTATTTCAACAGGATGCTTCCCAGCTAAGTTTTTGTTGAGTACTTTGAGATTTTCTTTTGGAGCATTATTTAGTGACCTCCTTTCTCTTTGTTTCTGAAGTCAACTCCAAGAGAGTTTTTTGGTAAATGGAATTTCCTCAACTTCCAGTCCTCAAGACTGGAAACTCTTTTATACAGTGTGTTACTAAAGTTAATATTCAATCCCAAGTCAGGTTCTACAGTATAGTTCTTTTTTAAACATTTCTTTTTATTATTTTTATCCTTATTTATTTATTGGATAGAGACATCCAGAAATCAAGAGGGAAGGGGAGATAGAGAGGGAGAGAGACAGAGACATCTACAACACTATTTCACCGCTTGCAAAGATTTCCCCCTGCAGATGGGGACTGGGGACTTGAACCCATGTCCTTAAGCATTGTAACATATGTACTCAACTAGGTGTGCTGACACCCAGCCCCCACAGTACAATTCTTTTAAACACAAAAGTTTCTAAACTACATATCTTATATGTAGTTTATTCTTGGGATACTACTCAATACTACTCATTTTTATTTGTTGCATTTTGGTTTTTCTTGCATCCAGAATAAACAATAATAGTACTAGTCTCATTTAGTTTTTTTTTTTTAAGAATCAAATAGCTTAATGTTTATAAAGCCAATCCAATAGTTTCTGAAATGTATTATGGGATATGGGAAAATTTGTTATCATTGTCATTAGATTAATGTTATTTAAAAGATAATTTAAGTAATTTTTTATTGCCACTGCTGGGGCTTGGTGCCACCATCAGGGATACTCCTCTCCCCATAGATAGAGCTTGAGGCTAGATCCTGACACATAACATGTGCACTCAACCAGGTACACCACTGCCTAGTTCCCTATTTTATTTTATTTATATATTTGATAGGACAGAGAGATACTGTGAGGGGAAGGGGAAAGAGGGATGGAGAGGAAAAGACACACACCTGAAGGTAGGGACCAGAGGCTTGAATCCAGGTAATGTGTAGACTCAATGGGGATGCCATTGTTAAACCCCAATTTAAGTCATTCTTGTTTTCAAGCAACTTTAACTTAATGAAGTAAACTACAGATGAATGATCACTACTGTCATTGTTTCTTTACTTATTTTTTTCTGACTGCTTCAGAAATGGATTTATTTTTCACTCATAAAACTGTAAAGACTGGATTTATCATCTTGTCAATGACAGTTGAAATTGCTGACTTTGGAGTTTATAATTTGTTATTAAAATGTTTTCTTAGAAAAGTGTTGCTTGAAATCAGAAAGTTAAATAAGTCTGCAACTACACAAATGATAGAATGAAATATATATATATTTTCTTGCTAGAGCTAGTATTCTTAATGCCATTCTGGCTGCTTTTGAAATGTTTAAAATATAAGAAACTACTTTTTCTTCAGGGAATGAGTTAAAATAAAATAAATTATACATCATTCACTTAATTTGTCTACAATTATTTATGCTATGTCAATGAAATTATCAAAAATAATACAAAGTATCAATTAAGGAATAATAAAACATTTATAGTTTAAAAATAATTCATGAAATATAAATTTTAAAAATGTGATTTTAAAATTATATCCCACTTTTCAAGAATTGTCTGTGTGGGTGAACATAAATACTTCTGAAGTAAAATCAGACATAGTGAGTTTATTCTATACAGATAAATTTGTTTTTATGTTCTGGATATTTCTGCAAGCTATTACTATTACATGGTGAATATAAGTGTATATTATCTCCTTAACATATTTCTAACATGAAGGTTAGCAATCTTTTGGAAAAAAAATTATCACAAAACTAGTGACCTTATACTACATATTAAATAAATCCATGTGCTTTTTCTTTTTTGTAGAAATAACTAGGAAGTATACATATAACTTCTTATCATTCATAGTCAAAATATTTTTTCCATTCTTCTAGAGGCTCCTAGTAAGGGACATTTAATTTAGACCTAGCCCAAGATATCATCAAATGTTCTGACTGGTAAATATTAGATATATAAATAGTTATTTTAATCATATAGTCTTTTGAGCTCTATATCTGATAAATGAATCATTTTGAGGAAGACAAAAAGATAGTGCCTGTGTTTTTAAATACCAAATATAGAAATGGTAGGGACATCCCTACTTCTTATAGAGAAATATCGTTGATTTAAAAACAACAGAAGTTTCTCAAGTAAATGACTAAGTAGAAAAACTCAGTGAAAACAATCTGGTTTTTTTTTTAATTTTTATTTATAAAAAGGAAACACTGACAAAAACCATGGGATAAAAGGGGTACAACTCCACACAGTTCCCACCACCAGTACTCTGTATCCCATGCCCTCCTTTGATAGTTTTCCTATTCTTTATCCCTCTAGGAGGATGAACTCTGGGTCATTATCCGGTGCAGAAGGTGGAAAGCCTGGCTTCTGCAATTGCTTCCCCAGTAAACATGGGCATTGACAGGTCAATCCATACTCCTAGCCTGTCTCTCACATTCCCTAATGGGGTGGGGCTCTAGGGAATCGAGGTTCCCAGACGCATTAGTGGGGTCTTCTGTCCAGAGAAGTCTAGCTGCCATCATGTTAACAACAAGAACATGGTGGCTGAGAAAAGAGTTAACATATAGAGCCAAAAATTGTTGCCTAATCATGAACCTAAAGGCTGGAAAAGTTCATATGAAGAGTTGGAAGTCTCTGTTTTGTAAATAATTAATAGTCCTATTTAGTTATATTCCAAAGACCCCATGACTACACTAGTGTTTTTGTTTGTTTATTTGTTTGTATGTTTTGTTTTTTTTCTGAGCATGTCATCTGATAGGCTGGTGGATCTAAGTTATAGTCTGGGGAGATGATGCCATGGCAGGAAAAAGAACCAGTAAGCTGATCAGGGAAGAGAGTAGGACTCAAATATGAGAAATGTTTATAAATATTATTGATTGTAAACCCCATAGATTTGATCTGATCAAGGGCCCATATTCAACTTAGGAGCCTATGTAACCTCTGCATCCCTATCAATCTGAGGTCACATTCTGTGGTCATGAGTAGGAACATTACAAGCTGCCCCGATTACAGGAACCATCTTCCTCAAATGGAACATAGAGTATGTTGTCCAACCTCCCTTTGGAGGATGGAACATTCTCTTCTGTTGTTGATCCATGTTGAGGGCAAGGTCCTATGCCTATGGGGGCTATCAAGGTCCTATGCCTATGGGGGCCATCAAAGGGTCTGTTGTGTTGTTCCTGATATAGATAACCAGTAACAATGGAGAGAAGGATCTATTACAGATCTATGTCCATCATGTCTGTTTGGGAATCTCAGGATTCCCTGACTAGGGCCCCAGCTGATGGTGGCCTGATAGTGACTAAAGAGTCATTGTTAAAGTATGCCAGTCTCTTGCCCTTATTCAGCTTTTGCAGTTCTTGCTTTAATAAGGTTAGTTTTGGAGTGAGTGAGGGAAGTGTAATAGGAAGTAGGTGAGGAGGGTATAGACACTATTTCATTATGAACTTTATTGTATCTTTTTAGGTCTTTCTACTTGCTTGCTGCATATACTGACTCACTGAAGACTATTTTTTTAATATTTATTTATTCCCTTTTGTATCCCCTTGTTCTTTTATTGTTCTAGTTATTATTGTTGTTGTTACTGATGCTGTCGTTGTTGGAGAGGACAGAGAGAAATGGAGAGAGGAGGGAAAGTCAGAGGGAGAGAGAAAGATAAGACACCTGCAGACCTGCTTTACCACCTGTGAAGCAACTCCCCTGCAGGTGGCGATCTGGGGCCTTGAACTGGGATCCTTATGCTGGTCCTTGTGCTTTGTGCCACATGTGCTTAACCTGCTGAGTTACCACCCTACTCCCTCACTAGTCTATTGTGCACTTTTGCTTTCAGGTATATATCTTGCCCTAATCTGTGGATACATGTGAACATGGGATCTGGTCTATATCTAGGTTTTGGGACTGTTTTTTAGGAAGTGAACCACCTGGAATGGAATTAGAGAATACCATGAAAAGAAAGGTCTCACTGGAGTAATGAGGCTGAAGGGTTGACATGCTAGGCCTGACATTTCTGGACACACTGTAAGTGAAGCATGCTGAGATGGTACTCATTGTGTTCAGTAGGCTGAGATCACCAGATGCAATATCATTTGGTATGAGTTGAGAGAGGCATTCAGGAAAATGAGCCCCACTCTAGAAGTTCCAGGACTGGGAGAAATATAGGCTCTATATAGGAAGTAGGAGGTTCCTTCTCTCTTACGGTTTAAGAAGGCAATGGATAGTTATTGCTGTAATCGAATTATTTGACAATTGGGTAAACTTTGAAAATCCCTTTGTTGGTATTTGCTCTATCATACACAACATCACCATAATTTGTGTCCTTTGACATTATTTGTATATAGCTGTGTTGTGTCTATACAGTAATGCCACCAGTTGCTTCTGTTCTCCCCAGTCTAAGATTTTAAGAGAGTCAGAATTTCAGAAACTCAGCCTATGGTCTGTGAATTAAAAAGTTTGGGACATTCAATCAATTTCCCCTCTCATATTAATTAAATAGTTATTTATATGACTAAAAGTTAATAGGAGTGTACATAAACACCATTCCCACCACCAAAAGACTGTGTCCTGTCCCATCCTTCCCCCCACCCTAGGTGAAGCCAAACATCCACCTTCACTCTCCACCCAGAGATTTTAACTTTGGTGCCCTTCTCCAAACTCAGTCAAATCCTGCTTTGAGTTTCCTTTCTGTTCTTCTTTCTCAACTTCTATTTATGAATGGGATCATCTCATACTCTTTTTTTGTTTTTCTGACTTAACTCACTTAAAATAATTTCTTATAGCTCCAACCAAGGTGGATCAGAGAAGGTGGGTTCATTGTTTTTAATATCTGCATAGTATTCCATTGTATATATACCATAGCTTTTTCTTTTTCTTTCTTTCTTTTTTTTTTCTCCTCCAGGGTTATTGCTGGGCTCGGTGCCTGCACCATGAATCCACTGCTCCTGGAGGCCATTTTTTTCCCCCTTTTGTTGCCCTTGTTGTAGCTTCGTTGTGGTTATTATTATTGCCCTTGTTGACGCAATTCGTTGTTGGATAGGACAGAGAGAAATGGAGAGAGGAGGGAAAGACAGAGAAGGGGAGAGAAAGATAGACACCTGCAGACCTGCTTCTGACTCCCCTGCAGGTGGGGAGCCGGGGTCTCGAACCGGGATCTTTACGCCGGTCCCTGCGCTTTGCGCCACGTGCACTTAACCCACTGCGCCACCGCCCGACCCCCTATACCACAGCTTTTTCAGCCATTCATCTGTTGATGGGCACTGGGTTGCTTCAAGGTTTTCACTATTACCAATTGTGCTGCTATGAACAGAGGTGCACACATATCTTTTTAGTTGGGTGTTATGGATTCCTTGGGGTATCTCCCCAGGAGAGAAATTACTGGGTCACATGGAAGGTCCATGTCTTGCCCAGTGAATGTTCTCCAGACTGCTCTCCACAGAGGCTGGACCAATCTACATTCCCACTAGCAGTGCAGACAGGTTCATCTGTTCCCACAATCTCTCTAGCATTTGTTGCTGCTGCCCTTTTTATGCCATTCTCACAGGGGTGAGATGCTATCTCAATGTTGTCTTTATTTTCATTTCACTGACAATCAGTGACCTGGAGCAATTTTTCATGTGTTTGTTAGCCTTTTGGCTAAATCTCTTCTGTAGTGAATGTTCTGTTCATATCTTCTGCCTATTTTTGGATGGGGTCATTTGCTTTTTTGTTGCTAAGTTTGCTGAGCTCTTTGTATATTTTGGTGATTAGTCTCTTGTCTGATATATGGCATGTGAAGATATTCTCCTTTTCTGTGAGGGGTCTACTTGTTTGTGTGATGGCTTCTTTGACTGTGCAGAAGCTTTTCAATTTTATGTAGTCCCATTGGTTTGTTTCTGCTTTAGTCTTCTGTGCAATTGTGTTTGTATTATCAAAGATGTCCTTGAGGTTTAGATGGAAAGGTGTTCCACCAATGTTTTCCTCTAAGTATTTGGTAGTTTCTGGTCTAACATTCAGGTCTTTGGTCCATTTGGAATAGATTTTTGTTTCTGGTGAGATAAGATGGTTCAGTTTCATTCTTCGGCATGCTTCAACCCATTTTTTCCAGCACCATTTTTCTCCATTTAATACTTCGGGACCCCTTATCAAAGATTAGATGTTCATAAGTGTGGGAGTTTAGTTCTGTGCTTTCAAGTCTGTTCCACTGGTCTTTATGCCTATCTTTGTTCCAGTACCAGGCTGTTTTGATGATGATGGCCTTAAAATATAGTTTGAGATCTGGGAGTGTTATGTCTC
Organism: Erinaceus europaeus; assembly: GCF_950295315.1. Lineage (NCBI taxonomy): Eukaryota > Metazoa > Chordata > Mammalia > Eulipotyphla > Erinaceidae > Erinaceus > Erinaceus europaeus. The sequence goes on from NC_080164.1 coordinate 159,473,234, forward strand.
CATTTCTGTTCCTTTTTCTCAAGGTTGTTTTGGTGGTTCTAGGTGTTTTCTGGTTCCAGACAAATGATTGTAGTTTGTGTTCTATTCTCTTAAAGAAATTTGGTGGAGCTTTGTTGTATATCGCTTTAAGTTTGTACATGGCTCTGGGGAGGAGCCAAGTTGGAGACTTAGAGACAACACCTGGCATGAACTCCAAAAAGAAGCAGTTTACAAGCTGGGGTGCTCTGGAGAGTGTAGGATTTCTAGCGTTTCTGTGAAAAGGTGAATAAGGGGTGGTCACGGTGACAATGAAAATAATCTTTTCACGAGAAAGCTACAGCAATTAAATGAACTAGGATATTGATCAAATTTTGCAGTGAACTTTATACTTCAATTCCTCTTAAATGATACATTTGACCTATTTTATCTAATGAAACAATGTGATAGGAGGTGAAAGGAATGAAAATGAAAAGAAATAAATGAAATAATAAGAAAGCAAAGAAACTTTTTAAAATAGCAATATAATTCTCTTGTCAAACCATACTCAGTACATCATACATCATCAGTACATCGATAAGCAAAAGTATAAGATAACTGAATCTAATCACTTTTAAATATAAAGTGCTGCAAATTTAGTTTTGTTTTTCGAATACAATATAAAGCCCAAGGCTATTAGAAGACATGGCATCAAGTATTGTGTGGCTAAATGCCATAATTCTACAAGTGATTGCTCTGGTATTAGAACTCTTTCAACCATGCAACCAAACTAATAATAGGACGTACAGGCTTTATTTATTATAAGTAAAACACTGTTTATGTTAGTTGTTTACAAAATATAGGTAATTTTAGGTTTAAAAACCTAAAATTCCTCTTAATTTTCAAAGCTTACTAGAGACAGAATTTGTCTTTCCAAAATGAAGACAACTAGATGAATGAAAATCTCAAATATACCCCACAGTTACAGCAGTATAGCATTATCAGTTATAAAACAACATAAAACATGAGAAATAAAAAACATAAAATGTTACTTCTCATTACCAGTGAAAAAGAACCTCCCCTTTTCTGAGGTAATTTAGTGGTACATTCATACATACAAGAAAAGGGGGAAATAAAGGAAAAGCATAGAAGAGATTAAAGAGGAAAAGATATTAGAATTACAGGATATCATGGAGTTTACAAAGGTTACCAAAATTATAGGATTTGATGTAGTAAATTATTTTTTATTGGTTTTCATATCCTTAATTATAAGACTAATTATATAAATCTGACAGATATAATTGTGCCCTGTGATAACTTTGCCTACACTACAGTAAAAATAGTCACTCTGTCATCGCTGAGTACTAGATTCTAGATTCTCGGAAAGAAAATAGTAAAAAATGATTTATGAAAATGGTCCCAAAACTATAACACTGAACATTTTCTAGTCAGAACTCATTAGCATCTTTTTTAGCAAAGTTGGTATCCCAGAGATAAAGTAGTGTAATGATATTTATTTGATTAACCATTTTACTTTTAAATAAGTTAAAAGTTTATTTTACTCAACCAAATCACTTCATTTCTTGAAAGGAAGAGTCACTGTAATAAAATAATTTGCTGTCTTTTTAAAAACACTTTACTGAAAGTTAATGGTGACTGACAAATGTCTTTGCCACAGACATTCAACTATCATTATTCAGGACTCTATTCAGTCACTACCACATGGGGACAAGCCTCTCCACCAACAAAAATGGGATATTTCACTGAAGACCCAGATGATAGTTAATATTTTTAGTAATAACGTATTTAATTTACTTTAGCTTTCTTTTAAATTATTTATTGAGATAACAATGACTTACACCACTGTGTAAGTTTTGAGCGTACTCTTACACCACTGTTTCAAATTTAAGTTACCACACCACGCCACCATTGCACTAATGCTGTCCCTCAACCAAAATCTATGTATACTTTACCATTTGTGATCTCTCTGACATTCCCTTCTGGTAACTTCCATTCTGTTCTCTGAATCTATGGCATTGCATTAGATTGATTCTGTCTGCTAAATATTTTCTTTTTGTTTTTTTTATCCTCTGTTGTTCCTCAGATGTTGTGTCTTGAGTACAAGCAACACTGTACTAAATACCTTTATGACAATTGCACTCACCATCCTCAGGAATTACAGTAGCAACTGAAGCAAGTATTGAAGCAGTTTAATCACTACCAGTTAGCCAAACAATTTCTCCAGTCTGTGAAAAAATAGTAACCAAATCCCAGTGAAGAAGAAAGAGAAAAGAAAGAAGGGATAGCAAGAATAGACAGTTATGCAAAACTATTATCCACTGTATATTCTAGGGGTAACAAGAGGAGAAAGGGAATTAGAGCAAAGATACACACATAAAGAGTCCACTCTGAGTCAGATTTCTTCCCCAAAATAATTTACAAATTCAGAAAGGCAAAGAAGAAGGAAGGAAGGACCGGCATAAGGATCCCGGTTTGAACCCCGGCTCCCCACCTGCAGGGGAGTCGCTTCACAGGCGGTGAAGCAGGTCTGCAGGTGTCTATCTTTCTCTCCTCCTCTCTGTCTTCCCCTCCTCTCTCCATTTATCTCTGTCCTATCCAACAACGACAACAACAATAATAACTACAACAATAAAACAACAAGGGCAACAAAAGGGAATAAATAAATTAAATAAATATTTAAAAAATAAAAAAATAAATAAAACTTTAAAAAAAAAAGAAGGAAGAAGTGTATGACAAGATAAAAAAAGAAAAAAGGAAAAAGAGACAAGTGAGAGAAAAGGGAAAAGATAAGAAAAAGATCTGTAATTAAAGAGCAGTGAAAGGAAAGGTTTTTTTTTATTACTTTATTTTTAATTTAATTTTTTTTAATTAGCTAGGAGGAGGAGGGAGAGGAGAGCCTGTAGAGGAGGTAGGAGTAAGGAGACAAGTTCCTCCCACAATAGATAAGATGCCCACTACCCTAGCAATGAAAGATACCCTAAGAGTTAATTCTGACCAACCTAAAGGGGGGGGGAAGATATATGTCTTTATATAATATTAATAATAAAATAGAGCAGGGTAAAAAAAAAACTCTGTCCCAGATTACCTCAAACCTCGTGATCAGAGGCAGCTGATTGTTAAGAATGAGAAAAAAGAAAAACCTCAGGACTAGACAAGGATAGCTGAAATAGACAGTTATGCAAATCTACTATCCACTGTATATTCTATGGGTGGCTAAAGGAGGAAGGGAAGTTGAGCAAAGACACTCGCAGTGAGAGTCCACACTGAGTCAGAATTCTTCCCCCAAATAATTTCCAAATGTGTATCAGTGAATTCAAAAAAGCACACTGTTTGGTGGTGTGGGGCCTGGGGCCTGTGGCTTTGGAAGCTGTAGGATTAAGGAAGAAAGGATGACAAGAATGAGAAAAAGAAAAAAAAGAAAGATAGAGAGAAAAAAGAAAAAGATAAGAAAAAGAACAGTCATAAAAGAGTGGTGAAAGGAAAGAGGTTTTTTATTTATTTATTTTTAATTATTTAATTAGCTATGTGGGGTGAGGTGGGGGGGGTTGGCTACTTAGAAAGAAAAAAGGCCAGAGTTTTCAGAAGGTTATATACTTAGAATGAATGATACTCTCTGGTGGGACAGGAATTTGGTAAAGACAGAAGCTCAGCAGGGGAGCCTGCTAGGAGCTGGTCCCCAGGGACTGGTTGGGGGGGGAGGTGTGCTTTATAATTAAACGGAAAAAAAAATGTTTACCCCTTTTTTTCTACTCTATTTCTTAACCCAAATTAAGTTATAATCACCTCCTTGGTGTCACCGCTAGGACCCCTTTTTGACTGGCCTACTAAAGGCAGAAAATCCTACCGTTTCCAGAAGATGTGGTCAGAGCTCAAGCCACTAGTAGCTTCTCAGTCCGCCATCTTCTGGGAACCCAAATATTTTCTTATAACATAATGTTATCGCACAGCTAATAAACTAAAGTAGAATGCAAACATACTTTATATGCACTGGGAAACCCAAACAAGGTTTCACTTCTTTTTTCTTTACTTTCCTTATTAAAGTAATTTAGAATTAAACCCTCTAATGTCACAAATGAAATTTCCTGTCAACTTTAGCAGTTCTCTCAAGTCAATCTGGTGTTAATCTGTCTCCTTAACCTGACATTCTTACTCCTTACATGCACATATCCATATAGAACTGAATCAATAAACTCTGGATAGTAAACAATTATGTTGAGGATATATTTGTGATATTTAATTGTATATATCAACTAAATTGAGTCACAAGTACATATAATCACACACATACAAACAAATATGTTTTTTTGAAAAGACATAATATACTAGTTAAAATGTTATTTGCCTCTTTGTTCCTGGAATTCACAAATTGTTATTAGTAGCTCAACAAATGAGAACTGAAGCATTTGAGAATTACTTGTTTACGCAGATGGTTCAGAATTTAGTAGAAATGGCAGTTTCCTGGTAATTCATGTGTGTATGCTAAATGATCTTTCTCTTTCAAGGTGTGTGTTTGTATGTGTGTTTTGTTGAGCTAAAATTTTTCTCCTTGCCCTCCTTACAACTTTAATGCAGATATCCTGACTCTTATTTAGCTGCCAGATACTTACTTTCAGTCTTGCATTAAACATAGTTTGATTTGGGTTCTTGTTTTGCTTTCTTGTTCATTTTTTATTTCTTCCAAACATTTAAGAGAGCTATAAAATAAGCATAGAGCAAACAATGTAGCTTTCATGAGGCATGTCTGTATGATTGAACACTCCAAAAAACACCTCTCTATTTGATAAATACGTTTTGTTTTTTAAAAATGAGATATCAATAACAGAATTGTAGTAAAAACAGTCTGGGTGTCATTTATTTTATTTCTCATTTATTTCACAGGAATGTTTTGAATATGTATGTAACTAAAAACATAAAGCATCAAGTCATTTTCAAAATAATTCTCCCTTTAAAGCAACACTATTGCAAAGCATGTTTTATTAGCTTTTTTCAATCCTGTTTCCCATTTTTCAATATTTGAAATTCTCTCATAATCAAGTGAAAGGATTGTGCCCAGCTTATATATCTAACCACCTCTTTCAGGTGACTTTTCAGGGTGAGTAGAGAGCCATGTTGTGTCCCAATATATTTTATAGATTTTATATATATATATATATATATATATAAAATCAAATTTTTCATTGGTAAATACCAGAAAAAATATGGGTGTTGAGTATTGGAACTGTGAGTTGTCAATAATGTATATTTATGAGCTCTAGGATCTTTATAAAATAGGAATCTACAAAACTTCTACTTGGTAATAAAATAGTGCCAGGAACACATACCTTTATAGGTGAACTTTCTAAAGAAAGGAAGTTTAGAAATTATAGCTCAAACTATTAGACTCTATAAATGGTTATCAACTGGGGAGACATTGCTCTTTAAAGAGATTCTAGTTATATGAGAAGGAAAGCATCTTTGTACTCCCACATCATCAGATAGCATTGCAATCCTCCAATTAAGTCTTATTATTCCACAAGCATTTGAATTTGCTACATGTTGATTCAAATGTCAAATGCTCAGCTGCTTGTTATGTAGACAGGGCTAGCAAAGACTCTATCTCAACTTAGATCATTTAAACCAAACAGTTTTCCAGTTTTCCACAGCAACTGTTGAATAAATTGAGGAAGTAATCTCTAAAAGTACCAAATTATTTTGTTCAAAATACAATGGACTCAACACATTTTTAAATTAATCTTCTGACGAGTGAATCAGACTTGGGTGGGGATAGATAGCATAATGGTTATGCAAGGTGACACTCATGCCTGAGGTACAGAAGTCCCATGTTCAATCCCCACACCATCATAAGCCAGAGCTGAGCAGTGCTCTTGTAAAACAAAGAAACAAACAAAACATAAGAAATCAGACTTCACAAAGTATCCCATACTACTGTACTCTAGAAAACTTCAATGAGAGAACAGTTCATGAACTCTGAAGGACTTATGCTTCCATTCTTTGGATAATATGACACCTTAAAAACTGTGAGTTTTTATTATATAAATATATAAATGTGTTTTTTAATTTTTCTATGTAAAATGTGTCATGACTTTTCAACAATCCAATATATACATATATATATATATTAAATTTTCTTAATGATTTAATAGTGGTTTATAAAATAATAAGGTTCCAGGTTATAGTTCCCTCTGTACTCACCAGCAAAGTTCAATGCCTATACTTTCTCAAGGATAATCACAAGGGTTCTCACAAAGTCATTTATTATGTATTCAAAAACTGTCAAATTTAAGTGTTATTCATATTATGTAGCTATAGGCAAGTTATTTTATTTATCTATTTATCTATATATCTATCTCTATTTACCTTCTCTCATCATTACCAGTAGTAACAGCAGCAGCAGCTTTTATCTTACTTACACAGTACATGCAATATATCTCCATTCTGCTTCTCTGCTTTGCCATGTATATGACTGAGGTGTGAACTTAGCTCCCAATGCGTTGAAGGAAGCTTTGGCACTGTGATCTCCTTTACCTTCTCTTTCTTCTTCTCTAGCTCTAGCTAAGATAGGCTATGATAGAAATATGTTTATATATTTAAAATATATTTTTACTTATTTACTAGTGGGACAGAGATAGAGAGAGAGAGAGAGAAAGAGAGACAGAGAAGCAGAGAGACAGAGAGAAGAGAAAGAACAAAAGCATCATACCATCGTACAACACGGGATCAAACTCAAGGCTTCCTGCTTGAGAATCCAACACTGTGTCATGCACAAACTCCAGAACGGCTACATGTGATTTTTAAAATGAGATTTATTTTTGACATTTTACTTATCAGCTGTTGCTGGAAATCTACTTTGCACTGTAGCTTTTTTTTTGGTTAGTGATACTGTTAAGTACAGTTGTTGATTCCAGTTATTATTTGAGAAGGTTTCCTAGTAGATATTTTATTTCAGGGTTGAGCAGTGGTGCACCTGGTTAAGCGGACATAGTACTAAGTGCAAGGACATGCACAAGGATCGAAGTTCAAACCCCTGGTTCCCCACTGAAGAGGAGGATGCTTCACAGGTTTTCTCTTTCTCCCTCTCTATCTCCTCCTCCCCTCTCAATTTGTCTCTATTCTGTCCAATGAAAAATGGAAAATATGACCACCACATCAGTAGATTCATAGTGCAGGCATGGAGTCCCAGCAATAACCCTGGAGGCAATATATGTATATAGTGAAAAAGTTTTATTTAGTCACCCGCAAATGAGAGAGAGAGAGAAGAAGAGAATTTCAGAGCCTCACTCTGACTTATAGGATACTAAGGGACCAAACACAAGGCCCAATGCTTGTAAGTTAGGCACTGTATCCATTGCTACCTCCAAGAATTCTCCTTTCTGGTATTTTGTCATATGCAAATCACATGTACTTTTGCTTATCTTTTCAACTATGTATGTGTATATGTATGTCTGTGTGTCTATTTCTACTTCAAAGGGTTGACCTGTAAAACACCAGTTCTTTGAATCACCACTTTATCTAAGTATGCTATACTACAAATTTGGGCAGCACAATGAAGTGCTGAAGCATAATTTCAGCAAAGAAGGATAATTTTAAAATTTATTTTTTTAAGTTTTTATTTATTTATTTTCCCTTTTGTTGCCCTTTTTAATTGTTGTTGTTGTTGATATCATCATTGTTAGATAGGACAGAAAGAAATGGAGAGAGGAGAGGAAGACAGAGATAGGGAAAGATAGACACCTGCAGATCTGTTTCACCACTTGTGAGGCAACTCCCCTGCAGGTGGGGAGCCAGGGGTTTATGCCAGTTGTTGCGCTTCACGCCAGGTGGGCTTCCTCCACTGTGCTACCACCTGACTCCCTAATAATTCCAAAATTTAAATGAATTAGAGTACTTTTTTTACAAACAGAAACAAAACATATAGTTAATACATATATATGTGTGTATATACATATAATGTTACAAACACACACAAGTATGTTTCTATAATGAGAGGAAAGAATATGAAGTATAGAACATGGTGTAAGTTAATAGAAATCATGGTTTAGATACTTTGCAACTATATACTTCAATCAAATAAAACTAGATCTCAGTTTTATTTAATAAACACTAAATAATAAATGTCATTAATTCTCTGTACTTCATTATAAAAATACATTCAAAATCAATAAAAAGTGGGAGTCTCCAACCATCAACAAAAATTATCTAGTATAATTCTTTTAAGTAATTTATAAACAAATGTACCAACATATTTTCTCTCTACTTGCTTTCCTCTATAGTGGCCATAATGCCTCCACCTACTTCATAAGGTTTTACAAGTTATAAGTGTCAATCTTTTAACTCAGAGCATAAAGTGGGCACACAATAAAGCTACCTGTTGTTGCTATTCCCAGGACTGTGACTAAGTACTGAAAATAGATTATCTTAAAATATATTTATTTGGGGCCAGGTGGTGGCACAGCTGGTTGAGCGCACACATTACAACGCCTAAGGACCCGGGTTTGAGCCCTTAGTCCCCACCTGCAGAGGGAAAGCTTCAAGAGTGGTGAAGCAGAGCTGCAGGTGTCTGTCTGCAGGTCTCTCTCCCTCTCTAACATCCTCCTCCCTCTCAATTTCTGGCTGTCTTTATCCAATAAAGATGATAAAAAAATTATATATATATATGTATATATATATATGTGTGTGTGTGTGTGTATGTATGTATGTATTTGTATATGGACAGAGAGAAACACAGATAAAGGGAGAGTGAAATTTGCATCATTACTTTATTGTTTGGCTTGTGAAGCTTTCCTGGATTTGTTATTGTTTTGCCTTCAGGGTTATCATTGGGGATCAATGTTTGCACTACTAATCCACTGCTCCTGGCGGCCATTTTTTCCATTGTATTGGATAGGACAGAGAGACATTGAGAGGGGAGGGGACGCAAGAAGGGAAAATAGAAAGACAGATAACAGCAGGCCTGCTTCACTGTTTGTGAGGCGACCACCCTGAGGATGGGAAGCCAAAGACTCAAACCAGGATCCCTGCGCACGCAGGTCCTTATCTTTCGTATGATGTATGCTTAACATCCACACATCCCCCACCCGAGTTGTGAAGCTTTCTTCCTTCCCTCAGTTGAGGACTCATTGTATGCACTGAACCACCACTAGTCCCCATAGATTATTTTCTTTAAGTGTCAAGTGAGTGAATGAATGACATCAGACCTGAAATCTCTACCCAGTGTTCATTAAAGGATGTCACCAAAGACTGCTCGAAGAATGAGTTTAGTGTGTTCACGTTCCAGGGAGCAGCAGAGTTCATTGTTGGCAAAAATGGCATTTTGAATCAGAAACGTACAAAAGCATCCAGTTGTGGCTTAATTTGCTTTTTGATACCTAGTTTAGGAACAATACATAATGGTATCTACACTAATTGTCTCCATCAGGAACAGCACAATGGATCCTACTGTGGGCCCCTATAGGACCTTGCCCTCAATGTGGATCAACCGTGATAGGGACTGTCCCAGTATACTCTTCCACTCGAGAAAGATGGTTCTGGCAGTAAGTGCAGCCTAAAGTGTCCCTAGTTATGCAATGCAAGCTCAGACCTATAAGGATGCAGAGATTACACAAGCTCCTGCAATGAATATGGGCCCCAGATCAGATTGATGGGGATTACAGTTTACAATATTTATATACCTTTCTCATATTTGGGAGCTTCTCTTTTCCCTGATCCAGCTTTTTAGTCCTATTTCCAACTATAACACCATCTTTGCAAACAGTACCGTTGTTCCATCTGTATGCTAGCAGTTGAACTCAGGCAAAAATTAGTAAAGTCATGGGCCCATTGTAACATGCCTAAAGTAGATGTACTAGCTTTTTCCAAAATGTATACCCCCAAATTCATCTGCTATATGCTTGTATTTAGGTTCCTGAGTATTAAACACTCTGTTCTGTTTTACATCTTAATGCTGTTCAGCCACAAAGTTGCATGCTATCATGATGCCAACCTGACTTGCCCAGGCAGATGATCTCACCATGTGTCCTGGAACCCCAACTCTCCAGAGCCCTGCCCCACTAGGGAAAGAGACAGACATGCTGGGAGTATGGATCAATCTGCCAACTCCCATGTTCAGTGAAGAAGCAATTATAGAAGCCAGACCTTCTACCCTCTGCACCCCATAATGATCCTGGGTCTAGGTCTGTGCTCCCAGAGGGGTAAAGAATAGGAAAACTGTCAAGGGAGAATATGGGATACAGAACTCTGGTAATGGGAATTGTGTAAAATTGTACCCCTCTTATCCTAAGGTATTGACATTTTTTTAGTTTATAAATAAATTTTAAAAAATAGTAATGTCTACAAATACTAAATCTTAAAGCTAGATAGAAAATGTATCTGCTTACCCAGGATAGAAGAACAAAAATATTTTTTTATTAATGAGCAGGTGGTATGTGTAGGTGGTTTCAGTGATCAGTTTAGAATACACTTGGTATGCTATGATGTAAAGGTATAATTTCTCTTCAGAAGAATTAAATAAAATTTAACCACCCCCAAATTCAACTGGTTACTTATCATTTTGACAGACTGTACTTAATTTCATTTATTATATTTTTCTTTTGGCATCACCAGAGCTTTGTTTCAGAGAGAGAAAGAGACACAACAGAGACAGAAGGAATGATACCACAACATCAAAATTTCTTTCAGTACTTTGGGGGCTGGGTTCAAAGCTGGGTGGTGCTTGTGACAAAAGAGGTATATATACCTCTCCAAGTCAGCTAGCTTGCTGGCATGACACGTTAATTTATAAAGAAGATTATACATCGCTATTTATTATCTATAATCTCTATAGGATGCCTAGTGAGTGATAAACAATATTAGGTAGGTTTTAAATGAAATAATTTTAAATTCAAGAAAAATTGAATCTTCATAGTAATATCGTAATTATAGAGGCATAATTACATGTAAATATCCTTTTAAAAAAAACACATGTATGATATTTGCATTCATGATAAAATTGTCTACATTTGCCTCCAATAGCTTTAACTTTTAAGTATATAGGAATAATTGGTTTAGAGAATGCCATAAATCCCCAGTGGTGATAAGCTGTAATGTATCCCCAATGGTCATGAACAATTATGGAAAGTTGGTATTCAACATTTTTGGTTCTCTGACAAGAAATTAAGGTGTAGGGGGGCTGTGCGGTAGTGCAGCAGGTTAAGTGTACAGGGCACGAAGCGCAAAGACCAGCATAAGGATCCGCATTGGAGCCTCCAGCTCCCCACCAGCAGGGGGGTCGCCTCACAAGTGGTGAAGCAAGTCTGCAGGTGCCTTTCTCTCCCCCTCACTCTCTCCCCTTCTCTCTCGATTTCTCTTTCTCCTATCCAACTACAACAATAATAACAACAACCATAAACAAAAGGGAAAAATAGCCTCCAGGAGCACTTGCAGGGCAGACAACAAGCCCCAGCAATAACCCTGGGACAAAAAGGAAAAAGAAAAGAAACTAAGGTTGGCTTTTAAAAGTAAAATATATTAAAGTAATGAGCATATATAGATGCTTCTGGCAGAAAATTTAAAAAAAAAAGGAATCACTGTACACAATCCTATGATTGGTATGGACTGCTTTTCCTTTTTGATTCATAAATCTGTTGTTTCTTTCCCCCCTCTTTATTTTCTTCTTTCTTCCTCCCTCTCTCCTTCCTTCCTTCCTTTCGCCTTCATTCTATTTCTTTTTAATGAGAAAGAGAGCACTATACAGTGCCAGAGATTGAACTCATGACCCCGTGCTTGACAGTCCAGTATTCTATCCCCTATGCTTTAAAAAATAGGAACGACACTAAATGCTCATGAAGAGGCAAGAAAAGTAGCTCACTCAGCATCTGTAGGTGAGGATGCAAAGTGTTTCTCTTTCTCACATCATCTCTCTCCTCTCAAGTTCTCTTAGTTTCTACCTAAAATTAGTTTTAAAAAAAAAGTAAGATATTTTTAAAAAGAAAAGAAAACAGCAAATAAAAAGGATCAAAGTAGAGTGGAATAAAAGCTTTCATTAAACAATATACAAAAGTGGTGGTTGAGAAACCTTAAAAAAGGTGCTTGGCAGTAGTGCACAGGATTAAGCACACATAGTATGAAGTGTAAGAATCCTGGTTCAAGACCCTGGCTCACCACTTGCAGTGGGGTCTCTTCACAGGTGTCTCTCTCCTCTGTACCTTCCCCCTCAGTCTCTCTCTGTCCTATCCAAAAAAATTTTTTTTCAAAAAATAATGGCTACAGGAACAGTGGCTACATGGTGACATGGTGCAGAAATTGAGCCCCAAAGATAATCCTGGAGGCAAAAAAAAAAAAACCAACTTTAAAAGTAAATCTTTTTTACCACTCACAGAATAGATTTGATAATTTCACCTGACAATATATAAGTAGCGATTTCCCTCTATGCTTACTGTGGGACAGCAAAATAACTTTAATTTTGACATGAGACACTACAACATCTCTGTTCATTTTTTATGTCATTATAAATTTGTAATTTATCTTAGCTACATAATACACATGTGACTATTGTTACTTTTATTTTTAATTAATTTATTTATTTTGCCTCCAGAGTTATTGCTGGGGATCGATCAGTGCCTGCACTACAAATCCAGGGCTCCTGGAGGCTATTTTTCCCATTTTGTTGACCTTGTTGTAGATGTTATTGTTGTTATGGCTGTTTTTGTTGTTGGGTAGGACAGAGAGAAATCGTGAGAGGAGGGGAAGACAGAGAGAAGAGAAAGACACCTGCAAACCTGCTTTACTGCTTGTGTAGCAACCCCCTGCAAGTGAGAAGCTGGGGGCTCCAACCAGGATCCTTAAGCTGGCCTTTGCACTTTGCACTACAAGGTGCTTCTTCTTCTTCTAGCGTTTGCCCTTCTTCCTTCCATAGCCAGTCAACAGTGTCAGGTTGAAAGCTGTCAGGAGCTGCTTGTTGCTGGCTTTGAAAGTGACTGGGATCCATGTGGATTCAGTCGGCTAGGAAGGATTCTCAGTTTCCCCAATGAATGGGTACTCACGGGATGCACCACGAGAAGGTCGATCCAACTACATGTGCTTAACCTGCAGAGCTACCGCCCAACCCCCTTTACTTTTACTTTTAAAAGTGCCTTTTCATAAATATAAGAGTTTAAATATTTGAACCTCATTTTCATGTTTAAACTCTGTCAAAAATACCTCTAGTAGTTAGTAAAGAAATTGCATATGGAGAGGCAGGCGGTGGCGCAGCGGGTTAAGCACAGGAGGCACGAAGTACAAGGGCCGGCTTTAAAGACGTGGTTGAGTCCCGCTCCCCACCTGCAGGGGAGTCACTTCACAAGTGGTGAAGCAGGTCTGCAGGTGTCTATATTTCTCTCCCCCTCTCTGTCTTACCCTCCTCTCTCCATTTCTCTCTGTCCTAACAACGACATCAATAACAACGACAACAATAACAACAACAATAAAACAATAAGGGCAACAAAAGGAAAAATAAATAAATAAATAAATATTTTTAAAAAAGAAAAAGATCGCAAATGTGTGAGATAGTAGAAAAATTCTGACCTTAACTATAAGCATGCTATTATTAGATAGCTCAGAGAGATATGGGTTCAAAGTAATTATAATTAAATAACAACATTCAGGGCACATAGTATGTAAGGTATACCATGGGCTAATATTTGCTAGACTCTATTGGTTTCTTCTTAGGAACGTTGAAGCCAGTTACATTTAAGTAAATACTATTTGTCTCATACTGAGAAAGTATATATTCATTCACACTTATATTCCTCATGTATTGCCAAAATCATTTAGATGGAAATTACTGTTGAAAACCATCATAAACTACCCAGTCCTTCTGATCCTTCTTATTGATATTTTTATTGTTGCCACAGTATATTTCTCTATCTATCTATCTCTCTTATTTATTTGCATTTTACCAGATCACTGCTCAGCTCTGGCTTCTGGTTGTGCTGGGGATTGAATCTGGGAATTCATAGACTTATATATGAAAGTCTTCTGCATAAACATTACTCAGTTTTCCCAGTCTTGATGGGGGGATGCTTCATGAGCAGTGAAGATTTTGTTAGTTTCATATTTCACCTGTGGTGTGTTGACACCTTATTTTAAGTTAGCAGATGTTCATTTGATTATCCATCTCTATCCAAGTGTTCTATCTCCCTCCTTTATAATGTGAAGACCTAGCTCATTCTTCACCTGTCATATTATGTTATTCCTTGCCCTCTATTTCCTCCTATCTCTGAAATGCAGTGCCCTAATTGCTTCCTGCCTATCAGTTTTGCTGCCCTAATTTTAACAGGTTTTTTTTTTTTCCCACTGTCCTGTTTCTTTGAATCGGAGTCCCTTTGTCCTTCATATATCTTTTCATCTGACTGAGTAGGTGCACGAACAAATTTATTTTGGGATTATATATTGGAAAAGAAGATGAAATGTTTACAAGGGCACTAGAAAATGTAGGCTAATGTGTCTATTTCCTCCTTTTTTTCTCAATAGACTTTATGATTTTATTATTTAAATAACATACATTAAATGTATAGAACATTCAAATGAAGTGCAATATTTTAAAAGAATTGAGAATCTCCAAGGAAACTGATGTATACAGAAAGATAATATACTTTTCAAAATTATCTTATGGGTCAACAGGTCACAATATTTCCAATTGTTTGTACTGATTTTTGCCATTATTCCCTAGAGCAAACTTCTGTCAAATTAATTTGAATGTTCTAAGGATTACTTTAAGGAAATTTAGAGTTGATCTTTCAAACATTATATATATATATATATATATATATATATATATATATGTATATATATAGCTATTAATATACTAAAATATGACACTAAATAAAATACTAAATTCAAGACTGATAAAAAGTATTCTAGAAGGTGTAGGTATGGAGTAACGGGGTGGGAGGGGGGGTTACAGAGACACTGACCCCAAATACCAAGGAATGACAACCACTAAAATTATCAAATTACTTTTGAGACATTGCAGAAGCTATGTAGCTTCAACTTGGTGATTGTTAATAAATAATTAAAGGGGCCCAGGATTAGAACAAGACACATAGAAGTTGAGAGTGCCAGCATCTGAAGACATTTTATCTGTACAAAGCAGCACAAAATGCTGATTGTGAGAGCAACCTCTAGGCTTTTA
Source organism: Erinaceus europaeus (assembly GCF_950295315.1). Lineage (NCBI taxonomy): Eukaryota > Metazoa > Chordata > Mammalia > Eulipotyphla > Erinaceidae > Erinaceus > Erinaceus europaeus. Next base: position 159,488,355 of record NC_080164.1, read on the forward strand.
ACCCATGACTCAGGGAGTCAGAACAATTAGCTGTGGGCAAGGACACAACACAATGATAGGAAAAATACATGGCAGAGACGCTGTGAATTATGTCCTTGTATTAAGATAGACATACAGAAAGGTAAAGAGATTGCTGGCAGCTGGCAGATAATGGAACAATAAACCATGTTTCTCTAAATACACAGTAAAAAACAGCCACTTCAGAGGGAACCCAGAGGTATGGATACAGGCTTAAAGTCTAAAGAGATGCCTTATATACCCACCACTCCGAGTATAGAAACAGCTGAAGGAAGTAACAAGAATCATAATTACACTCCATCCCTGATCATTAAATGTAAAACAAAGTGAAAGCTACTGGTCATTTGAACTGGTCATAACAAAGTGAAAGCTACTGTCAAGTATCACCTGCTAAACTAATAATAAACAGCATACTAAAAAAGTAGTAGTGCAATCCTGTCCTCTCTCAGGTCAACTAGGAATAGCAAAGAAGATCACCCGGGACTGCAACAAGACTAGACTAGAATGACTAGAGGAAACCACAAACCACCAGTGAGTGCAAACACATGTAGTTCCTGGACAGGGAGGAGCCTAAGGAGAGATTGAGCAGCTGGTAACAGTCTAGCAGTGTACCAGTTGAGGCACATCCTCCAATCTGTTTTACCAACAAAAAGACTGCTGAAGGAAGGAGAGGACTCCCCTAAGAGCAAATTCAGCTGTCTCTATTGCTACTGCCCTCAGAGGCTGGAGCAGCAGGGGGGAGGCCTTGTGCTGACACAGGGGGACAGAGAACTGACCGGGAAACTCAGGAGAAGAGCTACATCTCCATGGCCGAGCAGTGGAGCTGTATAGTGGGAGCCTGTCTACATTGTTCTCCTGATGAGAACATGGTGATTAATTGCCTCAGAAAGTGCAGACTATAAACAGGGCTTGTTTAGAAAATCACAGGGCCCAGCAGTGCAGCCTGGCTTGGTAGAGAAGATGAATTGAGCCTGGAGCTTTGGATCATTGGGGTTGTGAGAGTCTCTTTGCATAACCACTGTGCTATCTCTTCCCCATCGTGCTTTATCTCTTGGTCAGTAGTGAGTGACTAAGCTAAGAAGCCTACTTATAGTATTTTTACTGTATTTTACTATATTTTCCCCCTGAGGCTCCCATAGCTTACAGGGGGAAAAAAGAACAAAAGTGGCTATAAACAGCCTCTGTGATTCAACTCAGGGATCGAAATCATATTGAAACAGCTGTTAATTTCCACAACAGTGAACTCCTTAAGTAACTTACTCAGGCACAAGTCCCTCTAGGCAAGAGTGATCAGTAATTCGAAAAGTACTGAAAGGGGGTCAAGGAGCAACACAGTGGGTTAAGCACAAGTGGCATAAAGTGCAAGGACCAGATTAAGTATACGGGTTCAAGCCCCCAGCTCCCCACCTGCAGGGGAGTCGCTTCACAAGCAGTGAAGCAGTTCTGCAGGTGTATATCTTTCTCTCCTCCTCTCTGACTTCCCATACTCTCTGCATTTCTCTATGTCCTATCCAACAACAAACAACATCAGCAATAACAGTAATGATCACAGCAAAGCTATAGCAACAAGAACAACAAAAGAGGAAAAAATGGCCTCCAGGAGCAGTGGATTTATGGTGCAGGCACTTCTTCTTCTTCTAATGCTTGCCCTTCTTCCATAGCCAGTCAGGTTGAAAGCTATCAGGAGCTGCTTGTTGCTGGCTTTGAAAGTGACTGGGATCCATGTGGATTCAGTCGGCTAGGAAGGATCATCAGTTTCCCCAATGAATGGGTACTCACGGGATGCACCACGAGAAGGTCGATCCAATGCAACCCAGGTGCAAGCACTGAGCCCAGCAATAACTCTGGAGGCAAAAGAAAAAGAAAAGTACTGAGAGAGGGACCTCATAACATACTATACACAATGGTTAAACAAAAAGGAGAAATATTAGAGAAATGAACCAGGACAAGAGTCCAGCTTAAAGCCCCACAAAGGTTGAACCACAAAATAATGATATCAACATCCAAATACTCGTTAAGGAAACAGTCAAAGGAGTAAGTACAGAGTCTGAAAGAATTCTCATCAGAAATGCAGAAGTAACAAATGAGACTCTGGAAGAAAACAATAATTATCTCAAGGTTATTACAGAGCTGAAAGCTGAAAAAGCTGATCTAAGAACAGAGATAGTTGAACAAGCTAAAACAGTATCACAAGAGGGTAACAAAATAGATGAACTCCAGAAATCAGTAGAGGGGAGAGAGAATAGAATACCTGAGGCTGAAAAGAGGACAATTAGAGAGAACGAAAAAAGAAGTAAGAGATCTCAAAAAGAGAGTAAGAGATACTTAAAACAACAACAGAGACCTATGGGATGACTTCAAATAAAATAATATACACATTATTGGCTTACCAGAGGAAGAAAGAGAGAGAGGGGAAGAAAGCATTCTTCAGGACATAATAGCTGAGAACTTCTCTAATCTTCAGGACATAATAGCTGAGAACTTCTCTAATCTAGACAACATCAAACACATAAAGGTTTAAGAAGCCCAGAGTGTCCCAGAGTGTTAATAGAATTAACCCAGACTTAAAGAAACCAAGACACATCATATTTAGAATGGAAAGAAATAAGGATAAAGAAAGGATCCTGAAGGCTGCAAGAGAAAAACATAGAGTCACCTACAGAGAAAAACCAATAAGATTAGCAGCAGAGTCCTCCTCACAAACACTACAGGCCAGAAGAGAATGGCAAGATATCTATGGAGTGCTCTATGATAAAGGCTTTCAATCAAAATTACTGTATCCTGCTAGACTGTCATTTAAACTATATGGAGGCATAAAAACCTTCTCAGATAAGCAACAGTTGAAAGAATCAACTATCACCAAGCCTGCCCTGAAAGGTCTCCTAAAAACAGTCAGACCACCATAAATATGCCATATATTAGAACACGCTAAAAATCTACAAGAATGGCATTAAAATATCTTCAATCATTATTCATTAACAATTTGTTTGGGTTTGCATGTTAACTCACTTTTCAGCCACTGGGTTCCAGATGCTAGCATGATGCTGTCCAGACTTCCCTGGAGAGGCAACACCACCAATGTGTCCTGGAGCTCTGCTTCCTACTATGAAAAGAGAGAGACAGGCTGGGAGTATAGATTGATCTGTCAATGACCATGTTCAGCAGGGAAACAATTATAGATGCCAGACCTTCCACCTTCTGTACCCCACATTGACCTTGGGTCCATAGTCTCAGAGGGTTAAAGAATAGGAAAGCTATCAGGGGAAGGGATGGGATACAGAGTTCTGGTGTGTGAATTGTGTGAAGTTGTACCCCTCTTATCCTATGGTTTAGTCAATGTTTCCTTTTTATAAATAAAAAATTAAGAAATAATAAAAAATAAAATATTGTCAATCTATGATATCAATAAAACTCAATGGCCTGAATTCACCTATTAAAAGGCACAGAGTAGGATTATGGATCAGAAAACACAACACAACAAAATGTTGTTTGTAGGAAACCCACCTAACTCAACAAGACAAATACAGGCTCAAAGTGAAAGTATGGAAAATTACCATAAAAGCCAATGCCCACAACAAAGGGAAGGAACAGCTAATCTCATATCTGACACAATAAACTTTAAAATAAATAAAATTGGACATTATTTAATGCTCTTTGTATCTGTCAATCATTAGGACTTAACACTTATTAACATCCATGCACCCAACAAGAAGCCATCTAAATACATCAAACATCTACTGAAAGAGCTACAGCAATATATCAACAGCAAAAAAGTAATAATAGGGGACTTCCACATCCCACTTTCTCAGCTTAGCAGATCATCAATAAAGAAATGAGGGAGCTAAATGAAGAGATAGATAAACTAGAACTTGTGGACATTTTCAGAATCATGCACACCAAGAAACTGGAATACACATTCTATTCAATTCTACATTGGTCATTCTAAAGGATAGACCATATGTTAGGCCACAAAAACAACATCAGCAAATTCAAGAGCACTGAAATCATTCAAAGCATATTCTCAGACCACAGTGGAATTAAACTATCACTTAACAATCAACAAAAGATTAGTAATAGTCCCAAAATGTGTAAACTCAACAGTACACTACTTAACAACTACTGGATCAAAGAGGTAATAAAGGAACAAATATAAATGTTTCTAGAGTTCATTGAAAATGGAGACACAAGCTATCAAAATATTTGGGACACAACTCAGGCAGTACTGAGAGGGAAGTTCAAAGCCATATGAGCACACATTAGGAAACAAGAAAAAGCACAAGTAAACAATGTTAAGGACCTAGAAGAAGAAGAACAACAACAAAGGAACCTTAAAGCAACCAGAAAGAAACTATTCAAGTTAAGGCAGAAATAAATAGCATTGAAAATAAGAAAGCCATACAAAAGATCAATGAAAGTAAATCTTGGTTCATTAATAGAGTGAACAAAATTGACAAAACTTTACCTAGTCTCACAAAAAAACAAAAGGGAGAAGACCCAAATAAATTGGATCATAAATAAAAAAGGAGATATCAAAACAGACACTGCAGAAATTCAACATATCATTGAGGCTTCTATGAACAACTATATGCCACCAAGCTAAAGAACTTGGAAGAAATGGATGATTTCCTCAATACCTATAAACTTCCAAAATTAAAGACAGAGGAACTAGATATTATGAACAGGCCCACCACAGTTAATGAAATTGGAACAGTTATCAAAAATCTTCTCAAAAATAAAAGTCTTGGACCAGATGGTTTTACAAATGAATTCTACAAAACCTTCAAAGAAGAACTAATACCTCTACTTTTAAAAGTCTTCCAGAAGATTGAATATACTGGAATACTCCCTTCTAGCATCTATGAAGCCAACATCACTCTCATATCAAAAGCAGACAGGGACACAGCCAAAAAACTACAGACCAATATCTCTGATGAACATGGATGCTAAAATATTGAACAAATTTCTAGCCAACCAGATACAGCAGTGTATTAAAAAGATTGTTCATCATTTTCATCATGACCAAGTGGGGGTTATCCCAGCAATGCAAAATTGGTTTTATATAAGTAAATTAATCAACATAATCCACCACATCAACAGAAGCAAGACCAAAAAACAAATGGTCATATCAACAGATGCAGAGAAAGTCTTTGACAAAATACAACTTTTTTTATGATCAAAATGCTACAAAAATTGGAATAGGTGGAAAATTCCTGAAGATAGTGGAGTCTATATATAGCAAATCTACAGCCAACACCATACTCAATGGTGAAAAACTGGAAATGTTTCCCCTCAGATCAGGTACTAGAGAGGGCTGCCCACTATCACCATTATTATTAAACATAGTGTTGGAAGTTCTTGCCATAGCAGTCAGGCAGGAGCAAGGAATTAAAGGGATACAGATTGGAAGATAAGTCAAAGTCTGTGTATTTGCAGATGACATGATAGGATACATAGAACAACCTAAAGAATCCAGCAAGAAGCTTTTGGAAATCATCAGGCAATAAAGTAAGGTATCAGGTTACAAAAGTAACATACAAAAGTCAGTGGCATTTCAAACACTAAGTTAGAAGAAGATGAAATCCAGAAATCAATTCTTTTTACTATAGCAACAAAAATAATAAAATATCTAAGAATAAACCTAACCAAAGACGTGAAAGACTTGTATACTGAAAATTTTGAGTCACTACTACTCAGGGAAATTGAAAAAGACACAAAAAAGTGCAAAGATATTCCATGTTCATGGGTTGGAAGAATTAGCATCATTAAAATGAATATACTACCCAGAGCCATATACAAATTTAATGCTATCCTTACCAAGATCCCAATCACACTTTTAGTAGAATAGAACAAATGTTTATCCGGAACCAGAAAAGACCTAGAATTGCCAAAACAGTCTTGAGAAGAAAGAACTCCCAGATCTCAAATTGTACTATAGGGCCATTGTAATCAAAACTGCTTGGTACTGGAACATGAACAGACACACTGACCAGTGGAATAGAATTGAGAGCCCAGAAGTAAGCCCCCACACCTATGATCATGCAATCTTTGACAAAGATGTACAGACTATTAAATGGGGAAAGGAGAGTCTCTTCAAAAAATAGTGTTGGAAAAAATTGGTTGAAACATGCAGCAGAATGAAACTGAACCACTATATTTCACCCATACCCAAAAGTAAATCCCAAGTGGATCAAGGACTTGAATGTTAGGCCAAACACTATCAGATATTTAGAGGAAAATATTGGCAGAACTCTTTTCTGCATAAATTTTAGAGGCATCTTCAATGAAATGAATCCAATTACAAAGAAGACTAAAGCAAGTATAAACCTATGGGACTACATCAAATCAAAAAGTTTCTGCACAACAAAAGAAAACACTACCCAAACAGAGAGACCCCTCACAGAATGCGAGATCTTTACATGCCATACATCAGATAAGAGTTTAATAACCAAAATATATAAAGGTCTTGCCAAACTTAACAACAATGAAACAAAGATCCCTATCTAAAAATGGGGATAGTTCATGGACAAAATATTCACCACAGAAGAGATCCAAAAGGCCAAGAAACACGTGAAAAAATGTTCCAAGTCTTTGATTGTCAGAGAAATGTAAATAAAGACAAAAATGAGATACCACTTCACTCCTGTGTGAATGTCATACATCAGAAAAGGTAGCAGCAACAAATGCTGGAGAGGTTGTGGGGTTAAAGGAACCCTCCTTCACTTCTGGTGGAAATGTAAATTGGTCCAAACCCTGTGTAGAGCAGTCTGGAGAACTCTCAGAAGGCTAGAAATCGACCTATCCTATGATCCTGCAATTCCTCTCCTGGGGATATGTCCTAAGGAACCCAACACACCCATCCAAAAAGATTTGTATATACCTATGTTCATAGCAACAAAATTTGTAATAGCCAAAACCTGGAAACAACCCAGGTGTCCAACAACAGATGAGTGTCTGAGTAAGTTGTGGTATATATACACAATGGAATATTACTCAACTATAAAAAATGGTGACTTCTCAGTTTTCAGCCCATCTTGTATGGACCTTGAAGAAATCATATTAAGTGAAATAAGTCAGAAACAGAAGGATGAATATGGGATGATCTCACTCTCAGGCAGAAGTTGAAAAACAAGATCAGAAGAGAAAATACAAGTAGAACCTGAACTGGAGTTGGTGTATTGTGCCAAAGTAAAAGACTCTGGGGTGTTTTTTTTTGGGGGGGAGGGTACAGGTCCAAAAAGGATGACAGAGGACCTAGTAGGGGTTCTATTTTTTTGTGGAAAACTGAGAAATGATATGCAAGTATAAACTATTATATTTACTCTTGAATGTAAAACATAATCCCCCAATAAAGAAATTAAAAAAAAAAAAAGTAGTAGCAACAAATTCTGAAGAGGTTGTGGGGACAAAGAAACCCTTCTGCACTGCTAGTGGGAGTTTAAATTAGTCCAAACCCTGTGGAGAGAAGTATGGAAAACTCTCAGAAGGCTAGAAGTGGACCTACTCTGTGACCCTGCAATTCCTCTCCTAAGGAATCAAACATACTCGTCCAAAAAAGGTTTGTTTATACCTATGTTCATAGCAGCACAATTTGTAATAGCCAAAACCTGGAGGCAACCCAGGTGTTCAATAACAGATGAGTGGCTGAGCAAGTTGTGGTATATATACACAATAGAATACTACTTAGCTACTAAAAATGGTGAATTCACCTTCTTTACCCCGTGTTGGATGGAGACTGAAGAAATTGTGTTAAATGAGATAAGTCAGAAACAAAAGGATGAGCATAAGATGATCTCACTAATAGTCAGAAGTTATAAAACAAGATCAGAAATGAAACAAAGCAGAACTTGGACTGGAGTTGGTGTATTTCACTAAAGTAAAAGACTCTGGGTTGGGAAGGGGAGGGTTCAGGTATTGGAACTTTATGACAGAGATGGACCTAATGGGGGTTGAATTGTTATGTGGAAAACTGGAAAATGTTATGCATGTATAAGCTATTGTATTTACTGTCAACTGTAAAACATTAACCCCCTAATAAAGGAATAAGAAATAAGAAAAATAAGGGAGTCGGGCTGCAGTGCAGCGAGTTAAGCATAGGTGGCACGAAACAAAAGGACCGGCATAAGGATCCCGGTTCGAACCCTGGCTCCCCACCTGCAGGGGAGTCGCTTCACAGGCGGTGAAGCAGGTCTGCAGGTGTCTATCTTTCTCTCCTCCTCTCTGTCTTCCCCTCCTCTCTCCATTCTCTCTGTCCTATCCAACTGCGACGACAACAACAATAATAACTACAACAATAAAAAAAAACAACAAGGGCAACAAAAGGGAATAAATAAATAAAATAAAAATATAAAAAAAAGAAATAATAAAAATAAAATAAAATAAAATAACATGTAGGAACAAGTTGGAAAATCATCAACAATTTAAAACAACCTCATAAATATCAGAATGGATGTAAGTAAACCACATATATCAATAATCACCATTAAGGTTCATAGATTAAATACTCTTGTCAAAAGATGTAGAGTAGATAAATGAATTTAAAGAAGATTTATTTAACTTATATTTCCAGGAAACACAATCCAAAGGATAGAAAATCATAAAAACAATCAGGTTGGAACAATATATTATAGGTCAATAATGCAGAGAAAAGAACAAGAACAGCTGTTTTGTTGTTCCATAAGATAGACTTTCAGGCAAATAAAGTACTCAGAGTCATGAAGGGACATTATATAATTGTCAAAGTTTTAATCCAACAGGAAAATACAACCATCAAAAATACATATGCTCAAAACACAGATGTAAATATATAGGAAAAACAGTTACTGAACTCAAGGGAAAGACTGACAGCAATACAATAATACTCGAAGGTCATAACACACCACCCACAGTAAGAGAGAAATCACTCAGACAAAAAAAAATCAACAGAGAAATAAAGGTAACCACAGACAGTATGAAAATAACAAATACATACCTAACTTTCCATTACCTCATCATTCTTCTCAAAAACATATGGAGAATTCACAGGGAATGACCATATGTTGGATCAAAAAGATAGCCTTAACAAATATATGAATACTGAAGTCATAAAAAATAATATTTTCAGATTGTCACAGGATGAAGTTAGAAATAAAGTACAATGTAAAAAAGAAATACCTCAAAAGTAAGCATATTAAATAATATAATCCTGAAGAATTTTTAATGGGTCAAAAAATTAAGAATTACCTCAATATCAGTGAACATCAAAAAACCAGCTACCTGATTCCTATGGAACACAACAAAAGCAATTCCAAGTTGAAAGTTCATAATGATACATTAATAAATAGGATAGATCTATTTAACAATGTAATTGAACCAACTAATAAAAGAGTAAGAAAGAGACACAGAAGTCATCAAAAGAGGGGTTTGTTAAAAATCAGAGCAGAAATCAATGGAACAGAAAACAAAAGACCATATTAAAGATTAATGAAACCCACACTTGGCACTTCAAAAGGATAAATAAAATTGATAAACCACTGGCTAGACTCACCAAGAGAAGAAACAATAGCTATGGTGAAATCACTCAGGAATGAAAAAAGAGAGATTACAACTGATAATACAAAAGATTATGTGAGAATTTTATGGACACCTATATGCAAATAAATCTGAAAATCTAGAAAAAAAATCAGCACATTTTTAGAGTCATACCAACTGCCAACCTTGACAGACGAGGAAGTAGATAAACTCAATAGGTCAATTACTAGCTTAGAAATTGAAGCAGTGATCTTCCTAAGAACAAAAGTGATCTTCCTAAGAACAAAAGCCCATGTCTTGATGGCTCACTAATAAATTCTAGAAAACATTCATTCAAAGAAGAAATAACACCCGTTCTTACCAAATGTTTCCAGTTAATTGAAGAAGGAACACTTCTAAACACATTCTGTGAGGCTGATATTACTCTGATCCAAAGGACTTTACCAAAAAAAATAAATTTATGCTCCTGATAAACATTGATGCAACCATCCATAAGAAAAAATCATGGCGAATCAAACCCAACAAAATATTTAAATAATTCATAAAGACCAAGTGGTGTTGATCCCTAGGAAATAGGAATGGTCCAGCATTTTCAAGTCAATTAATACAATATAACATTAGCAAAATGAAAGATAACAATGACATGGTATTGTTAATGCAGAAAAAGGATTTGACAACATCTAACATCCGTATATGAAAAAAAAAGAAAGAAAGAAAAGAACTTCAAGAAATTTAAAGGAAAAATTACTTCTCAACATAATAAAGGCTATATGAGACAAATCCATGCTCAACAAGGAAAAACTGAAAACCTGTGCCCTAAAATCAGGAACTAGACAGCGATGCCCACCCTCATCACTCCTATTCAGAACTTACAGAAATTTTCACCAGTGAAAAATGCAAGAAAGAGATATCACAGAAATTCATATGGGAAGGGAAGAAGTTAAATTATTTATTTGCATATGATATGTTATATATCTTGGGTTCTCCCAGCATGTTCCTAAACCTCACCGCTCCAGAGCCCTATCCACTAGAGAAAGATAGAAACAGGCTGGATGTATGAATCAATTGGCCAACAATCAAGTCCAGTGGAACAGTAATTACAGAAGCGAGAGCTTATTCCTTCTGCACACCAAAAAGAATTTTGGTCCGTACCCTCAAGAGGGAAGTGTTGGGGGAAGACTATCAGAGAGCCCTGAACCTCAGTTCACTGGGAAATGCAGCCTTTGTGACCAGGAACCTTTGTTTTTACCCCATCACTCAAAGGGTAGAGAATCTGTAGAATACCTGAGCAAGTCAGGTGCTATCTCCATTATGTGAGAGGGAAGGGGAAAAGGAAGACATGGATGTTGTAATATCTATTATGTGTGACTTAGAAAGGAAGTGAAGGTGGTCAGGGAAGTGGTGCAGTAGATAAGGCATTGGTTTCTCAAGCATGAGGTCTGGTGCAGTGGATAAAGCATTGGATTCTCAAGCATGAGGTCCTGAGTTTAATCCCCAGCAGCACATGTACAGAGTGATGTCTGATTGTTTCTCTCTTTCCTTCTATCCTTCTCATTAAAAAAGGATGTGAGGGCTGGGACTTAGAAATAAATAAAAATGGGCATTAGGGGTCTGGGCAGTGGTGTAACTGGTGAAGTGCACATGTTACAATTAACAAGGACATGGGTTCAAGCCCTTGGCTCTACTTGCAGAGGGACAATTCTCAAGTGGTGAGGAAGTGTTGAAAGTCTCTCTCTTCTCTCTTTCTAACTTTCTGTCCTCTTCCCTCTCAGTTTCTCTCTGTCTTATCAAATTAAATAAGTAAAGTTGAAAAAAAAAAACGGGCATCAGCTTTCACATGATATCAGCCATCTTTGCCCAAATAGCCCACATGCTTCTCTGGTGAGCACTTTTTCATTTTCCTCATTAAAAGTTTAACATACTGTGAGGGAAACTCTATGAGGAGTACCTAGTTAAAGTTAGGGGGTAAAGCCTTTAAAAGTGGAATAGAAATCACTAATTTTAGTTTAATGAAAATAACAACAACAATAAAAAGGGACATGAAATTAATGGAGTAATACCCAGCACTAAAAAAAAAAAACTATAATGTGTTCATTGGTACCAAGTGGATGGGACTGGCAGTGATTATGATTAGTGAAGAAAGTAAGGAAGTAAAGGATAAGTATGGGATTATTTTACTTATAAGTGGAACATAGAGTAAAAAATTTAAAAATACATATACATATACATATTCATATACATATACATTCAATACAAATCTATAACCGTGGGAAGGCTATGATGGTAACCACTGGAAGGGCATGGGAGCACTGAATTTTGGTGATGAGAGTAAGATAGAATTTTACCCCTTTGTCTCATAATCTTGTAAGTCACTAGTAAATATATATGTATAAGAACTTGCAGTAGAAAAACATAAGAATTTAATTAAAATCATAGTTTTAGAAATGAGTGAGGATTAGTGTTTATTTGATTAAAAATAATATACTTGTGTGTCGACACAGGGAAATGGATTCCACAAGTTGAAAGAGAAGTTTACTAAGCAAACTAAGGCTTTATGGATTCCTGACTCCAGATGTGTTGCTTTATATAGGAAAAAAATCAATAGTTGAATTATCGATGAGGTCACTTCTAATATAGGAATATGATCATGTCCAATTTGCCAGTCTACAGATCCTTACACTTAAGCTGTAAATGGTAAGATGGTCTGTATGTTAAGCATTGCAGCTACCTAGTTTGTGTTGTTAATACTCCACTAGTCAAGATAGTGGAATCCATATATAGCAAACCTACAGCCAACATCGTACTCAATGGACAGAAGCTGAAAGCATTCCCCCTCAGATCGGGGACTAGACAGGGCTGTCCACTGTCACCATTACTCTTCAACATAGTATTGGAAGTTCTTGCCATAGCAATCAGGCAAGAGAAAGAAATCAAAGGAATACAGATTGGAAGGGAAGAAGTCAAGCTCTTACTATTTGCAGATGATATGATAGTATACATAGAAAAACCTAAAGAATCCAGCAGAAAACTACTGGAAGTTATTAGGCAGTATAGCAAGGTGTCAGGCTACAAAATCAATGTACGAAAATCAGTGGCATTTCTTTATGCAAACACTAAATGTGAAGAAGACATCCAGAAATCACTCCCACTTACTGTTTCAGCAAAATCAATCAAATACCTAGGAATAAAGTTGACCAAAGAAGTGAAAGACTTGTATACTGAAAACTATGAGTCGCTACTCAAGGAAATAGAAACTGATACCAAGAAATGAAAAGACATCCCATACTCATGGATTGGAAGAATAAATATCATCAAAGTGAATATTCTCCCCAGAGCCACATACAAATTTAATGAAATAGCCATCAAATGGCATACATCAAAAAGGACAGCAGCAACAAATGCTGGAGAGGTTTTGGGGACAGAGGAACCCTTTTACATTGCTGGTGGGAATGTAAATTGGTCCAGCCTCTGTGGAGAGCAGTCTGGAAAACTCTCAGAAGGCTAGACATAGACCTTCCATATGATCCAGTAATTCCTGTGTACTCCTATGTTCATAGCAGCACAATTCATAATAGCTAAAACCTGGAAGCAACCCAGGTGCCCAACAACAGATGAGTGTCTGAGAAAGCTGTGGTATATATACACAATGGAATACTATGCAGCTATTAAAAACAATGAACCCACCTTCTCTGACCCATCTTGGACAGAGCTAGAAGGAATTATGTTAAATGAGCTAAGTCAGAAAGATAAAGATGAGTATGGGATGATACCACTCATCAACAGAAGTTGAGAAAGAAGATCTGAAAGGGAAACTAAAAGCAGGATCTGACTAATTTGAAAGTGGGGCACCAAAGTAAAAACCCTGTGGTGAGAGGAAGACATGCAGCTTTCTGGGCTGGTGGGGGTCTTAAAACCAGAATCTTCATAATTTACCCTAAAAGAAACCCCAGGTTCATATTCTAGCATGACATGGCAACACCATGGATGACACTGGGGGGGGGGTGGGCTTCGAGAATGGTGGGATAGAAGTGAGCTACCACCCCGCTCTGTGTATCTCTTCCTCTTCCTCTCACTTCTCTCTAAATTAGGAAAATGGAAAATATTGGGCCTGAGTTTACTTGTGGTCACATGCCTCAGAGCAGAGTTCATGACTTGAAAAAAAATACATATATGTGTGTATGCATGTATGTATGTATATACAAGCATATGCATAAGGACAAGAGAGATTGCTCACAAGTTAGGATGAGCCTTTACACCACATAAGAGATGCTAGGGTATAGGAGGAAGCCCATGGGTAGTGGTGTATCCCCACACCCTAGTCCCCTTTGATTCTCTGTTTAAAAAAAAAAAGTCCAGAATGGTGTAATCATGCATGCTCATGAACCAACTCAGCCAAAGTCAACCATTCTATCATCTACCTATCTATCTGTCTATCATCTATTAATTTTCATTAATTTAAATCATATATATAATATTTCATTTAGAATTCACCATATATATAGCTATATGCAGAATTTGCATAAGTCAGACTTGTCTATAGAATGCATATTACTTGCTGGATAAGGTTTAGATACATGCAAGCAGATACAGTTCCCTCAAACTCTGAGGTAGGAGAAAATACTGAAGTAATAACTAAATTTCTTAGGAACATTCAACTATTAGATGGTTGACCATAGTGTTCTAATCCAGGTCCTTTGGATTTAGAAGCCTTGACTTGTTCCATTTATTCTTCTGTAATAAAAGTTTACATTAAGCAAAAGAAACATATTCAGTTTGAGTCCTAAGTAGTATATGATATTCCTTCAAAAAAAATGTCTGAGATCAACTAGTGGTGACAGCATTTCAGATACCATTATGCAAAAAAGACTGCTGAGAAATCCCTCTGAATAAAAAGATGAAAGCTTTGGGAAAAGATGAGAGTACAAGCCTAGTCAAATGTACTCAGTACAATTTGACTTCCTCTTTTAAGTTTAAGCAGCTGAAGCTACAGGGTGGTCTGAGTTCAAAATTGCCAGGTACATAACTGAAAAGTAGTCTTTAATTGTGGAGGGATAGTCTGCTCTTCTACATGGTCTTGCTTATGAATACAGAGATCCATTGTTCTAAGAAACTAGCAAAAACTTACATTTTCTTAGTTTTGCTGGCTCTGCAAAACACTGTGCACAGCTGTACTCAAAATCATTAGCTCAAGCTTTCAGAAAATTCTCTCACGAAATTGCTTAGAGGTACATAAGCTGACAGTTGCGGTGTGTTTTGAGAGCTTTTTACCTGTTGAAAGTCGGCTCAGCATTCTTTTGCTTAATTGGTCTGTAGAGACTGGTCATTGTAGAGAGAGAAATTCCACACCTCAGAGAGAATGGCATCTACTTCCACTCATAATCAGCTAATTTAAAGAATGAGAATACGCTTTGCTCTAGGGGATCTTACCCTCTACTCTGTGTTGAGATGAAATGAGATAGCTGCAGAAAGCATATCAAATGATGTACAATTAAGGGGAAGTTGAGAACAGAAAAAGAAAAAGCAGTTTCCATATATGTAAGTCCAGAGATATAACACATTGGATTAAAGAAATTAAACAGAATATCTGATTTTGATTATGACTACTGAATTGTGATACTTTACATTCAATTAGAGCACTGCATACCACACAAGTTGCTTTTCCTTAGATCAGTTGATTTTAGGAGTTGGAATGATCAAAAAGAGAGAACAAATTGGGCCTTGACTCAGAAGGATGAATCAGATATTGCACTTGGCAATAAAAAGAAACTCACACTCACTCATAGACATCATTACCTAGTGGTTAAAAGTTTGAAACTTGTCAACAGAGAAACATTGAATGCCTTATTATGCTACCTTCTAGGAATAGACACTGGGTAATTTACTAAAAATTTCTACATTTCTATTTATTTAATCTAAAAGTATTCAACTAAAATGTTTTATGACAGCATAACTAAAAATCCTTACCTCTCAAACATATATATGTCCAAGCAAGGGTTTTTATTTTTACTTTTAGTCTATTAAGTTAGAGACAGAAAAGACAGGGAAGTAGAGAGAGAGAGAGAGGGAGAGGGAGGGAGAGGGGGAGGGGGAAAGGAAGGGAGAGAGGGGGAGGAAGAGAGGGAGAGGGGGAGAGAGAGGGAGAGGTGGAGGGAGGGAGAGAGGGAGAGGGGGAGGGAGAGAGGGAGAAGGGGAGGGAGGGAGAGAGGGGTAGGGAGGGAGAGGGAGAGGAAGAGGGAGGGAGAGGGAGAGGAAGAGGGAGGGAGAGGGAGAAGGGGAGGGAGGGAGAGGGAGAGGGAGAGGGAGAGGGAGAGGGAGAGGGAGAGGGAGAGGGAGAGGAGAGGGAGAGGGAGAATGACAGAGAAAAGCATCAAAGCTTCCTTCAGTGAATCCCTTTTGTCTCAAACATGGATGGCCCACATTGCAAAGTAACATACTATCCCCATGAGCTATTTCACTGGCCCAATGACCACTGTAAAAATCTCAGTGTAACTTTCTTTTTCAAATAGAATCT
Source organism: Erinaceus europaeus (assembly GCF_950295315.1). Taxonomy (NCBI): domain Eukaryota; kingdom Metazoa; phylum Chordata; class Mammalia; order Eulipotyphla; family Erinaceidae; genus Erinaceus; species Erinaceus europaeus. The sequence continues at coordinate 159,504,391 of NC_080164.1, forward strand.
TCTGTTGTTTACTGTGAAGCAAACATCTGAAGCCCTTGAAGATACTTAGGAAACTATAGTCACTGTTCTATCTTTTGCCTTAGCTAATCTTTATACTCCATTTCCTGTTCTATCTTTAATATTTCATCACCAAGATCACTTGATCTTCCACTAATGAAATAGAGAAAAAAAGATGCTTATTAAACTGCACTGAAAGATAAATTTATAGCTGCAGCATGGACATCAACAACAAAACCGATTGCTCTTTTCATATATATATATATATATATATATATATATATATATATGAAAATATAATATATATATATATATTATGAAGCAGTTAGTAGACTGGGGTAAAGGTAAGAAAGCATGCATATTATGCATATTAGGGTGTGTTTTCCATTAACATGGACAAGATGTAGCTCCTTGAATGCATTTAAATATTGAATCATTTGGATGGATAGATAGCATAATAGTTATGCAGACAATCTTTCATGCCTGAGGCTTCCGAGTCCCAGGTTCAATCCCCTGCACCACCACAAACCAAAGCTGAGAAGTGTACAGTTAAAAAAAAAGAATTTAAAATTTATCATTTTATATCTATATCTTTATCAATTATTTATAAAAACTAAAGTATTTTCTAAAACTGAAGTAATCAGTATATATCATAATTATGTTAAACTGTGATCTATGAACAGACTCAGGCACAGAAAAAAAGTCGAGAGTTAAGTATATTGACTTTTATTTACTTGAAAGTATTGAGTCAGGGAGATATTTCTGTTGAAACACAGAACTTGCATGACTGAGACCCTAGAGGCCACAGGTTCAAGGCTCATACCATATTACCTTATGCTGAACCTCAACAGTGTTAGGTTTTTCTTGCTCTTTCTCCATCCCCTTTTATTCTCTCTCTGCCATAGTAAGGTGATAATTTGATTATTTTTTAAAAATAAAATGCAGGGATAGGGAGAGAACATAATTGCTATGTAAAAGATTTTCATGCCTGAGGCTCTGAAGTCCCAGATTCAATTCCAAACACCAGCATAAACCAGACCTGAGCAGTGCTTTGGTCTCTGTGTGTGTCTTTCTATTTGTACCTTTCGTTCTTCTTCTCTCTCTCTCGCTGTCTCTCTCTCTCATTGAAATAATAAAAGAAAAATATTTTTAAAATGAGACAAAAATTTGAAATCATTTTATGATTATTAAAATTAAAATATGCATGCACATAACTCATGTATTCTGGTCTTTTTAATTACATGTTTAAAAGTATGATAAAGTGTTCTGGCAATAGGAATTAAAACATTTTTGTAATAAGGCTATTTTGAAAAGTATGCAATACTATCTGCTACAGGAACTCTAGGTTAAATGTAAAATAACAAGTTTATTTCCTATAGGGCACCTCAGATGAAAGTTGAAAAAATTTTCCCAATGTATGTGAGCACAGATTTTTTTTTTCTTTTTTTACATTCTGTCTAATGGTCTCATGAGACTAGGATTCCTCAGAACACTTGGGAAATATTTTATTTAAAAAGTTGATCAGTAGTGGCAATGTCACTTTAGTCAGTACACAGATATATTTTCCAACAACTCTTTATGTGCTTGATTGACTAGAGAAAGAGTAAATTACATACTAGTAAAAAAAAAAAACACACACAGTATTTAGTTAGCAAATGTAAATGTAAGTAAGATAGAAAACAAAATGTCCAGGAGAAAAGTTATATTTAACTAGAACTTCACATTTAATAAGTACAAACTTCTTGATGTCTGACTGTGTGTTATTTTTTAACCTTTAAACTGTATCTTTTCATAAAATGATTAAGTCAGTAAATCATTTAACATATCTACACCTTTCCTAATGGAAGCTAAAATGTTAATGGAAAAATCTTCCACTTATTTTTAGAAAGGTTTGCATATAAAAGTTTTATGTGTGAAGCATTTAAAAATGTATTTTGTCGCTTTGAAGAGTCCTAGAAGATGGTTCACTATACACACTTTTCTATGAAGAGACTGAAACAAATTGATTCTAATATGTTTCACCTATTTAATAGGATAGAAAAAATAAACAATACACTATGTAAAAAGGCTGAGCAGTACTACAGTCTATTGAATAAGGATATTTTCAGTGTGATCTGAAGTGCCTGAAGCTATTTTGCATCTCAGAACAATTCTCTGATGCTTTAGCTTGCTGATTTCATTCACCTACCTATTAACTAAATCTGTGAACTAAATCAATCTGCAATTCTTTCTCTTCACCCTAATGGGTCAGTGAGCTATCCATGAAAAATACTCATACCTTATAAAATGTCAAACACCTAAAATGATGATACTCAAAAATCAAGATATTTATTTAAATGTATCTACATATACAAAGTAAGATATCTAGGGTACTGGAGAAGATGTGTGACAAATTCTCTAATAATTATATTTAAAAGGGAGATGTAATACAAAAATGTAGAAATGGTGAAATGATAATTAAGACAACTTATCTGGATAGTGCTTCTGCTTCATTATTTGTGGAACAAAATTATGATTTTTAAAAATGTCTCCTCCATTAGGAGAATAGATATCACACTTAACAATCAATTACATAGCGTTTTTTTTTAGTTTCTATAAGTTACACCAAATATACCAGACAGTATAGAAGACACTGATTCTATTGACAAGTTGCATTTGCCATTCATGTTATGTGCTGGCCTTATGGCAATTGAACACTAATATCAAAGAGACTAGTAAGCATTCTGGAACACTCATTACAGTTTTCTTTTTCTTTTACTGAAGACCAACTATTTATGGTAACTCCTGCCTTACGGGCTATGTGGAACAGTTATATTCATTGATTAAAGAAACCAAAAGCATATCAAAAAAAGAGTGAAACACAAATAAGGGCTTTCAAAAGTATCTAATGAGATTTCTTAAGGGCATACACAGAATCTTAAGCTTCTAAACTTCATATAAAAAAATCTTTAATCTCAACCTCATTTAATTTTTAGGAGGTACTATCATTCTTTTCAGGCTGCAATAAAATAGAAGAGCATTTTTTTTGGTTTTTTGTTTAAACTGAAAAAGAAAGACTGTCCTACTAAGAGTAAAGAAAGAAAGTTCAGGGGGAGAATCCAAGATGGAGACTTGAAAACAACACCTGAAGTGAACTCCAAAAAAAAAGCAGCCTACAAAGTGGGATTCTCTGGAGAGGGTAGGATAATGGGTGCTTTCCTGAAAGGGTGAATAGGGGTGGTCAGGGTGACACCAAAAAAGAGTTCTATAACCCACTCTTGGGCAGGTAAATAGAAGCCAAGCAAAGAAAGGAAAATCTTTGGCTTCACTATTTCTGAACTCACCATTTACCCCCAAGTCAGAAGGGCTAGCCAGCTGCTCTTAGCAAGCTCCCTGCAGAGTTATTTTCTTTACCAAGATTTCTAGCACAGCAGGAGTGTCATTCCAAACCTTTTTATTATTTTTTTTTCCTTCTCTTTTTTTGTTAGACTGGAGCTCTATTTGACTGACAAAAAACCTGACCAATCAGAGCCCCAGCCCTGCCTGGGAAAGACTACCTGGAGGTTTTTTGTTATTTATTTATTTATTTATTTATTTATTTCCTTTTCTTGTCCTTGTTTTATTGTTGTAGTTATTGTTGTTGTTATTGATGTCATCGTTGTTGGACAGAGAGAAATGGAGAGAGGAGAGAAAGATAGAGAGGTTGAGAGAAAAATAGACACCTGCAGACCTACTTCACTGTTTGTGAAGTGACTCCCCCATAGGTGGAGAGCTGGAGGCTTGAACTGGGATTCTTACACCCCAGTGCTTGTGCTTTGCACCACCTTCTCCTTCTCCTTCTCCTTCTCCTTCTCCTTCTCCTTCTCCTTCTCCTTCTCCTTCTCCTTCTCCTTCTCCTTCTTCTTTTTAATACTTATTATAATTGGTTGTCTTTGCTTAGGCTGCGTGCAGCCAATCTGGAGTGGTCCGAGCTGCAGACTAACTGTTAGGGTTTTTTAACTCTATCTTATTTTGTTATTACTGTTATTATATACTCATGTCACTTTACCTTCCTCTTCAGGTTAACCAAAATTAATTGTTGTTGCCTTTTACATTGACAGGTGACTGGGTTTCCTATCCATTCTGAGAGGAACTTGTTTCAATCTCACTCTTCCCTCCATCCTCCACTTTCTCTCCTACTAACTAGCTAAAAAAAAAAAAAAAAAAGCTTTCCTTTCACTGTTTTTTTTCCCCCTCTTCTTTTCTTCCTTCTTTTGCCTTCTGAATCGGCTGACACTTATGTGTGAATTATTTTTTGGAAGAAATTTGACTTGGAATGAACTCTGTGTGTGTGTGTGTCTCTCTCTCTCTCTCACTCTCTTTTCTGCTTTCCTTTCACCTCTTGCTATCCCTAGAACTTATAGTGGACAGTAGATTTGCATAATTGTCTACTCTTAATTTCCCTTTTATCCTTTCTCTTTCTTTTCCTTTTGGATCTTTTTTTTCCTTTTGGATCTTTTTTTGATATTTTTTCTTGGACTGGAGGTGTTGTTTGGCTAACTGGTATTAGTTGAATTGCATCAATCTTTGCTTCACTTGCAATCATTGTAATTTCTGAGGTTTGTGACTACATTTGAGAAAAGTCTTTAGTATAGCATGGCTAGTACTCAAAACACAAGCACTGAAGAATGAGAAAACAGAAGAATACAAACAACATCAGTAATTATAAAAAAGGTTACATCAAAGGCAAATAAAACTGCTACCACAATGAAATAAGACAGGAGCCCAGAAGAAACTCCAAATCAGTCAGAAGTAACCATAGATAAGAGAAGTATGCAAACAATAGTAAACCTAATAATCAGAGAAATCAAGACAACTATGGAGGAAAGGACTATAAGAATTAGGAAAACAACTGAGGAGAACCTCAAGGAAAGTACTAGCTACTTCGAGGTAATTAGAGAAATGAAAGCTGAAATAGCTGAGCTAAAAGGCCAATTAGCAGAACAAGCTAAAACTATAACAGAACTGAAGAAAGAAGCTGAGGGAAGGCAAAGCAGACTAACAGAAGCAGAAAATAGAATCAGTCACACAGAGGATGAGCTATAGAAAACTAAGAAAGAGGTAAAAGAGCTAAAAAAGAGATTGAGAGACACTGAAAACAACAACAGAAGTTATATGGGATGATCTCAAAAGAAATTGGCTTCTTATAATTGGCTTGCCAGAGGAAGAAAGAGAGGAAGGGGAAGTAAACATCCTATAGGAAATAATAGAAGAAAACTTCCCAGACTAAGAAACAGAAAGACATTAAGATTCAAGATACCCAGAGAGTCCTAGAATCAGCCCATACCTGAAGACACCAAGACACATTATAGTTACATTGAAAAGAAGTAAGGATAAAGAAAGTAAGTTAAAGGATGCAAAAGAGAAAAACAGAAAGTCACATACAGGGGAACACTCATGAAACTATCAGCAGACTTTTACACTCAAACTCTAAAAGCCAGAATAGAATAGCAAGATATCTATCAAGCCCTAAATGAAAAAGGGTTTCAGCCAAGGATAATATATATCCTGCTACACTTTTATTCAAACTAGATGGAGGGATCAAAACCTTCTCAGACAAATAACAGTTAAAGAAGACAACCATCACCAAGCCTCCCCCGAAAGAGGCTCTAAAAGACCATTTATAAACAAGAACATCACCACAACACTTGCCATATATCAGAGCAAAATAAATAAATAAAGCATTGAATAATGGCACTGCAATACATTAATCCATAATATCAATAAATATGGTTGGATTAAACTCACCCATTAAAAGGCGCAGAGTGGGAGGAAGGATCAGAAAACACAACCCAACCATATGCTGCTTGCAAGAATCCCACCTGACCCAACAAGACAAACACAGACTTAAAGTGAAAGGATGGAAAATCATCCTACAGGCTAATGGACCAAAAAAAAAGACAAGGACAGCCATTCTCATCTCTGACACAATAGACTTTAAATAAAGTAATAAAAGATAGGCAAGGCTGTTACATAATAATTAGAGGATCAATCAACCAAGAAGATTTTACAGTTATTGACATCTATGCACCCAATGAAGGAGCATCTAAAACACCTACCGAAAGAACTACAAAAATACATCAATAATAATACAATAATAGTGGGAGACTTCAACACGCCACTCTCACACTTAGATCGATGAACCAGAGAATCAACAAAGACACAATAGAATCAAATGAAGAGATGGACAGACTAGACCTTCTGGATATTTTCAGAGTCCTTCACCCCAAAAAACTGTAATACACATTCCAGGGAGGCTGGATAGCATATTCTATCTTCCACCCGAGGAAGATGGGTCCTGAAATCTGGGCGGCTTGGAAAGTGCCTACTCATTACCACAGAATGTGAGCTCAGATCTACAGGGATACAGAGGTCACATAGGCACCTAAGCTGAATATGGGCCACAGATTGAATCAAATCAATGGGTTTTACAGTCAACAATAGTTATACATCTTTCCCATACTTGAGAACTACTCTCTTCCCTGATCCAGCTTTCTGGTCCTGTTTTCAGTCATGATATCATCTTCCCAGACAATAACTTGGATCCACCTGAATATCAGATTTCAGGATCAGGGAAAACAACAACAACAACAAAAACTAGTATAATCACAGGCCCTTTGGAATAGAACTAATGTAGATCTACTAGCTATCTACAAAATGGAAACCCCCAAATCTTCATCTGCACTATCCCAGCCTTTAGGTCCATGATTAGTCTACAATTTGCTTGGCTTTGTATGTTAACTCTCTTTTTAGCCACCAGGTTCCAGATGCAAGCATGATGCCAACCAGACTTCCCCAGACAGATAATCCCACCAATATGTCCTGGAACTCTGATTCCCCAGAGCCCCGTCCCACTAGGAAAAGAGAGAGACAGGCTGGAAGTATAGATCAACCTGTCAATGCCCATGTTCAGCGAGGAAGCAATTACAGAAGCCAGACCTTCCACCTTCTGCATCCCATGATGACCCTGGGTCCATACTCCCAAAGGGATAACAAATAGGAAAGCTATCAGAGGGGAGGGGATGAGATGTAAAATTGATGGTTGGAATTGTGCGGAGTTGTACCCCTCTTATCCTATGGTTTTGTCAATGTTTACTTCTTATAAATAAAAAGAAAGAAAGAACAAAAGTTCAATTTGGTTTTACAAATAGATATAAATATGGTTAATTGAAGTGCTTTATTTTGTGTAACACTGTTTGTGAATGAATTGTTTTATTACTAGTAGATATTGAGGGAGAGTCTCATCTTTAAAAACTTTAGTTCAAAAACATTCAATCCACCTTAGTGCTTTCTCCGAATATATAATCAAATTTTAATAATTAATTAATTGGTATTATAGATCATCCTCTACTGTTAATTTTGGCATGCTATTGGAATACTTAATGATGGGACAATGATAGATTGGATAGAAAGATTTTATATAACAAGGATAAAGTTCTTTGGGTAGAACTTTCTCATCAGTCAAAATCTTCTCCTCTAGAGAAATGTTCAATTTACCCAGAATTTAGAGAAGTTAAGATAATTGAATGACTATAGTTATCTCTGAACTACAGCTGCTGTTTATTTCCTCTACTATATATTCTAGAGTCTCCTCACCCTCTATCAACACTGATGAGAAAGAAATATTTTTTATTTATTAATTTATTTACTTTTGTTGCCCTTTTTTATTGTTGTAGTTATTAATGTCATTGTTGTTAGATAGTACAGAGAAATGGAGAGAAGAGTGGAAAACAGAGAGGGAGAGAGAAAGATACACACCTGCAGAACTGCTTCACGGCTTGTGACGTGACTCTCATGCAGGTGGGGATCCAGGGCCTCAAACCAGGATCCTTACACAGGTCCTTGTGCTTTGCGCCACGTGGGCTTAACCTGCTGCACTATCACCCTACTCCCAGAAAGAAATCTCTTAAAGGAGAACACTTTAAGATATCATTATTGACATTCCAGAAAAGACAAAATTATAGCAATGGAGAACTAGTGTGCGAATTTTGTATTAGAAGAATTTTACAAATCAGCTATGTAAGGAAGAAACGATACAAGGATTTTTCTAAAAAAAAAAAAAGATCTTTACTTATTTATTTGATATAGACAGCCAGAAATAAAGATAGAAGGAGAGACAGAGAGGGAGAAACATAGAAACACCTGTAGCACTGTCTCACCACTCACAAAACTTTCCCCCTTCAGGTGGGGACCAGGACCTCAAATGGAGGTCCTTGCTCATTTTAATATGTGAGCTCAACCAGTTGTGCCACCACTTGTCCCTGATGGAAGGCTTTTTAAAATAAAATAAAATAAAATAAAATAAAATAAAATAAAATGATGTTGATGCTATTGCCCTTTCTTCAGTATTATATCCCTTTATTAGTGGCAATGAGAAAAATTATATAAATAACCAGAAAGGAAGGAAATACTGGAAAACAAAGAATTATAAAAATGAAATGTAAAATGCAAATAAAAGGAGCAGTATATGGACTGACTGGATGTTACTTGCAATGCTTTTCTTGCCAATCATATTTTGTGCAGGACTTTTCTATACTGGTAAGACCAATTGATATTTGTTACTAAAGGATATATACAGCTCTTTTATACTTAAATGCACATGACATTTGCAGCATGATGATAAATTAGCATAAGGCGTCAGAATTATTGAATAAAAATGTTTTACAAGGACAAATGATTTCAGTAAGTCAGGTGAAATATAGGATCAATATGACTAAGAATGAAATCATCTATAATATATTGCAGCTTCTTTTTAAAGATTCCAAGATGATGGTTTGTGGGAGGTAGCAACATCAGAAATTTAACAGTAGTCATTTGTGTTAAAAGAAAGGATTTACGATAGGTATATTTTTATTCATGAAATAAGGCAAATTAGAGTTATCTGTCATTACTGTCTAGAAGATTTTGGCTTATTATAATTTATTTTATATCCTGTAGGAAACAGAATTGGCTAGCTTGGATTTTATTATTAGATTCATATCACTTTTATTTTATAGAGATTGACTGCCAAGATGATGTGTTCTGAAAATGAGACTTAGAATCTATTACTGAAAATATTTATTTTAACACTGCTTACATTTTTGCCCTTAAAAGTAAAATAGCAATTCTGATAATATAATCATGAATTATTCTATTTAATTTACTGATATAGTCAAATCACATAAAATATCAAATCAGAGCCAATCATGATTAATGCTTCTCTAAGTGGCTAGATACAAATAAAATGATCCTTTTCAATGTCAATAATTCATAGTTGTGTCTTCATAATATCAAATGCCAGTATCATAAAGTATTATTTATTTTCTCACTAATTAAGGCAAACAACTGTAGTATTTATAATGTCTCTGAAACTACTAAAATGTGAACAGAAAATAAATGGGAACTAAAACAGGAACCTTCAATTATTTTACTATTATCGATGAGGTATTATTCTTATGGACTTAAAGAAAACAATGAACAAACAACAAGCATAAAAATCCATGCACAAATAACACAAAATGTATATACTCTATTTTGAAGATATGTCTCCTTTGTAGTACACTGAGAATTCTCGTTGGCCTCACAGTGAAATTTTTAAAAGAGAATGCAGAAATTGTCATTCAGAATCAAAAAGTTTAGTTCTCAAAGATACACAAATACAAAAGTTTATAGAAGATTTTAAGCAATACAATAAACTATAAATGAATACAATGTGTACTTGCTTTCGTGGAGAAAGAAACAGTGGGGTATGAAAACCAGTAAAAGGGAGTCCAGCAGTAGCACAGCGGGTTAAGTGCACATGGCACAAAGCGCAAGGACCAGTGTAAGGATACTGGTTGGAGGCTCTTGCTCCCCAACTGTCGCTTCACAGATGGTGAAGCAGGTCTGTGGGTGTCTACCTTTCTCTTCCCCTCTCTGTTTTCCCCTCCTCTCTTCATTTTTCTCTGTCCTATCCAACAATAACGACAACAACAATAATAGGTACAAGAGCAACAAAAGGGAAAATAAATAAATAAATATAAAAAACTTTAAAAGAGTAGTTTCTGTTAAAAAAAGAAAATCAGGGGCCGTGTGGTGGCACATCTGGTTGAGCGCACATGCTACAACACACAAGGACCCAGGTTCAAATCCCGGTCCCCACCTTTGGGGGGAGGGGGAGCTTCACGAGTGGTGAAGCAGGGCTGCAGGTGTCTCTCTGTCTCTCTTCCTCTCTATCCCCCCCTTCCCTCTTGATTTCTGGCTGTCTCTATCCAATAAATAAACAAATAAAGATAATTAAAAAAAAGAAAATCAGAAAAATAGGAACAGATTTAAATAGCAGTATAATGTGCATATTTGAAATTGAAGATTTTTCAGAAAAAATATAATTATTTTCAGAAAAGACAGAATAAATCATTTGTAATGTAAACTTAGTATGTAGGAATAGAGAGTTTTACTTATCTATTTATTTAGTCACTAGGGTTATCAGTGAGGCACAGTGCCTACATTTCAAATCCATCACTCCTGGTGGCTTTTTCCCCTTTTCTTTTTATTTATTTATTTATATTTTTTTTGTAAGACAGAATTTGAGAGGGGAGGAGGAGACAGAACTAAAGAGATGGGAAGACATTTACAGACCTCTTTCATCACTTGTGAAGCTTTCCCACTGCAGGTGGGAAGCGGAGGCTTCAGCCTAGTTTTCTTTTTTTTTTTTATAGAGTTTTTTTTTGTATATTTATTTATTTTCCCTTTTGTTGCCCTTGTTTTTTTATTGTAGTTACTATTGTTGTTGTTGCTGTCATTGTTGTTGGGTAGGACAGAGAGAAATGGAGGGAGGAGGGGAAGAAAGAGAGGGGGAGAGAAAGATAGACTCCTGCAGACCTGCTTCACCGCCTGTGAAGCGACTTCCCTGCAGGCCGGGAGCCAGGGGCTCAAACCGGGGCCCATGTGCGCTTAACCCACCGTGCCACTGCCTGGCTCCCAAGCCTAGTTCTTCAGCTATAGTAACTAATGTGTGCACTCAAGAAGGTATGCCCCTGTCTGGCATCTTTAATATCTTATTTATTTTAATGAGAGATCTACAGAGAGAAAGATAAAGAAACAGAAGGCAAAGATAAAGAGAGAAAGAGAAACCAAAGTTCTGCTCAGATCTTGCTTATGGTCATAATGGAAGAGAAACTGGGACCTCGTAGGCTCAGGCCTATGAAAGTCTTCTACATAACCATTATACGATCTCCCCAGCTCTAGGGAAATAATGTTTAAAACCATAATTTGGGGGGTTATTGGAAGGTCAATTCATACTCCAAGCCTAGTCTGTCTTTCCCTAGTGGGGCAGGACCCAGAAGAGGCAGGGTTCCAGGACAATTACAGAAGCCAAAAATTCCAACTTCTGCACCCCATAATGATCATGGGTCCATACTCCTGGAGGGATAAAAAATAGGAAAGCTTCCAATGGAGAGGATTGGATGCAGAACTCTGGTGGTGAGAATTGTGTGGAATTGTACACCTTTTATCCAACAGACTTATTGATCATAATTAAATCAATAAAAAAGAAATATGACAATGGGATTTTCCAAGTTAACCCAATTGCCAAGTAATTTAGCTATAGCATTAACTATTGATTACCTTCTTAAGCCCTAAGACAGCAGGAACCTTCCCCTTTCTATATAAGGCCCATATTTCTCTCAGTCCTGGAACCTCTAGACAGGGGCTCACTTTCCTATAGGATTCTCTCGGTTCATACCAATTGATCTGTATCTGCTGATCCCAGCCTAAGCAATGCAAACAGTACCACCTCGGCATGTTTCACTTCAGACTGTGCCCACAGACATCAGGAGTGGAATGTCAATCCTTCAGATTCATTACTCTGTCACCAGGTTCCAGATGTTACCATGATGCCAACATGACTTCCATGGGCAGATGACCCCACAAATGTGTCCTGGAGACCTGCTTCCCCAGATCCCTACCCCACAAGAGAAAGAGAGAGAGAGTCTGGGAGTATGGATCAACATGCCAACTCCCATGTTCAGCAGGGAAGCAGTGACAGAAGTCCACCTTCTGTGCCCCATAATGATCTTGGGTCCATATTTCTAGAGAGATAAATAATAGGTAAACCATCGAGGGAGGGGATTGTATACAGAGTTCTGATGGTGGGAATCGTGTGGAGTTGTACCCCTCTTATCCTATTGTCTTGTCAATATTTCCATTTTAAAAATAAAAAATTAAAAAGGGAGAGAGAGAGAAAGAAAGATATTGGTGAAAACAAAAAAGATAACTTTTCTGGTGAAAAATATTATAGCTATGATAAAAGAGAGATCCATTTTATAAAATGTAAATTATTTAAGAGATATGCATGAATAACTTATCTAGTATAACAAACATTGTTTTCTTGAGGATAAGGCTATGACAATTTCATAGTAACAGAAAAATTTATTTTTTTAGTGATCTGGGACATGGGATCTGCGACTTCAGCCTTACAACCCAGGACTGAAGTTCAGAGTTTTATTTTCGGCATGCCATAGTGATGCTTTGGTTCTCTCTCTCACCACTTAGTAACTGGTTGTCCTTCAATTAAACATTGCCCAGAAACCTAGAGAGTCTGACTACTTAGAAGTAGTTATATGCAGTGTCAGACATGATTCATTTCACTAGAAATTCTGTTGTCAAGTATAATTAGGTATAAGAAGACAAAGATTTCCTTCCTTTTCCAGTTTTCATTTTGAAGGAGTCAAGATGCCAATAAGTAATGTGAAAATCCCATTTTTATAATGATGTCAAGTTAGAGAAATATAGGTCACTGACGTATGTTTTATGAAAATGCATTCTAATAAATTTCATAATTTGAGTCCTATTCATAAAGAATTGTATTTCTACATTACATGTAGATTCAGACATAATGATGTAATTCACTATTACTATACATTGAAAATGTGCTCAGAGTTTATATAACTAGTTCATATAAGTAAATAGAAATATTTGAAAGTTAGCCCATTTTATGGAAAGATACATATATCTCAACTCAACACCAATCCATACTCATGATTTAGTGGTTTGCTTTTGCTATATGCTTTACTGTTTTTTCTACGTTACACTGATTTTTTTAAATAGCAACCTATCACTACATACAGAAACTAATCCCTACCCAAAATTTCGGCCCAAGCCTTCTCAGGATTCATGTGCAGAATGGAGCATTGAGAATGCAACTCTAGAAATAGAAGAGATGACAAAACCATCCTGTAGGTGTGTGATATGCAAGAAATGAACTCAAGGACTTTCGCATGGTTATTAAAACAATATACAGAAATAATTATAATTGGCATGCACTAATGATCTATTAATGAAATCATCCTATTGAAATGATCTATTTCTTCACCCTTCTTCCCTATGATCTGGAAAGAGAAGTCACCATCTACCAGTGGAACATAATGATACTGAAAGTGTCAGTCTGGCAGTTTTTCCAGGAGACTGAGAACAAAGTATAAAATAAGTTTGAATAAGGAAATGGTAAAAAAAAAAAAAAAGTAGATCAAGGGGGAGTCAGGCGGTAGCGCAGCAGGTTAAGCACACGTGGCACAGAGCACAAGGACCCGCTTATGGATCCTGGTTGGAGCCCCCCTCCTCCCCACCTGCAGGGGAGTTGCTTCACAAGTGGTGAAGCAGGTCTACAGGTGTCTTTCTTGCCCCCTCTGTCTTCCCCTCCTCTCTCCATTTCTCTCTCTCCTATCCAACAACAACATCAACAGCATTAATAACTACAACAACAATAAAAACAACAAGGGCAACAAAAAGAAAATAAATATTTAAAAAAAAAATTTTTTTTAAGTAGATCAAGGGTAGAACAGACTTGTGGATCACAAGTGCAGAAGGGAAGTATAATAGAATGGTGGTTGGTGGTAACTGCTGTGTGAAACTATATCCTGTAATCGTACAGTTTTGTAAACCACTATTAAAAACAAAAAATGACTTGTAAATACACACTTACACACACTCACATACACAGTGGGTATCAGGTGAGACAGTCATTGACAGGCATAGTATCTTCTGATAAAACCACAATATATTTTTCTGTCTCTTTTTCTTTCTTCACATCTCTTTTACTTTCCTGAAATGAAGAACAGAAGTTCACTTCAGGTCAGAGATATGGAATCTGTGTCTGCCAAGGGCCATTTGGATATTTATACCATCATTCATTGACCATAAAAGTTATCAAATTAAAAATTATCACTTAGTGTTGTTCTTCAAAAGCTCCTAGTTTGAATTTCAATTCCCTCTGCTGTTGTCATAGCTGGACCAAACTAAATGATTTCACTAGCAGTATACAATCCACAGGTCAGAAGTTCTCCACCTCTATTTTAGTAACATACTATAGAAATGATCCCTGAGGGGAGTCAGGCTGTAGCGCAGCGGGTTAAGCGCAGGTGGCGCAAAGCACAAGGACAAGCATAAGGATCCCGGTTCGAACCCCGGCTCCCCACCTGCAGGGGAGTCGCTTCACAGGCGGTGAAGCAGGTCTGCAGGTGTCTATCTTTCTCTCCTCCTCTCTGTCTTCCCCTCCTCTCTCCATTTCTCTCTGTCCTGTCCAACAACGACAACAACAATAATAACTACAACAATAAAACAATAAGGGCAACAAAAGGGAATAAATAAATTAAATAAATATTAAAAAATATTTAAAAAAAGAAATGATCCCTGAAAGTATAGTCTTTCTCCACCTCTATTTTAGATAAAGCAACTTCAGAACAAAATTATCTCTGCTTGCATTCCAATGTTACAATTTTTTAATGAGATAGGTAAGTGTATCTTTATTTGCTTCACTTTTCTCATTCATAAAATAGGTCCAATAATTCTATTATACTCATAGAATTATTTCTGTGATTGAATGTGTTGATATAAAAGCATAATGTTGCCTAAGGCCTAGTAACTTTAAGTTAATTAGTCACTAGGATATTTGATTCCACAGGACCATAAATCATGTGTGTATAAGTAACCTTAGAAAATGATTCCTATGCAATGATTTTTACACAATATTCTTACACAAGATATATTTATATCTGAAGATTTTATCACCAGTCAGTTTCTAAATACACAGACTGACCATATAATTTGACATCTAAATCAGTGGCCCTCTAAGTGTAAAATGGCACATTGTTGATAATTGCAGTGGTAGAATAGGGAATATTGACTGTATATAGTCTAGCAACTCTGTATTAAATCCTTTTTTTTTCAGACTTATGGCTAAAATATAAATAAGGTACATAGAAGGAAAATATGCCATTCACATTCACTTGGTCAATTTTCTCCTAAGATCAACTTACCAGTGAGGTATGAAATACAAAATGTTAATATTTGGTCATAAAAAGAAGGAAACTCATTACTCGGGTGAAACCTTTCTTTTCATAGTATTCTCTAATTCCATTCCAGGTGGTTCACTTCCTGAAAAAGTCCTAGATATAGACCAGGTCCTGTTCTCACAGGACCATAAATTAGGTCCTCACATGTATCCATAAGTTAGGGCAAAATATATACCTGAAAGCAAAAGTACACAATAGTCTTCAGTTAGTAAGTATATGCAGCAAACAAGTAGAAAGACCTAAAAAGACACCATAAAGTTCATAATGAAATAGTGTCTACTTAGACTTAGATATACTCCTCACCTACTTCCTATTACAATTCTCTCACTCACTCTAAAGCTAACATCATCAAAGCAAGGGCTGTAAAAGCTGAATAAGGGCAAGAGACTGGCATACTTTAACAATGACTCTTTAGTCACTATCAGGCCACCCCATCAACTTGGGCCCTAGTCAGGATGTCATGAGATTCCCAAACAGACATAATGGGCATAGACCTCTAGTAGATCCGTCTCTCCATTGTTACTGGTCATCTCTATATGGAACAACACAATAGACAATAGACCCTTTATGACCCCCCCCCCATAGGACCTGGCCCTCAACATGGAGCAACAACAGTAGAGAATGTTCCATACCCCTAAGGGAGGCTGGACAACATACTCTATCTTCCACCTGAGGAAGATGGGTTCTGAAATTTAGGCAGCTTAGAACATTTCTATTCATAACCACAGAATGTGAGCTCAGATCTACAGTAATGCAGAGGTGAGTCACATAGGCTCCTTAGCTGAATAAGGGCCCCAGATCAGATCAAATCAACAGGGTTTACAGTCAATAATATTTATAAACCTTTCCCATATCTGGGGCCTACTATTTTCCCTGATCCAGCTTTCTAGACCTTTTTCCTGCCATGACATCATCTCCCTAGACAATAACTTGAGTCCACCTGCATATCAGATGCCAGGCTCAGAAAAAAAAAACAAAAAAAAAATACTGGTATAGGTCCTTTGGAATATAAGTAAAATAGGCCTACTAACTATCAACAAAATGGAGATCCCTAAATATTCATCTGCACTGCACTATTCCATCCTTTAGAGTCATGATTAGTGAACAATTTGACTTTCTATTTTAACTCTTCTTTCAGCCACCAGGTTCCAGATGCTACCATGATGCCAACCGGATTTCCTTGGGAAGACTACTCCATCAGTGTGTCCTGGAGCCCCACTTCCCCAGATCCCTGCCCCACTAGGGAAAGAGAGAGACAGGCTAGGAGTATGGATTGAACTGTCAATGCCCATGTTCAGCGGAGAAGCAATTACAGAAGTCAGACCTTCCACCTTCTGCACCCCGTAATGATCCTGGGCCTATACTCCCAGAGGGATAAAGAATAGGAAAGCTATCAGGGGAGGGGATAGGATACGGAGCTCTGGTAGTGGGAATTGTGTATAGTTGTACCCCTCTTATCCTATGGTTTTTGTCAGTAAAAATGAAAGAAGGAAATAAAAGAAAAGAAAAGTAAGGAAACAAACAAAGAAATAATCCTGGTGGTGTATGAGTAGATATGTCTAGTCAATATGTAAGCATCATGAAAAAAGAGTGAAAGTAAGGGAACTGTCCTAAAAGAGATCTGAAAACTGCCTTCATCATCTTGCAGTTTAACCTAAAACAGATGCTAGATTTGATTGACTATTATGTAGATTAGGCTCTGCTTCTACAGCCAGGCCTCTCCATAAGCATATTTCTAAAGCTATGCTTCTCAAAGCTAGCATTTAAATGAGTTATTTTCTAAGTGGGTTAACTAATTTGTATTTTATGCAACAAATTTTAGGTCAGGTCTGAGGTGCTCAAATTGCTTTCCTCATTTAAACTGCCTTCAGGCATGTCCTCATATGTATTTCCTGATAAACTTACACTTCCCATAGTCTTATTTAAATATCAAAAAAAAATTTAAGAACTTGCTTTAAAATGATGAAATACAAAAAAAGTGAATTGTTTCACATATTTTACTTGAAACTGAACTTGGTCAATATGAATAGTAATCACTGCAAACTAAAAATACTAACCAAAATAATACAGTTGAGAAAAATAATGGAGTATGTGACAGAATGCTGTATATTTCTTAGACTATTGTCCTTTCTAATATAATTTTTTCCAAAGAAAATATACATTAGGTCAATTAACAGTAAAGGAACAGTTTATTCAAAACTATCACACAACTGGGGAGAGAGTGTGACTTCAACTCTACTGAAATACAAGTCAGTGGTGATTAAGATATAAATAATGGAAGAATACTAAAAGGTACTAGGTGAGCACTTAAACTGTGTGCTGCTTGGACCATCTATATTTGCTGCCACTTACTAAAGGCAGGTTCCTACTCTCCAATAGAGACAAACAGGTATTATCTTTCTTGATTACATTTCAGAGAGATGGCTCCAAGATCCTTGAGAAAGAAAGTTCTGCACTGTAAAATATTTATACCTGGAAGGTACAAAGAAAGTACTCATGTGTCAACAACTGTAATGTCAGCCCCTACCCCCTCCCAATAAAATTAAAGGAAAAAAACGAAAGTAAACCAATTATTTTTAACTAAATACAAGATAAAAATTAAAGGATTTGTCATCATAAGTTTACTTAAAAAAAAAAAAAACACTTTAAAATGGGGCTGGAAGGCCACAGTCAAGAAGAAATCTGCCTAATATTTAGTCATTCCTTTGGGAACTGTAAAATCAACTTGATTAGAACTGCTTGTTGTATGCTTATGTAATAAACAACCTTTTGAGACTACATTGCCTCAGAATTTGTGGATTACACAAATAGAAGTGTAAGAGGGGTCAGCATAGGCAAATAATCACTAAATCACATATTCAGTGAAAGAACTGTTCTCTGCTATAATAACTGTACAAATTTTATTATTTCCTAAAAGAGCTTCTCTATATGAGTTCCCAAAGCAGTTTTTACTCACCCTTTCTAATCGTCTGTGGCTTTATCAACTGTTATTACCAGGGAGGCTGTATTTATGAATGGATTGAGGGGGAAGGCATACTACAGTGATATAATCATGTTAAAGTCATTTGTCATGAGGAAAAAATATAGAAGAGCAATCTAAGTGGTAACATAGCCATAGAGTTCAAAACTTCCAAATATGAGGCCCTAAATTCTAGTCCTGAGCACAGAAGCATTTGCCAGAGTTGTCACTCTGGGCTCTCTTATTTCTCTCTCTCTCTCTCTCTCCCACAACCATCATCATCACTGAATAGATAACATTTATAATTAAGAAGAAATGAAGTAACCCCATGGCAGATTTCATTCAAAGTAATCTAAAAGATAAACATGATATTTCATTTTTAATAATATTTACACTAAGCTAATCTTATTTATTATTTTAATTTAAATGGTAATACTGAGATTCGGGAGGTATCACAGTGGGTTAAGTGCATGTGGCACAAAATGCAAGGACAGGCGTAAAGATCCGGGTTCGAGCCCCGGCTCCCCACCTGCAGGGTAGTTGCCTCACAGGCAGTGAAGAAGGTTTACAGGTGTCTATCTTTCTCTCTCTGTCTCTGCCTTCCCCTGATCTCTCTATTTCTCTCTGTCCAATCTAGCAGTGATGACATCAATAATAGCTACAACAATAAAAAAAACAAGGGCAACAAAAGGAAATAAATAAATAAATAAATATTTTTTAAGTGGTAATACTAGGTCAAAATTATGTACTGTCAAATTTAAAAACTTTATACACTCAAGCCCTAACTTTATATTTTACAGTTCAATTCAGTTGACCAGGATACCAACAAACAAGTATGCGAGAGAGAATATGATACTGGACGATAAGGGAGATGATACTTTCCTTACCTTAGTGATGAGCTCACTAGAGAGAAAATCAGGTTTGGAAAGACCTCAAGTATAACCAAAGTGGTTTGTTTTTTTAATGTTTAACAATTAACACTGTTCATCTCAGAGTGTATGTTTGGTTTCTATAATACAAAGGGAATCATATTTTAATCCCAATAGATACCTAATTTCAATTTATACTTACCAACATGGCCTCCTGGAAAAACCCTGTTTTTTTATTTATTTATTTTTATTGATTTTAAAAATGAGACATTAACAAAACCGTAGGATAGGTGCGGTACAACTCCATACAATTCCCACCACCAGAGCTCCGTATCTTATCCCCTCCCCTGATGGCTTTCCTATTCTTTATCCCTCTGGGAGTATGGACCCAGGATCATCATGGGTGCAGAAGGTGGAAGGTCTGGCTTCTATAATTGCTTCCCTGCTGAACATGGGCATTGACTGGTCGGTCCATACTCCCAGTCTGCCTCTCTCTTTCCCTAGTAGGGTGGGTCTCTGGGGAAGCTGAGCTCCAGGACACACTGATGGGGTCCTCTGTCCAGGGAAGTCTGGTATGCATCCTGCTAGCATCTGGAACCTGGTGGCTGAAAAGAGAGTTAACATACAAAGCCAAACAAATTGTTGAACAATTATGGACCCAAAGGCTAGAATAGTGCAGATGAAGTGTTGGGGGGTGCTCACTGCAGACTATTGTGTACTTTTGCTTTCAGGTATTTATTTTGGCCTACTTTATGGATACGTGTGAACATGTGCTCTATCTTAGGGGACCTGGTCTATATCTAGGTTTTGGGACTTTGTTAGGAAGTGAATCACCTGGAATGGAATTGGAGAATACTATGAAAGGAACGGTCTCACCAGAGTAATGAAGCTGAAGGGTTGTCAGACCAGAGACCTGAAGTCTCTGGACACAGTCTGAAGTGAAGCATGCTGGGGTGGCACTCATTGCATTGATTAGGTTGGGATCAGCAGATGCAATATTATTTGATATGAATTGAGAGAAGCATGCAGGAAAGTGGGCCCCACTCTAAGGTTCCAGGACTGGGGGAAATATAGGCTCTATAGTGGAAATGTGAGGTTCCTGCTGTCTTAGGGTTCAAGAAAACAATGGATAGTTATTGTTATCATCACAATATTTGGTAATTGAGTTAACTTTGAAAAGTCCCTTTGTTAGGATTTGCTGTACAAAACCCAACATCTTGTATATATAGCTGTGCCGCCAGTTGCTTCTGTTCTCCCTGGTCTAGGCTTTTGAGAGAGTCAACATATCAAAGACTCAGCCTATGTATTAAAAAGACTCAGTTTGTTTTAAAAAATTTGAGACATACAATCAGTTTTCCCCTCTCATATTAATTAAATAGTGATTTATATGACTACAATTTAATAGGAGTGTACATAGACACCATTCCCACCACCAAAAGACTGTGTCCCCTCCCACCCACCCACCAGAGCCTCCACCCCCAACCACCCCGGGAAGTTGAATGCCCACCCTCCCACTCACCACAGAGTTTTTGTTTTGGTGCCCTACTCTAGATTTAGTCAGATCCTGCTTTTAGTTTCACTTTCTGTTCAAGGAAAAACCTTGGTTATCTAGACCCTGTTTCACAGGAGGCCTCACTATGATAGATACTTAACTTGTAATGATTTCTCCAGGCACAACCTCTAATCCCTTATGTATTGGGAGGAATTATGCTTTCATTTTAATGATTATGGTATTCAGTACAAAGCCAAGGGACAACTACTCAATGTGAAACAGGTAATAAATTTCACAAGGAATCTGATTAAAACACTACACTTCAAATACTACCTCTTGCTACAGGTAGAATGAATTTTAAATGATCTTGGTCATTGTTAATAGAGACAGTAAATGTCAGAATTAAAAAATATAATAATTCTCTTCTGTTGAAGAAAAGTTTTACCTTAATTCCTTAAACTGAATCTTGAAATATAATTTCTATTAGCAGAACTCCTACCTTCACCTCCAAAAGGATTTTGGTCTATACTCCCAGAAGTGGGGGGGGGGGGGTTAACTAGAAGACTTTGTGCCTCATTTCCACTGGTACACAAAATGTTTATCACCAGGAGTCTTTGCTTTTATTTCATCACTGAAAGAGAAGCAAATATGGAGAACACCAGAGAAAGTCAGGCAATGTTTTGTTTATCTGAGAGAGAAGCGGAAAAAAGAAGGGCACTCAGAAGCAGTAATAAATATAGATGTGATTCAGGAATTGAAGGCAATTGAAAACAGAACCGTAGGAAAAAATGGGCCAAGTGTCTGTGTGTGTGTAGATAGATATAGATACATATATAAAGTCAACCAGTAACTGTGACCTTATAAAAACTATTGCAGTTTCTGCTGGAAGCGGATGGGGGGTGGGGGGGCACAGATCTCTAATGGTGAAAGCAGTGTGGCAATATAACCCTACTATCGTACAATTTTGTGAATAACTATTAAATCATTAATAAAACATTAAAGAAGAAAAGATATAGTTTCACTGTACCCTACAAAAAAACTTTTACTCTATGTTTTTAATGCCTAGAAGTATTTTCCAAGCCATGTGTAACACAAGAATCACTGGGCAGTTGATTGCTAAAATAGATGGAAGGTAAATACTATCTGCACTGAGAATTATGCCTGCTAATGGAGGTTTTCAGAACAGCCATGATGGCTTGCTATTAAGCCGCACTCTCACATAGGACATGAGATACAATATGCTTTAGGATTCTACTCTGCTGTGTCACATATCTAGCAGTTGCTTGAGGTTATGTCAGTATATTATTACCAGCATTGCTGCAATCACTGTAAGCATAAACTACACCTTGCTATGCAATAAATTTTCCACTCTAGCTAGGGAAGTCAGCAGTATAGCTGAACTCAGACTGGTGGTAAAGAGACTGGCTTCGTCAACTGTGACTATGACAGGCAGTAAAACAAGCACAAAGTTGCAGCTCATGGAACATGACATTTTTGAAAACAAAGAAAGCCAGAAAAGATAGAGTATTCAAATACAACATTGAAAATTACATCTGGCAGGCCCTGCAACCCTCAAGATTTTATTTGCTGCCCTTGTTTCCTTTCTCTTCCTCTCAGTTTGTATTTCTGTTCTCCTTCTCAGGCTGCTGCTTAAGTCAGAGATATCTGTCTGAGCTACCTCTTAAAAATCCAAACACATGCATATTTAAGATTTTAAAATAAAACGTGTTTCTCCTTGAAAAATTGATATTATTTTGTCTTTCAATGCACTTGTAATTTTGACTTGTCTTGTCAAGTGTTTGCATTTATAATAAATAGAGAGAGAAATTAGAGATATTTAGGGCTTTTGTTCAGCACATTCTAAACCATGCCTCATGCTTCCTTTTGTGATTAAGAAAGAACAGAATAACTTTATAAAAGTAGGGGGGACTATTTTTAAGCTTTATTGTACTAAACAAGGCGAATCTGAGAAAGTAATTAATGAAACAATAGCTGTTTTTTAAAATAATGCAGTTTCTGATAGTTTCTTATTTACACTTTTTTAAAAATAAAATTTAAAAATTTTTTTAAATAAAATTTTAAAATTTTTTTAAAAATACACTTTTTTTCTCTTAAGAGAGACAAAATATTGGCCAACATTTTAAATGTCTAGATTTATCAATAAAATATACTGAAGTTTTAGTGGTCAAATTTGTCTTGTTCTTGGAGAACAGGAGCCTATTTAAACATAATAGTATAATCCTATTGTGTTTTCTGCCCAAGAGATGAGATAAAACTAATACAAATGCCTTTTGAAAAGGTTTATTTATTTATTTCCATGAGAGGGAGAGAAAGGAGAGAGGGAAAGATCAGAAGACGTATTAAGTTCTGATTTATGGTGCTGTTGAGAATTCAACCTGAGACCTCTCCCTTCTCAGTCATGAAAGTCTGGTGTGCTATCTCTGGTGTTACCTCTCTGGCCCCAATCACATTAATTTTTAATAAGTGACTATGCTATATTGGTATACAATGATATTCAGCAATAATTTACATCTTCTTCTCTAGAGCACATGGGGTTTTATATTTTCCCACACCCTGTACATGTACCATTATATATCTTCCTTTGAATGGTGAAGTCTGCTACAAGTGACAGCTGTACTGACCCACCTTTGGCAGTGATCATAACAGTGCATCCAGATAGAGCTGCCTCCAAGGTAAAGTGATAATAAAGGATCTATTTGGGGTCTAGGCTCATCGTGTTTGTGTGAAAATCCCAGGACTCCCTGACAAGGGCTCCAGCTGATGGAGTACAGACACAGTTCTTAAGACAGCTTCATATGACTGTCATCTACAAATGAACTATCAAAAAACATGCATTCTTGGGGGCTGGGTGGTAGCGCAGCAGATTAAGCACACATAGCACAAAGCACAAGGACTGGAGTAAGGATCCTGATTTGAGCCTCTGGCTCCCCACCTGCAAAGGAGTTGCTTCACAAGCAGGTCTGCAGGTTGCAGGTGTCTATCTTTCTCTCCCCCTCTCTGTCCTCCCCTCCTCTCTCGATTTCTCTCTGTCCTATCCAACAACAACAACAGCAGTGGCAACAATAATTATAACAACAACAATAAACAACAAGGGCAACAAAAGGGAAAAAAAATAGTCTCCAGGAGCAGTGGATTTGTAGTATAGGCACCTAGCTCCAGCAATAACCCTGGAAGCAAGAAAAAAAAAATCAAACATACATTCTTCAAAATGCTTTAAAAGGCAGTCCATAATAGTTGACATAATGTATGGATATTCTAATTAAGGAAAGAGAATTAAACCACAAAACAAGGGGCTCAAATTATATTTATTTTATTGTTAATAAAACAGTCTCACATTCACAAACACTCTTGAACACACTCATATTCTTCCACTACTAGTATCTTATAAAAGAAAGAAGTCACATCAACTTCACTATATAGTGGTAGCTGAGTATGAGAGACAGAGAGAGAAAAAGAGAGAGATGAATTGACACAATATGAATACAGTGAAAAGTCCCTACACCTGAGATGCAGAACAAAATTTGTATTAATAAACTCAATCCTCAAAATCAATATATTTTCACGGATATGGTATTACTTTTCTTTTTTTATGCTATATATTTATTTATTTTTTAATTTTTTATTTAAGAAAGGATTAATGAACAAAAACATAAGGTAGGAGGGGTACAACTCCACACAATTCCCACCACCCAATCTTCATAACCCACCCCCTCCCATGATAGTTTTCCCATTCTCTAGCCCTCTGGGAGCATGGACCCAGGGTTGTTGAGGGTTGC
Source organism: Erinaceus europaeus (assembly GCF_950295315.1). Lineage (NCBI taxonomy): Eukaryota > Metazoa > Chordata > Mammalia > Eulipotyphla > Erinaceidae > Erinaceus > Erinaceus europaeus. Next base: position 159,528,831 of record NC_080164.1, read on the forward strand.
AGAAGGTAGAAGGTCTGGCTTCTGTAATTGCTTCCCCGCTGAACATGGGCATTGACTGGTCGGTCCATACTCCCAGGCTGCCTCTCTCTTTCCCTAGTAAGGTGTGTCTCTGGGGAAGCAGAGCTCCAGGACACATTGGTGGGGTCTTCAATCCAGGGAAGCCTGGCCAGCATCCTGATGACATCTGGAACCTGGTGATTGAAAAGAGAGTTGACATACGAAGCCAAACAATTTGTTGAGCAATCATGGATCCCAAGCTTGGAATAGTGGAGAGGAAGTGTTAGGGAGGTACTCACCGCACGCTCTAGTGTACTTCTGCTTTCAGGTATTACTTTTCTAACAATGAAAGAAACATTTATGTGGAAGAAACAGAGAAGACATAGAAAGTGAATAACTGGGACAACTATCACTTAAGACAAAACTTTATTGTGCTGCATTTAGTTATATATATCTAAAACTAGGTAGTGAGTGTTGGAACGGGATATAAGCAGTTCTAAATAAATAAATGTACTCTTGATCTCAGGTAACAAGTCCTAAGATTAGGGGGAAAAAAATCAGGCAAGTGTGCATTTTAACTTGTAGGAAAATTCTTCCCAGACTCCAAAATTTAAAGACAAGTTCTAAAAACCTAGATATATTAATATTTAAAAATATATTAATATTTTCCAAACAAAGACATTTGAGAGACATTTAAGTCTGAATAAAGAGTGGTATTAATGAAACAAGAAAGTAAAAGCAAACATCAGCAACTGACGTTCTAAAAGAATAAAAAATATCAGAACAATCATATACCTCCCTCCCCCCAAAAAAAATTCAATAATGTTATTCAAATTTTAAAGCACTTTGGAGTAAACAGATATGAAAGCCGTCTTTAAATGATAATATGAGTGACTGAGCAAGTTATGAGATATACATAGATACAGATTTATCTAGATATCTGTGATATCATAGATACAGGAATTCACCTGACTCTGGTGTGCAGATACTTTATTAACAAGCTATGATTTGTTTTAAAATTGATAAAAACATCAACTCTAATTTGGTTTATTTTCCATTCCTAGCTATAAAATTAAACTACTGTATTTTCACCAGACTAGTTTTTACATGATTTTTTTTTTTAAATTTTGTCTCTAGGGTTATCGCTGGGGCTCAGTGCCTATGCTACAAATCTACTGCTCCTGGAGGCCATTTTGTCCATTTGTTTGTTTGTTTGTTTATTGGATAGGATGGAGATAAATTGATATAGGAGAGGGAGATAGAGAGGGAGAGAGAAAGACATCTGCAGACCTGCTTCAATGCTTGTGCAGGTTGAGAGCCAGTGGTAGAATGGGAGTCCTTGAACCAGTCCTTGCATGTTTGGTACTATGTGTGCTTAACCCTGTGCACTACCGCCGAGCCCCTTACCCCTTACATGATTTTTTTTTACTACATTTAAGTAATTATTTATGTCTTTTATCACTGAAAATGTTCATTTTTTTCAATACTTTAAAAATCTTAGTTTGTAGCATTTTTACCAAGAAACAATTAAAAAATTCATTTTCTAATTGGATAGAAACTTGTTGGACTTTTGCACACTGGCATCAATATATTTTTTACTAGAATAATTATCTGTGAACATGGCTAAATTGGAACTCTTTCCCAGAATTAATGCTTATCCCAGATTAATTCCTGACAAGCATTAATTTGAAGAAATATTTGAAAAACATTTGGATTATAGAAGTGAAGCAGGAGATAAGCTACAATTTTACATAAGCTCTTACATCTTGATAATCCATAAATTGGCAGCTATTCCTATATATTGTTACAGATTTTGTCCTTTAGTCTTATTTTGTGAAATATTGCTACTCTGTTTTATTACATATCTATGCGCAGTCTGTCTTCTCTAGCTGAACGTCATAGTGAAACGATAGATTTAGAGAAAAAAGAAAATGGCTGGCCCTGCAAAATAGCTTGGGTGGATAGTGTTCTTGCTTTGACAGGTATGCTACTCAACTATAAACCTGACCCTGAGGGAAGCTTTGGTGTTGTGTTGTCTTTCCTTCTGTTTCTCTCTGAGTGGTTAGCCAGAGTGGTGAAGCTCTGGTAAGAGAATTTTTAAAAAGGAAGGAAGGAAGGAAGGGAGGGAGGGAGGGAGTGAGGAAGGAAAGAAAGAAGGAAGGAAGGGAGAGAAAGGAAGGAAGGACAGGAGGGAGGGACTGAGAGAGATAAAGTTTGTAACATGATTTGTGAGTGCTAAAACTTCTTGAAAAAATATAATAATCAATACAATGAAAAACTGTGTGCATAAAGGCATTTCTAAAGCTCGAGTCAATGCACTGCTTCTATATTAGCATATTTCTTATAGCCATGTACTAACCATAATAGACAGATAGAATATCTAACATAGCATCCTTTAAATAACATTGCTTTTTAACTATTTATTCCATTACCTTCACTTCCCTACATTTTCCTCAGTTAATCACAGCCAAGGTTATTTTCATTCAGTTTGAGTGGCTTAGCATTTAAAACTAAATGTAATTTATAACCTCTCTGGAGTAGCCATCTTAAAATCATGTGGTGGTAATTAATCTGCAGATTATTAATGACCCTAGATGCATATAACTTTAATTAAAAATGTTCTTTGGCATAGAGAAATGAGAGTAATAAGAAACAGAATTACAATGGAGATTTAAAAATGGGTAGTTAGGGCTACTTGCAATGGATCAGCCATTAAAATAAATTAATTAATCCTGTAGATGAGGAAAAAACTATATATGTATATATGTATGTGTATATTTACATATATAATAGCATTTATAAGTATCCTATATATAAAGTATAGCTATAATATATGTGACTAGATACACTAATGTATATGCATACACATAATGCATATACAAAATATGCATTCAAATGAATGTGTGCAAATGGATACATTTACATATGTGGATGTAGCAATGATTTGTTTATTAATTAATTAATTTATTTATTTATTTATTGTTTACCAGAGCACTGCTCAAATCTGGCTTATGGTATTTGTAGAGGATTGAACCTGGACTTTGGACTCTGCATAACCATTATGTTATCTAGCCCCACTCTGTAGCAATAATTTACATGCTAATATATAATGTTGCACATGTATGAATGTACACATGTACTTGCATAGGCTTCCTCATGTGGAATGTTCATTTTGAATTTCTGACATGGCATTCTGTGGGATATTAGATAATTAATAGTAGAGTATATACCAAATTGCCACCACTAAAATTCCAAAAAGTATAATCCTAGTTGCATTACTTAAAAATAACTATAAGCCTTGCTTTAATAAAAACTATTTCAGCTGTACTGCATATTGTCATAATGTTCACACTCCTATTTTTTTTTCTTTCCAATTCATTTTACTGGTAGAATAATTGCTTTACAATGTCCAGGATTTCTTGAGAAGTCAAGCAAATCTATGCTGATTAAATTCTTAGTGTGGAAACATATCAGGGATGGGTAGTAGGTAGCGATGCACCTAGTTGAGTGCAGAAGTTACTACGCAGAATGACTCAGGTTCAAATCCCCGGTTTTCTCCTGCACAGGGTAGAGGGTAGGGACTTCACAAGTGGTGGAGCAGTGTTGCAGGTCTCTGTCTCCCTCCCCTATCAATTGTTCTTTGTCTTATTAAATTCAATAAATAAATATTTAAAAAAATAAAATTGTCTTAATGTTTATGGAAAATTCAAAAGGAACATGAGAGATACTATGTGTCTAGTTTATTATTTTAAATGTATGAATGTGAAAAATTAAATTTAGAACATAAAACCAAAAAATAAAAAAGAAGGAAGAGGAAGTAGCAAATGAGAAGAAAAGAACAAGGAAACTATTTCACTTTGATTTTGTTTTTTTGTTTTTTAAGAAGTCAATTTTGACCCTATATCAATAGTGTTAAGTATTGATAAACCTGTCACACACAGAAAAAGTAAAAAATGCATTGAATATACCAAATATGCCTAAACTGCTTAACAACTTAGTCTAAATGTATTTAGAACAGTTATACTCAAATACACTGTAAAGTATTTTTTTTCTTTTTAGTCTCTTAAATAAATCTTCAAATCAAGTTCTACTATGCCTACATTGTCCACAGATATGAGACCAACTGAAACAAATGATGTAAGTACCTATATTGTTAGGACAGGCATTCAAAAAGAATAGACCTGTTCAAACAATGTTATCGTTTTTAGCAAACATGAAAGTCAACTTTAGCTAAGGATATAGTGTAATAGTTCTGCAAAAAGACTTCCATTCCAGAGACTCTAAAGTCCTAAACTCAACCCCCTACCCCACCATAAACTAGAGCTACTCTGGGGAAAAACAACAACAAAAAAACCCTTTTCCTTACATACATACCTTGCATGAAAAAAGATGCCTCAACTTTGATTTCTAAGGAAAGAATATTCCACATAAAATTCTTTTATGTTTTAATAAGTTTATCCTTGGCAAGTGTCAGTTGAATTACAGAAGTTATGATCTGTGGGATATTTTCCCCTATCTATGAGAAATTAGGGGATAATTCCAACTGGTGTCCTAGAAATTTGACTCACTGAAACTGAGTTCCTTAAAGAGCCTGCAGTACTACTACAGAGTAATTTTAAAAAGTCAGAATAAATAAATAAATAAAATGAGTTGTTTAGGGGGCATGGAGTGGCACACCTGGTTGAGTGCATACGCTAGAATGCACAAGTATCCAGGTTCAATCCCCCAGTCCCTGACTTCATGGGGAAAGCTTCACAAAATGTGAAGCCCGTCTGCAGGTATTTTTCTTTCTTACTCTCTATACCCCCTTCCCACTCCATTTTTCTATTTATCTATCCAATGAATAACAAATAAATAACATATTTTTAAATGAGTTGATTAGTATCATTGTTAAGTCACAAAAGTTAAAACAAATAAGTAATAAAGCTAGAAACAATCCCTTTTATTATTAAAGTAGAATACAGGAATTGATGTGCTCCAACTCCCTATATATTGTAAATTAGAATGCATGTGTTATCACACTTCAGGAGGACTTGTCTTTATGGAACTGTCTCACTTTGACCTGCTTAGTAAAAGTCAAATTTTATTGTATTATCATTCACATTTTTTTGGAAGGATCAGAAGAGCAGTAAGTCAAGCAGCTATACAAACTGCTAGAAATAGGACTAGAAATCAAGTCCTCTCTTAAGAACCACTATGTCGGCTTATTGTAAGAGAGAATGCACAACATAAATGCTCACAATATATTACCGATACTCAGTATGTGCTAATTAGTTGTTTATGAACAGCGAATATGGTTAAATAGCACAATAGAAGCACAACAGTTCAGAGTGAAGTTCTGTATTCATTGTTTTCATCACACTCTTGCTTTAGATTTGGATCAGGAACATTTAAAGTAATGCATCAGTAAATAATGGATATAAACAACATCATCAATTCATCTTATTTAATTCTTGGTAAAGTTCAAAGTATCTGTGTAGGAAGCATAATCAATAGTGTTTGTCTCTTAGGCAGCATCTCCTGTCCCCTCCTTAGGTCCAGTGCTGTGGCTAGATATTTGCTTAATAGAATTGCACCAATTTCATTGTTTCATCCTTATCACATCAAATGCTGTTACTTCCAGAGTTATCTTCCAAAGTACAAAAAAAATATGACACAAATTAAAATAATAATAATATCTGCACACTGTGGCTGGAAAACTAGAGGACTTGGACAGTATGCTATTTTTTCACATATACCACATATACAAAATCAGGTTTGAATCTCACCTTTACTGCATTGAAGAAAGTTTCAATACTTGGTCTCTTTCACTTGCTCTGTCTCCCTTTCTCTATCTAAAAAAAAAATAAATAAAATTATTTAAGTTTTAAAAAATCTGTATATAGTCAGTAAATAGAAAACTATCATTAATACCTGTTTAGTACCAATAACATGTACTCTACAGTGAAACTAGATTATAAAAATGTTTCAGACCAAACACAAATTCACATTTCTCTATGATATTTTTGTGCCTCAAACGATAGTAATATAAACCACCAAAATATTGCAACAGTATTGGAATAAAGAAAGTATCTTAGTGAATGAAATTTTAAAAATAAATAGAAGATTATTATTTCTTTTGGAATTTCATTATTGCTTTACAGTTTATGTTTTAAATAATATTGATACTTTCAACAAAGTACTTAAATATCATTTAGTATATCAATAAGCATATACTAGAGGTATCTTTGAAAACCTTTAAATAGTCATTAAAATGTTATATGTGCATCATCTTTCAAAAATAAACATTTGGAGACTTTATTTTTCAAAGACATATTGTATTTGTGCTGTTCAGAAGCATCACACACTGAAGCAATTAAGTGACAATTGTTAGCTCAAAAACTAGATTAAGCACATAAACATGCAAAGTGAACATCATAAAACAGGTGGCCTTGTTTAATCAGTTTAAAGAACTCATCCCAAACCTTTGTCAGTCTTATCTTTATGTAGTTTTGCAATCTCCATAATTTTTGACACTGTAATAAAATCAGCCCATTGGTTGGTACAGTTCAGTAAGAGTTTAAAATTTTTTATTAATAATGTTAAAATATATCGAGTGATTCCTAATGCTGAATGTGTGCAGATCTAACCTAAAAAGGGCAGTGGGGAGGGGCTTTACAAGCTGTAGGTTCTATTCAGACAGGAATAAATGAGTGAAATAATAGTACAAAAGTGCTCACAAAATTCTAAATCAACCCAAAGTAGATGGAAACCTAGAGAGATTTAAGTAGGAAATTAAAATGAAGAGCTATGGAATAGCAGCATCATGTTAGGCAGTTCTCAGGTCAGTGAAAATAGCATAAAAGAATGTTAAATTTCTAATGGAAATGCTCAGGACTTCACTGTCTTGTCTGTACCTTCCTTTGACTTTCTCATCTCCTCCTACTACCCTCACCTGCTTAATTAAGGCCCTGCTTAGTTTCCCAGACAGAATTAACCTGCACAGCGACTATTTACAGGACCTCAGTCAAGTCACAATCTAGCAGAGATTTCAACATGCCCTCACTTCTGCACACCTGAAGAATACCGTGATAGGTAACTTTGGGGACACTGAAGGATCATTGATATACCTCTACAGTTTGTCTTCTGTTTTGGTTAGTCAGATATGCTAGCTCTTTGGTGAGTGGAGGATCCTAGGCAACCATTTTTTTTCATTAATTTGGAAATTCATTAAGGAACTATTAATAAACAAGTACACTGTGGTAGGCTCTGTGCTGAATAATGGAAAACAGTAATAATCCTTCTTAAAGAAATGGACAGGGCAAATGTGCAGAAACAAGCCTTACATATTGCAATGTGGGATAACTGCAGTAGGGAAAAGCATAAAACATTTCGAGAACAACAAAAAATCAGATACCTAACCTAATCATGTCCATCAGCGTACTCCTTCTGAAGCATATATGATCAGAATTGGTAGAGTAGGAATTTACTGGGGAATAGGAAGATTTGAACTTGAGAAACTCCCAAGTGAGTTAGAGAATGTGCAATCAGGCTTAAGAAAAAAAAAAACACTACTGGATTTTCACTCATTCACAATAACTGGAATAGGACAAGATAACAAGAGAGTCGAGAGAAGAGTGGAAAGAAAAAATTAAGCAGATCTTTCCTTGAGACTGTAAAAAGAAAGCAAATTCAGACTAAAGTAAAATTTAACTCCAAAAGACTATTCAAAGGAAGAATGCTCTAACTGCAGCTTTTGCAAATATTTCAAAATATAAACTAAAAAAAAAAACAACAAAAAACCATCTCCATTACAGAGAAGGGAACAGAAGGACAGCTGAAAATTTGAGGAGAAATTTAGGCAAAGAGAATGGGAGTGGTTGGAGAGATTGACAGGAAATATTTCAGTACTCAGCCAGTTCTTGGATGCAGTGTTAGTGAAACATGAATACTCTGCAACCAGACATGCTTTAAGTCAAAATGTGGACATCAGTGAAAGTCACAGGTCTGTGGGAGCGTAGAAATCTAACTAAAGCTTGGTCAAATCTTGTCAATGAACTTGAACTTGAACAAAACTTAATCTACCTTCTTAAGTGGGATTTTCCAGCTATCCCTGAGGTACCTAATTCTACTCTCCAGCTTTTTTAACAGGGACCTCTATAAATTTGAAGGTTCTAATCTCTCTCTTCCACAGCAGAGTACACATAGCACTTTGATCACCCAGCCAGCAACCTCTACAATAACCACACCTATCAGTTTAGCAAGTTTGTATGTTTTTTAATGAAGGAGTACAAAGGGAACTGTAATATCTCTGTGGCAATCTTCCTTTCAAGTCCCACTTGGCTTGGTGGCACATCTTTTAGCTTGAAGCCAGTTTTTGCTACTGAATTATCAGCTTGCTTGAGTCACATCACACAGTCTCGTGCTCAGATAAGTTTCTAATGTGTCTCTGTTATTTTTGTACATCAAATACTGCATTCAAATTGTTTTGAAAGATTCTACTGAGATTTTTCTCTGACCAAAATTATTACAGGATTAGAAATTATAGTGTGCATTAAAAGTGATGATTTCATATTGCATATATGTGCCATGCATATTGAGTGGAAAGGCATGTCCATTCTGTTACACTGCTTGATGTTACTCAGTAGAATGAAACATATTCAGATCTTAATTATTCACACCAGGAATGTATCCTTAAGTCACATTATGTAAAAACCTCAGGCAATACTTCAGGATAATATATTCCAGTCTTAGTTTAACTACTCAACAGAACTTAAAACTCTCAATTTTATTCTGAGTTATTATTTCAAAAAATCACTTTGCAAAAAGTAAGGCAGCTTTCAAAAGTCTAATTTATCTCTTATAAATTTAGAACACTTATTCTGCATAGAAAAACAAGGACAGAATAATAGGCCATATTTTTAAAAATTCAGTTTTATTACTGCACACTAGGGCTAAACTAGGTTAACAAAATATTGCCTAGCAGAGGGAAACTGCTTTAATGATCAAGTAAGGAAGAATTGTAATTAGCTCTGAAAAACTTTTACATTATTAATTTGCTTAGCAAACCATTTCTTCCTATGGGGGAAAATATTTCTTCTTTAGTTTTCACACACATCCCTTCAATTAGGAGTTCCAGATATTCTACAAATTCAGTTAAGTAGGATACAGTTATAAATGAGATAAATAACGATATGAAAACTAAACAGCATTTTGTTGCAATTATGACTAAAAATAGCTGATATTTTCTTGCCTTTTTATATGAATCTTCAGGGGGAAAATAAAATATAGTTTGTCAAATATTTCTTCCTTTTTCTTTCCTCCTGCCCTCCCCATTTTAATTTTTCAACTAGATTTGTTGCTGGGGATCAATGCTGGCACTATGAATCCACTGCTCCCAGTGGCCTTTTTTTTTTCCCCCGTTTTATTTGATAGGAAAGAGAGAAACAGAGAAGACAGAGGAAGACAGAAAAGGAGGAATGGAGCAAGGCAGTAGCACAGCGGGTTAAGAGCACATGCCCAGAAGTTCAAGAATCGTTTGAGCCCCCGGTCTCCATGTGCAGGGGCGTGCTTCACAAGCAGTGAAGCAGGTCTGAAGGTGTCAGTCTTTCTCTCCCCCTCTGTCTTCCCCTCCTCTCTCGATTTCTCTCTATCCTATTCAACAACAATGACAGCAATAACAACAACAACAACAATAAACAAGGGCAACAAATAACTACCAGGAGCAGTGAATTCATAGTGCAGGCACTGAGCCCTAGCGATAACCCTGGAGGAAAAAAAGAGAGAGAAGGACAGATACACTAAGACATTTTTCCTTGCTAGTATAGTAAAGCAACCCCCCTTCTCTCCCCACCCACCCAGAAGGTTCTTGTGGTTCCTTGCACATCACTTAATCTGTGTGCTCTACCAGGTGAATCACTGCCCAGCCCTTTGTCTATTTTCTCTTAGCTGAAAGTTATAGAAATTTGTGCAGAAATTTCAGATTGAGAAATGAGAATAGAAGTCAGAAGAGGGCACTTCCTAGCAAAGAGACAAAGAAGAGGTCACTTGTCAAGGGAAAAAATATACTAGGGAACTAACCCACAGCAGAGGAGTTAAAAAAAAGCAAACAGAGGAGGTTCCCAGAAGATGGTGGACTGAGAAGCTGCTAGTGGCTTGAGCTCTGACCACATCTTCTGGAAACGGCAGGATTTTCTGCCTTTAGTAGGCCAGTCAATAAGGGGTCCTAGCAGTGACACCAAGGAGGTGACTATAACTTAATTTGGGTTAAGAAATAGAGTGCAAAAAAAGGGAAAATAATTTTTTTCCTTTTAATTATTAAGCACACACCCTCCCCCTAACCCTCCCATAACCAGTCCCTGGGGACCAGCTCCTAGCAGGCTCCCCTGCTGAGCTTCTGTCTTTACCAAATTCTTATCCCAACAGGGAGTATCATTCATTCTAAGTCTATAACCTTTTGAAACCTCTGGCCTTTTTTCTTTCTAAGTGGCAAACCCCCCCCACCTCACCCCACATAGCTAATTAAATAATTAAAAATAAATAAATAAATAAATAACCTCTTTCCTTTCACTGCTCTTTTATGACTGTACTTTTTCTTGTCTTTTTCATTTTTTTCTCTCTCTTTTTTTCCTTTTTCTCATTCTTGTCATCCTTTCTTCCTTAATCTTATAGCTTTCAAAGCCACAGGCCCCAGGCCCCACACCACCAAACAGTGTGCTTTTTTGAATTCACTGATACACATTTGGGAATTATTTTGGGGAAGAATTCAGACTCAGTGTGGACTCTCACTGCGAGTGTCTCTGCTCAACTTCCCTTCCTCCGTTAGCCACCCCTAGTATATACAGTGGATAGTAGATTTGCATAACTGTCTATTTCAGCTATCCTTGTCTAGTCCTGAGGTTTTTTTTTTTCCTCATTCTTAACAATCAGCTGCCTCTGATCATGAGGTTTGAGGTAATCTGGGACAGGGTTTCCTTTTTTTACCCTGCTCTATTTTATTATTAATATTATATAAAGTCATATATCTTCCCCCCCCCTTTAGGTTGATCAGAATTAACTCTTAGGGTATCTTTCATTGCTAGGGTAGTGGGCATCTTATCTATTGTGGGAAAAACTTGTCTCCTTACTCCTACCTCCTCTACAGGCTCTCCCCACCCTCCTCCTACTAGCTAATTAAAAAAATTAAATTAAATTAAATTAAAAATAAAGTAATAAAAAACCTTTCCTTTCACTACTCTTTAATTACAGCTCTTTTTCTTATCTTTTCCATTTTCTCTCAATTGTCTCTTTTTTCTTTTTCTTTTTCTTTTATCTTGTCATACACTTCTTCCTTCTTTGCCTTTCTGAATTCGTGAATTATTTTGGGGAAGAAACCTGACTCAGAGTGGACTCTCTATGTGTGTATCTCTGCTCTAGTTCCCTTTCCCCTCTTGTTACCACTAGAATATATAGTGGATAGTAGATTTGCATAACTGTCTATTCTTGCTATACCTTCTTTCTTTTCTCTTTCTTCTTCACTGTGATTTGGTTACTATTTTTTCACGGACTGGAGAAATTGTTTGACTAACTGGTAGTGATTAAACTGCTTCAATACTTGCTTCAGTTGCTACTGTAATTCTTGAGGTTGGTGAGTGCAATTGTCATAAAGGTATTTAGTACAGTGTTGCTTGTACTCAAGACACAACAGCTGAGGAACAATAGAGCATAAAAAAAGAAACACATAAATCAAAAAAATGGGTAGATCAAAAACAAATAAAACTGCTACTCCAATGAATGAAGACAAGAGCCCAGAAGAAATTACAAAACGGCCAGAAGTAACCATAGATAAGAAAAGTATGCAAGCAATAATAAACTTATTAATCACAGAAATGAAAACAACATTGGAGGAAAGGAATGGCAGTACTAGGGAAACAACAGTTGAGACCCCCAAGGAAAATAATGATTATCTTGAGGCAATTAGAGAACTGAAAGCTGAAATAGCTGTAATGAAGAAAGAAGCTGAGGCAAGGAAAAGCAGACTAACAGAAGCAGAAAACAGAATGAGTCAGACAGAGGATGAGTTAGAGAAAACTAAGAAAGAGGTGAAAGAGCTTAAAAAGAGATTGAGAGACACTGAAAACAACAACAGAGACATATGTCATGATCTCAAAAGAAGTAACATTCATATAATTGGCCTGCCAGAGGAAGAAAGAGAGGAAGGAGAAGTAAACATTCTAGAGGAAATTATGGAAGAAAACTTCCCAGACCTGAATAACAGAAAGGACATCAAGATTCAAGAGACCCAGAGAGTCCCAAACAGAATCAACCCACAGCTGAAGACACCAAGACACATCATAGTCACAATGAGAAATAGTAAGGATAAAGAAAGGATCCTAAAGGCTGTAAGAGAGAAACAAAAAGTCACATACAAGGGAAAACCCATAAGATTATCTGCAGACTTCTCCACTCAAACTCTAAAATCCAGAAGAGAATGGCAAGATATCTATCGAGCCCTGAATGAAAAAGGGTTTCAACCAAGGATAATATATCCTGCCAGACTTTCATTCAAACTAGATAGAGGGATCAAAACCTTCTTAGACAAACAACAGTTAAAGGAGGCAACCATCACCAAACCGACCCTGAAAGAGGTTCTAAAACACCTCTTATAAACAAGAACATGACTATAATACTGGAAATATATCAGAGCAAACAAAAAATTTTTTTTGAACAATGGCACTACAATATATTAAGTCCATAATATCAATAAATGTCAATGGCTTAAACTCACCCATCAAAAGGCATAGTGGGGGGATGGATCAGAAAACATAACCCAACCATATGCTGCCTGCAAGAATCCCATCTGTTACAACAAGATAAACACAGACTTAAAGTGAAAGGATTGAAAACTATCATACAGGCTAACAGACCACAAAAAGGGCAGGACCAGCCATTCTCATCTCAGACACGATAGATTTTAAATTAAATAAAGTAAGAGACTTGAATGTAGAGGTTGACAGACAAGAACTCTTGGACATTTTCAGAGTCCTTCACCCCAAAAAACTGGAATACACCTTCTTTTCAAATCCAGATAACACATACTCAAGGATAGACCACATGTTAGGCCACAAAGACAGCATCAATAAATTCAAGAACATTGAATTCATCCCGAGTATCTTCTCAGACCACAGAGGAGTAAAACTAACATTTAACAACAAACAGAAAATTATTAAAAGTCAAAGAATTTGGAAACTAAACAACATACTCCTTAAGAACCACTGTGTCAGATATTCACTCAAGCAGGAAATTCAAATGTTCCTGGAAACAAATGAAAATGAAGACACAACCTATCAAAACATTTGGGACACAGCTAAAGCAGTACTGAGAGGGAAACTTATAGCCATACAATCACATATTAAACACCAAGAAGAAGCTCAAATGAATGACCTTACTGCACACCTCAAGGAATTAGAGGAAGAGGAACAAAGGAACCCTAAAGCATCCAGAAGAACAGAAATCACTAAAGTTAGAGCAGAAATAAACAACATCGAAAATAAAAGAACCATACAAAAGATCAATGAAGCCAAATGTTGGTTCTTTGAAAGATTAAACAAAATTGACAAACCCCTAGCCAGACTCACCAAACAAAAAGGAGAGAAGACTCAAATTTACAGAATTGTAAAAAATGGAGGAGATATAACAACTGACACCACAGAAATCCAGAGAATCCTGAGAAACTTCTATAAAGAACTATACGCCAACAAGCTAGAGAATCTGGAAGATATGGAACAATTCCTAGAAGCATATGCCCTTCCAAAACTGAACCAAGAAGAACTACAAAATCTAAATGCACTAATCACAAAGAAATTAAAACTGTTATTAAGAACCTCCCCAACAACAAGAGTCCTGGACCAGATGGTTTCACAAATGAATTCTACAAAACATTCAGGAAACATTTAGTACCCATAGTTCTTAAGCTTTTCCTTAAGATTGAAGAAACAGAAATACTCCCTTCCACCTTCTATGAAGCCAACAGCACCCTGATACCAAAAGCTGATAGGGACAGAACAAAAAAGGAAAACTACAGACCAATATCTCTGATGAACATAGATGCCAAAAGATTAAACAAAATCTTGGCCAACCGGATACAACAACATATCAAAAAGATTGTTCATCACGACCAAGTGGGATTCATCCCAGGAATGCAAGGCTGGTTCAACATCCGTAAATCAATCAATGTCATTCATCACATCAATAAAAGCAAAGCCAAAAATCACATGATTATCTCAATAGATGCAGAGAAAGCCTTTGACAAAATCCAACACTCATTCATGCTCAAAACTCTACAAAAAACGGGAATAGATGGGAAATTCCCCACGATACTGGAGTGTATATATAGCAAACCTACAGCCAACATCATACTCAATGGACAGAAGCTGAAAGGATTGCCCCTCAGATCGGGGACTAGACAGGGCTGTTCACTGTCACCGTTACTCTTCAACATAGTATTGGAAGTTCTTGCCATAGCAATCAGGCAAGAGAAAGGAATACAGATTAGAAGGGAAGAAGTCAAGCTTTCACTGCAGATGATATGACAGTATATATAGAAAAACCTAAAGAATTCAGAATAAAATTACTGGAAGTTATTAGGCAATATAGCAAGGTATCAGGCTACAAAATCTGTGTACAAAAATCAGTGGCATTGCTTTATGCAAACACTAAGTATAAGTGTTTGCATAAATATAAGAAGAAGACATCCAGAAATCACTCCCATTTACTGTTTCAGCAAAATCAATCAAATACCTAGGAATAAAGTTGACCAAAGAAGTGAAACACTTGTATGCTGAAAACTATGAGTTGCTACTCAAGGAAATAGAAACTGATACCAAGAAATGGAAAGATATCCCATGCTCATGGATTGGAAGAATAAATATCATCAAAATGAATATTTGCCCCAGAGCCATATACAAATTTAATGCAATACCCATCAAAGTTCCACCAAGCTTCTTTAAGAGAATAGAACAAACACTACAATCATTTATCTGGAACCTGAAAACACCTAGAATTGCCAAAACCATCTTGAGGAAAAGAAACAGAAATGGAGGCATCACATTTCCAGACCTTAAACTATATTATAAAGCCATCATCATCAAAACCGCATGGTACTGGAACAAAAATAGGCACACAGAACAGTGGAACAGAATTGAAAGCCCAGAAGTAAATCCCAACACCTATGGGCATCTAATCTTTGATAAGGGGGCCCAAAGGATTAAATGGAAAAAGGAGGCTCTCTTCAATAAATGGTGCTGGGAAAACTGGGTTGTATCATGCAGAAGAATGAAATTGAACCACTTTATCTCACCAGAAACAAAAGTCAACTCCAAATGGATCAAAGACCTAGATGTCAGACAAGAAACAATCAAATACTTAGAGGAAAACATTCATAAAACAGTTTCCCACCTACACCTCAAGGACATCTTTGATGAATCAAACTCAATTGCAAGGAAGACTAAAGCAGAAACAAACCAATGGCACTACATAAATTGAAAGCTTCTGCACATCCAAAGAAACTATTAAACAAACAAAGAGACCCCTCACAGTCTGGGAGAAGATCTTCACATGCCATACATCAGACAAGAAACTAATCACCAAAATATATAAAGAGCTCAGCAACTTAGCACCAAAAAAGCAAATGACCCCATCCAAAAATGGGCAGAGGATATGAACAAAACATTCACTACAGAGGAGATCCAAAAGGCTAACAAACATATGAAAAACTGCTCGAGGTCACTGATTGTCAGAGAAATGCAAATTAAGACAACACTAAGATACCACCTCACTCCTGTAAGAATGGCATACATCAAAAAGGACAGCAGCAACAAATGCTGGAGAGGTTGTGGGGATAGAGGAACCCTTTTACATTGCTGGTGGGAATGTAAATTGGTCCAGCCTCTGTGGAGAGCAGTCTGGAAAACTCTCAGAAGGCTAGACATGGACCTTCCATATGATCCAGTAATTCCTCTCCTGGGGTTACACCCAAAGGACTCCATAACACCCAACCAAAAAGAGGTGTGTACTCCTATGTTCATAGCAGCACAATTCATAATAGCTAAAACCTGGAAGCAACCCAGGTGCCCAACAACAGATGAGTGGCTGAGAAAGCTGTAGTCTATATACACAATGGAATACTATGCGGCTATCAAGAACAATGAACCCACCTTCTCTGACCCATCTTGGACGGAGCTAGAAGGAATTATGTTAAATGAGCTAAGTCAGAAAGATAAAGATGAGTATGGGATGATCCCACTCATCAACAGAAGTAGAGTAAGAAGATCTGAAAGGGAAACTAAAAGCAGGACCTGACCAAATTGTAAGTAGGGCATCAAAGTAAAAACCCTGTGGTGAGGGGTAGACATGCAGCTTCCTGGGAGAGTGGGGGGTGGGATTGGGTGGGAGGGATGGGTCACAGTCTTTTGGTGGTGGGAATGGTGTTTATGTACACTCCTAGTAAAATGTAGTCATATAAATCACTAGTTAATTAATACAAGAGGAGGAAAATTAATTGTATGTCTCGAAGTTTTTCAAAACACAAACTGAATCTTTTCAATATATATGCTATATACAAGATACTGGGTACTGTACAGCAAACCCTAACAAAAGGACTTTTCAAAATTAACCCAATTACCAAATAATGTGATAACATTAACTATTGATTGTCTTTTTGAACCCTAAGACAGCAGGAACCTCACATTTCCACTATAGAGCCTCTACTTCCCCCAGTCCTGGAACCCTTGGATAGGGCCCACTTTCCCGTATGCATCTCCAAATCCATTTCAAATAATATTGCATCTGCCAATCACAACCTAAACAACACAACGATTGCCACCTCAACATGCTTCATTTCAGACTGTGTCCAGAGACTTCACGTGTGGAATGACAACCCTTCAGCTTCATTACTCTGGTGAGACCTTTCCTTTCATAGTATACTCTAATTCCATCTCAGGTGGTTCACTTTCTAACAAAGTCCCCAAACCTAGATATATACCAGTTAATGTGAGAGAGAGCTTATGTTCACACATATCCATAAACTACTGCAAAATATATACCTGAAAGTAGAAGTACACTAGAGTTTGCAGTGAGTACCCCCCTAACACTTCCTCTCCACTATTCCAAGCTTTGGGTCCATGATTGCTCAACAATTTGTTTGGCTTCGCATGTTAACTCTCATTTCAGTCACCAGGTTCCAGATGTCATCAGGATTCCAACCAGGCTTCCCTAGAGTGAAGATCCCACCAACGTGTCCTGGAGCTCCGCTTTCCCAGAGACCCACCCTACTAGGGAAAGAGAGAGTCAGACTGAGAGTATGGACCAACCAGTCAACGCCCATGTTCAGCGGGAAGCAATTACAGAAGCAATTACAGAAGCCAGACCTTCTACCATGCTCCTTGAGGGATAGAGAATGGGAAAGCTATCAGGAGAGGGGGTGGGATATGGATATTGGGTGGTGGGAATTGTGTGGAATTGTACCCCTCCTACCCTATGGTTTTGTTAATTAATCCTTTCTTAAATAAAAAAAAAAAGCAAAAAGAGGGAACTTTAGGAAGTATCTGTTAAAACTAACATTTTGACATCTCTACTTTAGAACTAGACACCTACACTGAGCTTTATTTTCCTTGATTTTGGTGAAAAAAATGTTTTAAATTATATTTTCTTTTTTAAAAAATATGATCCTTTATTTATTGGATAGAGACAGTCAGAAATCAAGAGGGTGAGAGAGAGAGACAGAGAGACACCTTCAGCATTGCTTCACCACTCACAAAGCTTTCCCCCTGAAGATGGGGACCAGGGGCTCAAACCTGGGTCCTTATGCATTGTAATATGTGTGCTCAACCAGGTGCGCCACCAGACGGGCCCTGAATTATATTTTCAATTACTATTATTTTGTGGTGAATATTTCTTTTTCAACTCCAATACCATTTTATTGAGAAAAATCTTGATTCATGGGATTTTTGTTGTCACAAAGACATGTTTCCACATTCTCTAAGATAGGTATTGGTATATTTCATGTTCAACCAAACTATATCTTATTCCAGCACAGAGACTTTGTACTAAACTTGCTTAACTCGGAGCTCCACCACCTGGCCTCTGGCATAGAGACGTTGGTTCCCATTCTTCTCTTAATATATTATCTTCTCTAGTCCCAGATCTGCTATGATAGGATATAGTTCATTGAGGATATACCCTTTATTTCCCTTTGCTTTGTTTCTAAGAGATTATCTGTGAGTAAGACCAGCAGATATTCCTTCTTCTTCTGGGTTAGTTTGCTCAGCATGATTTTTTCTGATTCTAGTCATGTTGTCGCAAAGAGGAATATGCCATAATATCTTAAAGCTGTGAAGATATATATTCACAATTTCTTGAACTAGTCATGTGTTTTTAGACACTTGAGTTGTTTCCAAATATGTAGCATCACCGTGAACATAGGTATACATGGATCTTTTCAGATAGGTATTTTTTAATTCTTTGGTTCTTTGGGTAGATGCCTAGGAATGGAATTGTTGGTTCTTATAGTAAGTTGATTTTTTTATTTAATTTTTTATTTATAAAAATGAAACATTAACTAAACCATAGGCTAAGAGAGGTACAACTTCATATAATTCCCACCACCAGGACTCTGTATCACATCCCCTCCCCTGATAGCTTTCCTATTCTTTATCACTCTGGGAGTATGGACCCAAGGTCATTGTGGGATGCAGAAGGTTGAAGGTCTGGCTTTTGTAATTGCTTCCCCACTGAACTTGAGCGATGACAGGTCGATCCATACTCCCAGCTTGTCTTTCTCTTTCGCTAGTGGGGAAGGGCTCTGGGGAAGCTGAGCTCCAGGACATATTGGTGGTGTTGTCTATCCATGGAAGTCTGGTAGACATCATGCTATCATCTGGAACCTGGTGGTTGACAAGAGAGTTAACATACAAAGCCAAACAAATTGTTGACTGATCATGGGCCTAAAGGCTGGAGTAATGCAGATGAAGAATTGAGGGTACTCTATTTCGTAGATAGCTAGTAAAGCATATTTATTTATATTCCAAAGGGCCTGTGGCTATACTAGGTGTTTTATTTTTAGTTATTTCTTTTTTGGCCTGAGCGTGAAATTTGATATTCAGGTGGATCCTAATTATTATCTGGGGAGGTGGTGTCAGAAGACCAAAAAGCTGGATAAGAGAAGAGAATAGCTCCCAAATATGGGAAATGTGTATAAATATTGTTGACTGTAAACCCCATTGGTATGTATGATGTGATCTGGGGCACATATTCAATTTAGGAGCCTATGTGAACTCTGCATCCCTGTAAATCTGAGCCCACATTCTGTGGTTATGAGTAGGAACATTCCAAGCTGCCCCAATATCAGGAACCATCTTCCTCAGGTGGAGCTTAGAGTATGTTGTCCAGCCTCCTTTCAGAGGATGGAACATTTTCTACCATTTTTGATCCAAGTTTAGGGCAAGGTCCTATGGGGGATCATAAAGGGTCTATTTTGTTGTTCCTGATATTGATGATCAGTAACAATGGAGAGACGGATTTATTCAAGTTCTAGGCACATCATGTCTGTTTGGGAATTTCAGGACTCCCTGAATAGGGCCCCAGTTAATGGGGTGACCTGATAGTGACTAAAGAGTCATCATTAAAGTATGCCAATATCTTGCCCTTATTCAGCTTTTGTAGTCCTTGCTTTGATAAAGTTAGTTTTGGAGTGAGTGAGGGAACTGTAATAAGAAGTAGGTGAGGAGGATATCTAAGTGTAAGTAAACACTAATTCATTATGAACTCTACACTTACTCACTACAGACTATTGTGTATTTTTGCTTTCAGGTACTTATTTGCTCTAATTTATGGATATATGTGAACATATGCTTTGTCTCACGGGACCTGGTCTATATCTAGGTTTTGGGATTTTTTTTTAGGAAGTGAACTTCCTGGAATGGAATTTGAGAATGCTATCAAAGGAAAGGTCTCACCCAAGTAATGAGGGTGAAAGGTTGACATTCCATGCTGACGTCTCTAGGCAGTCTGAAGTGAAGCCTGCTGAGGTGGTACTCCTTGTGTTAATTAGTTGTAATCAGTGGATTACAATATCAAATGGTATGAATTGAGAGAAACATGCAGAAAAGTGAGCCCCACCCTAGAGGTTCCAGGACTGGGGGAAATATGGATTTTAAAGAGGAAGTAGGAAATTCCTGCTGTCTTAGGGTTTAAGAAGACAATAGATAGCTATTGCTATAATAATGTTATTTAGCAATTGGGTTAACTTTGAAATATCCCTTTGTTAGGATTTGCTGTATCATACACAACATCACCATAACTTATATCCTTTGACATTATTTGTATATAGCTGTGTCACCGGTTGCTTTTGTTCTCCCTGGTGTAGGCTTTTGAGAGAGTCAACATATCAAAGACTCTGCCTATGTATTAAAAAGACACAATCTGTTAAAGGTTCAAGATATTCAATCAATTTTCCCCTCTTATATTAATTAAATAGTGATTTATATGACTACAAATTAATAGTAGTGTACATAAACACCATTCCCACAACCAAAAGACTGTGTCCAACCAACTCCCCTCTCCCCCCTGCCCCATGAAGCTGAACAACCACCCTCACCCTGAACCCAGGGTTTTTAATTTGGTGCCCTACTCCAAATTCAGTCAAATCCTGCTTTTAGTTTACCTTTTTGTTCTTTTTTTTTTTCTTTTTCCTCCAGGGTTATTGCTGGGCTCAGTGCCTGCACCATGAATCCACCACTCCTGGAGGCCATTTTTCCCCCATTTTTGTTGCCCTTGTTGTTGTAGCCTCATTGTGGTTATTATTATTGCCATTGTTGATGTTGTTCGTTGTTGGATAGAACAGAGAGAAATGGAGAGAGGAGGGGAAGACAGAGAGGGGAAGAGAAAGATAGACACCTGCAGACCTGCTTCACTGTCTGTGAAGCGACTCCCCTGCAGGTGGGGAGCCAGGAGCTCAAACCAGGATCCTTATGCAGGTTCTTGCCTTTGCGCCACATGCGCTTAACCCACTGCGCCAACACCCAACCCCCGAACTTTCTGTTCTTCTTTCTCATCTTGTGTTTAAGAGTGGGGTCATCCCATACACATCTTTATCTTTCTGACTTACCTCACTTAATATAATTCCTTCTAGCTCCATCCAAGAAGGGTCAGAGAAGGTGGGTTCATTGTTCTTAATAGCTGCATAATATTCCACTGTATATGTATACCACAGCTTTTTTAGCCACTCAACTGCTGTAGGGCACCTGGGTTGCTTCCAGGTTTTAGCTATTATGAATTGTGCTGCTATGAACATAGGTGTACACATATCTTCTTGTTTAGATGTTATGGAGTCCCTGGGGTATAGCCACAGGAGAGGAATTACTGGGTCATATGGAAGGTCCATGTGTAGCCTTGTGAGAGTTCTCCAGACTGCTCTTCACAGAGGCTGGACCAGTTAAATTCCCACCAGCAGTGCAGAAGGGTTCCTCTATCCCCACAGCCTCTCCAGCATTTGTTGCTGCTGTCCTTTTTGATGTATGCCATTCTCACAGGGGTAAGGTGTTATCTCAATGATGTTTTTATTTGCATTTCTCTGACAATCAGTGACCTGGAGCAATTTTTCATGTGTTTGTTAGACTTTTGCATTTCTTCTGGAGTAAATGTTCTGTTCATCTCCTCTGCCCATTTTTGGATGGGGCCATTTGCTTTTTTGTTACTAAATTTTCTGAGCTCTTTGTATATTTTGGTTATTAAGATCTTATCTGATGTACGGCATGTGAAGATCTTCTCCCATTCTGTGAAGGGTCTCTTTGTTTGTGTGACAGTTTATTTGACTGTGAAGAAGCTTTTCAAGTTGATGTAGTCCCATTGGTTTGTTTCTGTGTTAGTGTTCCTTGCAATTCGGTTTGTTTCATCAAAGATGCCCTTGAAGTTTAGGTGGAAAAGTGTTCCCCCAAAGTTTTCCTCTTAGTATTTGATAGTTTCTGGTCTAACATCCAGGTCCTTTTTCCATTTGGAGTTGATTTTTGTTTCTGGTGGGATAAGGTGGTTCAATTTCATTCTTCTGCATGTTTCAACTGAGATTTCCCAGTACCATTTATTGAAGAGAGTTTCCATCCTCCATTTAATACTTTGGGCCCCCTTATCAAAGATTATATTTCCATAGGTGTGGGGGTTTAGTTCTGGGCTTTCAGTTCTGTTCCACTGGTCTGTGTGCCTAATTTTGTTTGTTTTTTGTTCCAGTACCAGGCTGTTTTGATGATGATGGCCTTATGATATGGTTTTAGATCTGGAAGTGTGATGCCTCTATTTCTGTTTCTTTTCCTCAAGATAGCTTTGGAAATTCTAGGTGTTTTCTGGTTCCAGATAAATGATTGTAGTTTTTATTCTATTTTCTTAAAGAAGCTTGGTGGAACTTTGATGGGTATCACATAAAATTTGTATATGGCCCGGGAGTCGGGCTGTAGCACAACGGGTTAAGCGCAGGTGGCGCAAAGCACAAGGACCGGCAGAAGGATCCCGGATCGAACCCCGGCTCCCCGCCTGCAGGGGAGTCGCTTCACAGGCGGTGAAGCAGGTCTGCAGGTGTCTATCTTTCTCTCCTCCTCTCTGTCTTCCCCTCCTCTCTCCATTTCTCTCTGTCCTATCCAACAACGACAACAACAATAATAACTACAACAATAAAACAACAAGGGCAACAAAAGGGAATAAATAAATAAAATAAAATAAATATAAAAAAAGAAAAAAAAAAGATCTACAAAAAAAAAAAATTTTGTATATGGCCCTGGGGTGAATATTCCTTTTGATGATATTAATTCTTCCAATCCATGAGCATGGGATGTCTTTCCATTTCTTGGTATCATTTTCTATTTCCTTGAATAATGACTCACAGTTTTCAGTATACAAGTCTTTCACTTCTTTGGCCAGCTTTACTCCTAGGTATTTTATTGATTTTGCTGCAACAGTGAATGGGAGTGATTTCTGGATGTCTTCTTCTTCAGATTTGTTGTTTGCATAAAGAAATGCCACTTACTTTTGTACATTTATTTTGTAGTCTGACACCTTGCTATATTGCCTAATAACTTCCACTAGTTTTCTGCTGGATTCTTTAGGTTTCTCTATGTATACTATCATGTCATCTGCAAATATTGAAAGCTTGACTTCTTCGCTTCCAATCTGCATTCCTTTGATTTCTTTCTCTTGCCTGATTGCTATGGCAAGAACTTCCAATACTCTGTTAAAGAGTAATGGTGATAGTGGACAACCCTGTCTAGTCCCCTGATCTGAAGAGGAATGTTTTCAGCTTCTGTCCAATGAGTATGATGTTGGCTATAGGTTTGCTATATATAGACTCCACTATCTTGAGGATTTTCCCATCTATTCCCATTTTTTGTAGTGTTTTGAGCATGAGTGGGTTTTGGATTTTGTCAAAGGCTTTTTCTGCATCTATTGAGATAATCATGTGGTTTTTGTTTTGCTTTTATGTATGTGGTGAATGACATTGATTGATTTATGTATGTTGAACCAGCCTTGCATTCCTGGGATAAATCTCACTTGGTGGTGATGAACAATCTTTTTGATATACTGCTGTATCTGCTTGGCCTGGATCTTGTTTAATATTTTGGCATCTATTTTCATCAGAGGTATTGGTATATAGTTTTCCTTTTTTGTTGTGTCCCCATCTGCTTTTGGTATCAGGGTGATGTTTGTTTCATAGAAGGTGGAAGGTGGTGTTCCTGTTTTTTTGATCTTGTGGAAAAGCTTTAGAAGTATAGTTATTAACTGTTTTCTGAAGGTTTTGTAGAATTCATTTGTGAAACATCTGGTCCAGGACATGTGTTGTTGGGAAGATTCTTATAACTGTTTCTATTTCTTTGTCTGTAATTGGTACGTTGTTGGTTCTATAGTTCTTCTTGGTCCAGTTTTGGAGGGCATAGCTTCTAGGACATCTTCCATTGCTCCAGATTCTCTAGCTTGATGGCATATAGTTCTTCATAGAAGTTTCACATGATTTTCTGTGGTGTCAGTTGTGATATCTCCTCTATCATTTAAAATTCTATTTATTTGAGTATTCTCCTTTTTTTTGTAAGTGAGTGTGGTTAGGGATTTGTCAATCTTGTTTAATTTTTCAATGAACCAAAATTCGGATTCACTGGTCTTTTGTATGATTCTCTTATTTTTTATGTTGTTTATTTCTGCTCTAATTTTAGTGATTTCCATCCTTCTGGTTGCTTTAGGGTTCTTTTGTTTCTGTAAGTCCTTAAGGTGTACTGTGAGATCAGTTTTTGGAGCTTTTTCTGGTTCTCTAATATGTGATTGTATGGCTATGAGTTTCCCTCTCAATACTGCTTTAGCTGTGTCTCAAATATTTTAATAGCTTATGACTTCATTTTCATTTGTTTCCAGGAACATTTGAATTTCTTGAGTGCTCCTTTGACTCAGATGTTATTAAGCAGTATGCTGTTGAGTTTCCAAATTCTGTGACTTTTAGTAATTTTCTGTTTGTTGTTAAATGTTAACTTTAGTCCACTGTGGTCTGAGAAGATACTTTGGATTATTTCAATGATCTTGAATTTGATACTGTCTTTGTCGCCTAACATGGTCTATCCTTGAGGATGTGTTGTTTCGATTTGAAAAGAATGTGTATTCCAGTTTTGGGGGGTGAAGGACTCTGAAAATATCCAGGAGGTCTAGTCTGTCCATCTCTTCATTTAATTCTCTTGTTTCTTTGTTGTTTCTTTGCTTTGTTGATCTAAGTGTTAGAGTGGGGTGCTAAAATCTCCCACTATTATTGTATTACTATTGATGTATTTTTTCAGTTATTTCAGTAGATGTTTGATGTACTTAGATGGGTCCTCATTGGGTGCATAGATGTTAATAATTGTTAAATCTTCTTGGCTGATTGATCCTATAATCATTATGCAGTGACCTTGCCTATCTTTTATTACTTTTTTTAATTTAAAGACTATGGTGTCAGAGATGCGAATGATTGTTCCTGCCCTTTTTTGTGGTCCATTAGCCTGTAGGATAGTTTTCAATCCCTTCCCTTTAAGCCTGTTTTTGTCTTGAGTCAGATAGAATTCTTGAAAGAAGCATAAGGTTGGGTTGTGTTTTGTGATCCATCCTCCCACTCTGTGCCTTTTAATGGGTGAATTTAAACCATTGACATTTATTTATATTATGGATTTAATGTATTGTAGTGTCATTATTCTACAATTTTTCATTTGCTCTGATATATTGCAAGTATTATGGTCATGTTCTTATTTATAAGAGAGCTTTTAGAAACACTTTCAGGGAAGGCTTGATGATGGTTGCCTCCTTTAACTGTTGTCTGTCTGAGACAATTTTGAGCCCTCCATCTAATCTGAATGAAAGTGTAGCAGGATATATTATCCTTGGTTGAAACCCTTTTTCATTCAGGGCTCGATTGATATCTTGCCATTCTCTTCTGGCATTTAGAGTTTGAGTGGAGAATTCTGCTGATAATAGTATGGGTTTTACCCTGTATGTGACTTTTTTTTTTCTCTTGCAGCCTTTAGATTCCTTTCTTTTTTTTTTAATATTTTTTTCTTTTCTTTCTTTCCTTCTTTCTTTATTTATTCCCTTTTGTTGCCCTTGTTGTTTTATTGTTGTAGTTATTATTATTGTTGTTGTCATTGTTGGATAGGACAGAGAGAAATGGAGAGAGGAGGGGAAGACAGAGAGGAGGAGAGAAAGATAGACACCTGCAGACCTGCTTCACCGCCTGTGAAGCGACTCCCCTGCATGTGGGGAGCCTGGGTTCGAACCGGGATCCTTATGCCGGTCCTTGTGCTTTGCGCCACCTGCGCTTAACCCGCTGCGCTACAGCCCGACTCCCTAGATTCCTTTATTTATTCTTACTTCTTTTCATTGTAACTATGATGTGTCTTGTTATCTTCAGGTCTGGGTTGATTCCATTTGGGACTCCCTGAGCTCTTGAATCTTAATGTCCTTTCTGTTGTTTAGGTCTAGGAAGTTTTCTTCTATAATTTCCTCTAGAATATTTACTTCTCCTTCCTCTCTTTCTTCCACTGGCAGGCCAATGATAAGAATATTACTTCTTTTGAGATAATCCCATATATCTCTATTGTTGTTTTTAGTGTCTCTCAATCTCTTTTTGAGCTTTTTTAACTCTTTCTTTGTTTTCTCTAGCTCATCCTCTGCCTTGCTAATTTTGTTTTCTACTTCTCTTAGTCTTTTTTCCCTTCCCTCAGCTTCTTTCTTCAGTGCAGTTATAGTGTTAGCTTGTTCTGCTAATTGACCTTTTAGTTCAGCTATTTCAACTTTCAGTTTTGTAATTACCTTGAAGTAGCTAGCATTTTCCTTGATGGCCTCATCTGTTGTTTCCCTAATTCTGGTAGACCTTTCCTCTGTAGTTTACTTCATTTCTGTGATTATTAGCTTTACTATTGCTTGCATACTTTTCTTTATTATTTATTTATTTATTTATTCCCTTTTGTTGCCCTGCTTTTTTATTATGTAGTAATTATTGTTGTGTTATTGTTGTTGTTGTCATTGAATAGGACAGAGAAAAGTGGAGAAAATAGGGGAAGACAGAGAGGGGGAGAAAAAGACAGACACCTGCAGACCTGCTTCACTGCCTGTAAAGTGACTCCCCTGCAGGTGGGAAGCCAGGGGCTCGAATTGGAATACTTTTGCTTGTCCTTGCACTTCATGCCACCTCTGCTTAACCTGCAGTGCTACTGCCCAACTCCCACATACTTTTCTTATCTATGGTTACTTCTGACTGTTTTGGAGTTTCTTCTGGGCTCCTCTCTTGATTCATTGTGGTAAAAGTTTTATTTGCTCTTATCTAACCATTTTCTTTTTATTGATATGTTTTTTATATTTCTGTTCTGTCATTCTTCAATTGGTGTGTTTTGAGTACAAGCCATGTTAATTTAAATCCTGTTATGACAAATGTAGTCACCCAAAGCTCAGAAATTATAACAATAGTAACTTAATCAAGGATTGATGTAGTTCAACCAATACCAGTTAGCCAAACAACAGCTCCAATCCAATAAAAAATAGCAACCAAATCCATAGGAAAAAGAAAAAGGAAAAAAAGGGAAAACAAGAATAGACAATTATGCAAATCTAGTATCCACTGTAAATTCTAGGGATATCAAGAGGAGAAAGGGAAGTAGAGAAGAGAGACACACACACACACACACACACACACAGAGTCCACTCTTAGTCAGAATTCTTCCCCAAAATAATTCACATAGGAGTATCAGTGAATTCAGAAATCCAAAGAAGGAGGAAGGAAGAAAAGAAGGAAAGAACAAGAAAGAAAGAAAGAAAAGAACAATGAAAAAAAAGAAGGGTTTTTTTTTTTCTTTTCTTTTTTCTTTTTTTTTAATTAACTTGGAGCAGGGAGAAAGGAGAGTAGAGAAAAGAGGTAGAGAGAAACAAGTTCCTCTCACACTGGATAGGACACCCAGTCAGCTAGCAATGGAGAAAACAACAACAGTTAATGTTGGTCAACCTAAAGAAGGAGGGGAAGGGACACATGTATTTAATAATAGTAATAATAAAATATAATAGAGTAAAAAAAAAAAAAAACACTAATAGTCAGTCTGTAGCTTGGATCAGACAGCCTGAGCAAAGACAGCCAATTGTAAGAAGTATCCAAGAAAAAAAAACAAAAAAACCTCCAGGTAGTCTTTCCCAGGCAGGGGTGAGAATCTGATTGGTCAGATATTTTGTCACTCACATAGAGCTCCAGACACTTAAAAAAAAAAGAAGGAAAACAAAAGGGGAAAAGATTTGGAATGACATCCCTGGTGAGCCAGGAATCTTGGTAAAGAAAATAGCTCATCAGAGAGCCTGGTAGGAGAGGCTCTCCTGCCCATGGGGCCTGGTTATGGGATGGGGGGGGGGAGGGGTGAGCTTCAGAACTAATAAAAATATTTCCTTTCTTTTACTCCGTTTTCTAACCCAAGAGTGGTCTCATCCTTAGGACCCCTTATTCCCCATCCTGCTGATGTCCCAGTATCCTACCCTATCCAGAGAATCCCTGGTCACAAGCTTCTGCTTGTTGGAGCACATGCCAGCTGCTGCTTGCAAGTCCTCATCTTGGCTCCACCCCCAGTAAGTTGATTTGTAATGTCTTCAGGAATCTTCAAGCTGTTTTCTGTTTTTCCTAATTAATATTCCTGCCAGCAGTGTAGAAATATTCCCTTCTCTATATATACTAGCAAGAACTTGTTTCTGTGTGTGTTTGTGTGTGTGTTTTGGTGTAGGCTATTTTCAAATATGTAAGGACACATTCACTGACAAGAGTGATGAGATCAAAAGAAAATAAATGTTAGTAGACACCAGCAGCTGAAACAGGCAAGAATTGGTTTTTTCCTAAATATTCTGTAGTGTGTATAGATGTATTTTCTAGTAACTTGCAGATATTGTATCCACTAAACTGATAACTGAAGGTTTTATGTATCTGTTCTAAGTGTATTAGTGTCCTTGACTACAAAGGGGAGGCTCAGCTCTGTCTTTGTTTTGGAGTTACTTTCCAATTATCCAGTATCTTTAACTCCAAATAAACATAACAATAATTTGGAGGGTAGTCAGAGGGAGGAGGTCTATTCTAACTTGATAGATATAAACTTGATATATAAACTTGTTATATATAAAAGCTTGATATACTAACTTGATCTATATAAAAGCTACTTTCTCCACTGTTCTAAAATTGTTCAGAAAGCCTATAAAATATATTATCTTGAAAATAGAAAAGCACTTATCTTTTTAAATTATCTTTTGTATTACTTTTAATATATATCTATATTCATGTCAAAAACATCTATTCAAAATCTTTAAAATTGTATTCATGAAAGTCAACTCAACCATGAGTTACACATAATAGGTAAATAAATTTATGAATAAGCACATTTATTTAGTACTAACCAAATTTATGTAATACTAACCCAATCAATAATTATCTCAATAAAATTCATTATTCTTATCAGTAAATTAATATAGAGCCAGAAAAAGCATCATTAGCATTTTGTATTAATGCACATATGTCAATCATTTCTGTAAAATATACAGAGTTTCATCATTTCACACTAGTTACTTTTTCTCTTTTCTGTCTCAGAGTTTTCTTGGAAACATTATGGAGCCTTTACAGTAAATAAATGTGGTAATATCTATTTTGGACTTTCTGAATGTAATCACTACAGCTGTGTTTTATTTCTGGGAGGGTTTCATTTTTCAGCTTATGAAATTGTAGGGAAGATGATGAGATAAGTAGAAAGTAAGTAAAATCTCCAACTCAAGAATGGGAAACATTTTGCTTCTGCTCCCTAAAGATAATGATAAGGAAAATTTGTTTTACCCATGGTGGAATATGAATTTTAGGACAGAGACTATAAGGTATTAAGGAATGATAACAGCCTTCTTCATGCACAAAACTGTCTTGAAATTGTTCATATTATTTCAGTAGCCCTCTCTTCACTATGATGCTCAATTATGTGTAGATTCTTATATCTTCAACAACTTTGTGTGTCTGGGTACAACAAAATTTGATTATTATTATCTTATAGGTACAAAATAAATGTATATTTATGAGGATGTTTCCAAATCTATCTAGTGTCTCTCACATCTATGTTTTATTATTATTATTCTAAATTCTGTAACCCTATATCTCACTTCATTATTTTGAAACATAATTTCTTATGTTTAATTTATAACTTATCAAAATAGTCATAAATATATTTATGGTATGCTGTGATCTTTTGGAAGTGCTTGCAAGTTATACTGAATATCCTTCCTTTTCAACTTGGGCCAGCCTTCTTAATAACCTCAATAATAGTCCAGCAGAAATAGTCATATAACATCCAAGGCTAAGCCATTATTTTCAAAAGAGTTCTCATGTATCCTCCAAAGCCAAGTCATTAATTTCAAGAGTTCCTACCTATCTTTCTTTTATTTGAGGTAATTTCCCTTGAGATGCAGCCACTATATTCCAGAAACCCAAACTACATACATAGATTACAACTACATTCCCATCTGAAGTTCCAGCTGTTAATCAATAGCAATTTGCTAGTCCTGAGAGTTTAAGCCATTTGACAGGTAGCTCTTCCAGTCCTGGTCAAGTTGTCTCAGCTGAGGCTATGAAGAGCAAACAACTCTTTCAACTGTGTTATCTCTAAAGTGGAGATCTGTGAGCAAAATGATAAAGTACTATTTTCAACTTAGGAGAGATCAGGTTTTCAGCAACATATAATAACAATAATTGAACTAAGAAAAGTAATAGTTTGAATTTTCAGTGCAATATACAAATAAGGTTTTAAGAATAATTTTGAAAGGAGTTGTGAATTCTATTAGTGTATTCAATCTCGGCACGGTGTTAAGAGAATTGGCTCATTTTCCATGACTATTATCTTTCAATTTTTAAAAATGTCAAACTGTATAAAATAATAAGTAGTTTTACTTTGATTTAAAATTTGGGGGGGAGGGGGGAGACCAACAATGTTGAACTTTGAACCATTTACACTGTCTTATTCACAGAACACTCTCATCCCCATATGACTCAGACAAATAAAGATGACCCTTGTATACCTGTGAGAAGTCTAGACACAGACCAACCATTTTCTTTCTATTTATGTCTCATAAATTACTAACTGAGTTACTTCTTCACAAATTAATCTAGACATGATTCTTGCCCCAGAACCCCAGACATTCACTGATTTCAAGTAAAAAAAAAAAAAAACTGTTATCCTAGTGTTCTTACAACCACACCACTCTCACTTTCTCAGATCTAGATCTTTTTAGCATTCTTTATTAATCCTCACTTTAAAAAATACCTTTTCTGAGCCTCATCCGTGATACCTTGCACATCAAAAGATAAACTGAAGCTTTCTCCTTGTTATAACAGTTCTTCTCCCCATAATGCCATGATCTCTTTCCTCCACTATAACAGTCTTACCAAATAAAGGTTCTCTTTTATCTATATTTGTATTTGTTTATATATGTGACAGCATCACTAGAGAATTTTTGAGTTTTCCTTATTATTACATCAAGAAACCTCAAATAACATAGTTCTATATGAGTATGAGCACATGTTAAAAATTTCCTACAGTCCCTGGTGTGTGTGCTTTTCTTTTCTTTTTTTTAATCTGTTTTTATTTATGTATCATTGGATAGAGACAGCCAAAAATTGAGAGGATAGAGCAGAAGAGACACCTGCAGCCTTACTTCACTCTTGAAGCTTTCTCCCTGCAGGTGGGGACCAGGGGTTTGAACCTGCATCCTTGTGCTCTGTAAAGTGTGCATTTAACCAGGTGTACCACCATGGTTATTGCTGGGGCTAGATGCCTGCATGAAGACTCCTCTGCTTCTGGTGGCCATTGCTTCTCTTTGCATAACCATTATGCTATCTACCCCCACCCTTCAAACACTCTTTCTACTCAGCTAGCTACGTGAAAGAAAATAAGATATAGCTCCTAACCTCTTCTGAATGCATCAGCATTATTGTTGCCCCTTGATAATCTTTAGAAGAAACACTGTATACATTTGGCCAAGAGATACTTAGTTTATATATCAACTAAAGGTCAATTATTTTGCCTATGAAAAACTTTATTAAAGTCATCAAACAAGTAAATACAGTAAAATTTGAGGTTAACTTAGACCATATTAGCATCTTAGGTGTACTTACTCCCCAGCTTAAGACCAGCACCCATAAGCCTAATATTGATTTGGATACAAATGGCATGCAATGCTTTAATAGCTGGGAGTGGTGGGGAGAAAGCTAATCAGATAAAGAAGGGACTACAGAAGCTGGAAAAGGGGAAGAGACTGGCTCACTCAGTGGTGGTATTTTTGCTCACTACCAGGCCACCCCATTATCTGGGGCTCTAGTCAGGAAATTCTAGGATTCCCCCATAGATATGATGGACCTAGACCTCTGATAGACTCCTCTCTTCACCATCACTCATCGCCTGTATCAGGAATTACTGAAGTCAGAATTCCCATATTCTGCTCCTCAAAAAGAATTTTGGTCCACCTCACAGGACCAGTGCTCTGGTCCACTAGGGAAAGATAGAAACAGGCAAGGGGTCGGGATCGACCTGTCAGTGTCCACGCTTAGCAGAACAGCAGCTACAGAAGCCAGAATTCCTACCTTCTGCTCCCCATAAACAACCTTGATCCATATTCCCAGAGGGAGAAGAGTGACAAGATAAAGATAAGAGAACTGTGCACTCTAGCTCCATTAGCACTCAGAGAGAGAGAAGGAAAGGGAGAGGGACAGATGGAGGTAGCTACGATGTTATGAGTGGCTTATAGAACCATTTCTCTGCCTCTGTATCCAACACAGATTTGTCTGCTGATGATTTCCTTAACTAGTGTCTATCCAGTAAGGCCTCTGATCCTAGCATTTCCTTTCTTTTGTCTTTATCACAGATCTTAATATATCTGCCCACCTTTAACACATGAAATGTCTGTAGACTAAAAGTGAAGCAGATAATTTGTTTGGTTTCCCAACATTCAGTAATAACTTCTAAGAACTTTTCATTTCTTTTATTCTGTAGACAAATACATTTTTGTCTGGTTGTTTATCATTGGAGATCATGCCTGCATGACTCCACCACTCCTGATGGGCATTTTCTAGAGGGTGAGAGACAGAGACAGAGAGAGAGACAGAGAGAGAGAGAGAGAGGCACCACAACACTGCTTAAGAAGCTTTCCATGTGGTGACCTGGGACTAGCATCCAGATAATTACACTCCCTCCCTGCCCCCCCCACTAGGAACAATGTTGCTTGCTTGCTGTACTTACAGTGAAACCACCAAAATGGCACAGTTCAATGCCCGCACCAGCCAGACTTTTGATTTGACTTTGCTTTTTTTCAACCCTCGCCTGAGCCCCTTTTAGCTCCAACCACACGCGAGCACCCACCTGAGGCTGCAGGACTTTCAGCTGTAGATTATGACTTCAGTTGGGTCTCTTGTATTTATTTGTTGTCTTGGGAGGAGAGGTGATTTGGTTCCAGTTATTCCATGGCCACGCCTCCCACAAGTCAGGTTCTTATACTCTATCATGGGCTCAAATATGAGCTCTATGCATGAGCCATTTACAGACACATTTTAAAATTATTATTATTTTTATTGTATAAAAACCTCTGAATTGAAGTAACACATACAAAACCATTAGCAAATGCATGCTGGTTTATAGTATTATCCCTAACATGTAGGCACAACCTCTCATCTCCCCTTGATTGATGTCTAGGAGACACAACAGGATCCTAGTGTCTCTTCATCCTGTCCCTTTCCCTCCTTCTGAGTCTTTTGCTTTGGTGCAATACGCCACACCCAGTTCAAGTTTTACCTTCTTTTTCCCCTTACTGTTCTTTGTTCTTATGTTCTATATATAAATGAGGTTATTTGGTTTTGGTTTTTCTCTTTCTGGCTTGTCTCACACAACATGATGCCTTTGAATTCTGACCATGCTATTGCAAAGGAGATGACATCATCATTTTAACAGCTGCATAGAACTCCATTGTGTATATGTACCCTAACTCCTTAGTCATTCATCTGTTCTTAGGCCTCTGGGTTGCTTCCAAATTCGGGCAATTGAAAACTGTACTGCTTTGAACATTGGTCTGCATAGGTCTTTTTGAATAGGTGATTTTGCTTTTTCCCAGGCTAAGTCCCTAAAAGAAGGATTGCTGGATCATAAAGTAGGTCCATTTCTAGAGTTCTGTTTAATCTCCAAACTGTTTTCCATATGGTTTGGACCAACTTACTTTTGCACCAGCAATGTAGGAGAGTCCTTCCCCACCCCCCACAGCCTCTCTAATACTTGGTGTTTCTGTATTTCCTAATGTGTGACATTCCCACAGGTATAGTGGAGTATCTTTTTTTATTTGCATTTCTCTGATCATCAATGACTTATAGCATTTTTTTCATATGTCTGTTGGCTCTTTGGATCTCTCCTGTGGAAAACGTCCTGCTCATATCTTCCTCCCATTTTTTCAATGGGATAATTTGTACAGACAAATTCTCAATTAACATGAGATAACACATACTACAATGGTGAAAGACTTTAGTTGGTGGTGGGAATGATGTGAAGACACCTGTCAAGGGAAGATAAATTGCACTCATGTGTTAACAATTGTCCTGTAAACCATAATTTCCCCCAATAAAGTGCTTTTCTAAAAAAAGAAAGGAAAGGATTGAATCAGAAAAACAAGGGGCAACTATGTATAAATGTGGACAGAAAGTTGTAGAGAAGATAGTTGGCCCATATCTACAACTTTAGGGGAACTGTAGTGGATTGCAGTGGGGAGACTGAAGATTCAGAGCTCTGGTAATGGGAATGGTGTGGATTCAAAACCCTATCCACATGTAATTCTGTAATATAAAAATAAATAAAAATAAAAAATACAATAAAAATAGTTTTGGTTTATACTCCCAGAGGGAGAAAAATGTTGGAGAAGATAACTAGGGGGCACTGAAACCCATTCCATCAGAACTCAGAAAGAGAAGAGGGAAAAAGGAAAGACATTTGGAAGTAGCTATAGGTCTAGTTGTGACTTAGAAAGATGTGGAAGTCAGGAGTAAGGCGGTAGCGCAGCGGGTTAAGTGCACGTGGCACAAAGCACAAGGACAGGCATAACCAGTTCAAGTCCCAGGCTCCCCACCTACAGGGAGTCACTTCCCAAGCAGTGAAGCAGGTCTGCAGGTATCTATGTTTCTCTCCGTTTCTCTGACTTCCCCTCCACTCTCCATTTCTCTGTCCTATCCAACAACAATAATAATTACAACAATAAAAAATGGCAACAAAAGGGAATAACTAAATAAATAAATATTAAAAAAGAAAGAAAGAAAGATAGGGAAGGCAGGACTATAGAAAATATGGGTAGATAGATGATAGATAGGTAGGTAGATAGACAGACAGACAGCAGACAGGCAGACAGACAGATAGATGAAAGATAAGAAATATACAGGTAGTTAAAGAAATAATTGTAGACCCATATCTGTGACCTTGGGAGAACCCCTACAGTTTCTAATGAAAAGAATGGAGACTCTGGTGGTGGGAATGGTGTGGAATTGTACCGCTGTTATCTTGTAAATTTATAAGCCAATATTAAATCACTAATACACACACACACACACACACACACACACACATATATATATATATAAGTTCTCCTCTATTTTTTCTTTACATTACTAACCTAATAAAGTCCTTTTCCATGGTTAAAAATGCTTTATGCATTCAGTAGAACACTTTCTGCTGAGAAAAAAAATACCTAGAAATATTAAAGTAATTTAGGACTGTGTCCCAGGAATTATCTGTGAGGAGCCAAATTCCTAACATGAAAAGAAAGATAATACCTTGAATAATCTCCATGGCATTTGAAACCTGCCAAAACTTAATGAACTCCTCAGAAGGAAGACCTAATAAAAGACTAAAAGTCTAAGGCAGGTGCATTGGAAAGTCTAGTGTTATTTACCATACAAGAGGAGTTATACTACCCATTATTAACTGATCACAGGACTTTAGCTAAATCCTAAATCCATTACCAATTAGATGTTTGCAATCAGAAAAGTCCTTAGTTGTTTACCATGTTTCTTGCCAGGTTGTGGCTAGCAGAAGTCATGGTGGTGATATTCTGATAGAACACTTGGACAAATGAGGAGGCAGATGATGGAGAACTGAGTGCTCTGACCTCAGTTGATTTTTGTTTGTTTGTTTTTGTTTTTTTAGTGATTTAATATTCATCTACAAAATTATAAGATAATAGAAGTATAACTCAACATCATTCTCACCATCAGAGTTCTGTGTCCCCATTCCCTCACTGGAAACTTTAGTAATTCTCCCAAGGCAACAGATAAGAGTTGATTGCTTTTTCTACGACTACACATACACACACACACACACACACACACACGCCCTTTTATTTTTTTTCTATAGCCTTGCCTTCTCCTCCTTTCTATCCACATCTACACCTGCTACTATTCTGAATGTCCTTCCTTTTTTCCTTTTCTCTCTTTGGGTCCTGATAGAATTGGAGTTAATATATAGACAAAACACAATTTGTTATTCTGCTGTATTCAGCAGAGGAAAACAATATATATATATATATATATATATATATATATATATATTATTATTATTATTATTTTTAATCTGGGAATTCTTCTGCCTGGAAATAGCAAACAAGGTACCAAAGCTTTTTTTTTTCTTTTTCATCCAAGATGACTACCATATGTTCTTTGCCTTAATTATCACACAGGTTATGTTGTAATTAATTTGCATGACAAGGAATATATATATATATATTTCAGTTGAGCACCAATGCATACTGTATGCAGTGCCATCCTGGTTATTTACCTTTCTGTGAATTAAGACAAAAATTTTTTTTCTTTTTTTAAAATTTTTTTTTAATATTTTATTTTTATTTATTTATTCCCTTTTGTTGCCCTTGTTGTTTTATTGTTGTAGTTATTATTGTTGTTGTCGTTGTTGTATAGGACAGAGAGAAATGGAGAGAGGAGGGGAAGACAGAGAGGAGGAGAGAAAGATAGACACCTGCAGACCTGCTTCACCGCCTGTGAAGCGACTCCCCTGCAGGTGGGGAGCCGGGGTTCTAACCGGGATCCTTATGCTTGTCCTTGTGCTTTGCGCCACCTGCGCTTAACCCGCTGCACTACAGCCCGACTCCCGACAAAACTTTTAAAAGATTAAAAACTTCAGAAAGAACTAAATTTCTTAAGCCAGCTGATAAATACAGTGGTTATACTCTTACTACTTGCAAGCATTACAGACTCCAACTTGTTACACACACACACACACACACACACACACACACACACACACACACACATATATTTCTTTTCATTTTTTTTTCAGTTCACCTTTCTGGGTCAAATTTTTCATCGAAAAAAGTGTTAGAATGGGTAAAAGAAGGCACCATAACAGTGAAGCTTCCCACAGTGTGGTAGGTGCTTTGCTCAAACCTGGGTCACATAGGTGAGTTATTTTGCCCTTGCTGGGTCTATAGATGTCTGTCTGATATCACCTCATTCCCTTGTCTAGGAGTCTTCCACATTGCAATAGGTTTTGGTTCACAATATATGAAGCTGCCCCTTGCTCTGTCTCTCAGTACTAAGAAAAAATAAACTAAAAGACTGTAATTCAGTGAGGTATTCTTCAAGAGTTGTAGCTCAAACTTTCAGACATCCAAGCACAACTGTTTAATGATGTTATCTATAGTTTTACAACAGACATGACTATTACATTCTGGTGGATAGTTTCCAAGTGACCAGAGTCTCCCAGCAGTTGGAAACATTGTAAATTACCCCGTCAGTGACAGTGTGACTCCTGTCCATCTCCTCCACTGATGCAATGCTTTAGAATCCCTTAACCCTACTCTGAAATGAAGACTTTTTAAGACATGACTTTGCCTTCCTCCAGGTTCCGACAACCACCTGAAAATAAACTTGTTTTTCTTTCACTAAACCTTGTTCCATGATGCATTGATCTTTCAAGCACTGAGCAATGAAATTTTCTTTTCAGTAACACTAACATTACCAATTTCAAATTAGCAACTGGAGGTCAATTATACACATTCAATATGTATCCTTATGCATATACATTATACCTAAATGAAGTGTATGTATATACAAATAATGCATATATATATACAGATAATGCATACATATCTCTATTTTATATACATAAACATAAATGTATGTGTACATATATATATACAGTCTCATATGTATTCAGTCTCTGTAGTCTATGTCATGCATCTCCATATAAAGTCAAGATACGGGTTTCATAGATACACACACACACACACACACACACACACACACACACACATATTAAAGTAAGTAAAGAAGAAAAGTTTCTACTTAAAAGTGCAGTGAGACATCGTGAATAACCAATTATGCATGCCATGACAATGCAGAACCTCAGCAAGCTGTCTTTTAAATATCAGAGAGAACAGTGAGTGAAATTCTGTAACTGTGATACTTCTGCAATACTGTATACATAAACACTAGAAATTATATTCAGATATCACAGTGCTCTTATTCTGAGTCCATTGATAGGTTTTCTGAAATCAAATGTTCTATAGATTTTATGTGTTGTAAAATTAAGCTTCTCTATTATTTTGGCTTAGATTATTGTAGTTTATTTAACTGCATACAACGGTAATGTAATCTGACAGTGATAGATAAAAGTGACTGTTTTGCAATAGCTTTCAAGACAAATACATATATAGCATAGAAATACTGGCAACAGGTTATGACCAACAGAGTTATATTGTGTGTGATTAAGTCAGCATTGCCATTACTATACTCAAGCATTTTGGAGAACTGAGCTTTTTTTTTTTTTTTGGAAAAGGGAAATCAATAAAACTTTGCAAAGAGCATAGTTTTCTGTACATATCCACAGGGCTTAATAGTTTTGAATAGTTTTTTTTTTAAATAATGGCTACAATCCCATTGTGCAAGACCTGAGTAAAAAATTGTATGTAGAATTAAGATGGATTATGAAAACCTTGTATTTATCATGGAGACATCAAAGGAACATTTTTCTCCACCACCAAATTCCAAGTAAACCAGTAAACCCTCCTTTTTTTTTTTTTTAATCTCCAATAATCTAAGCACACTTGCAAAGGGCTGAGTTGAAATTGATCCCCAATTTAAAGGAGTTTAAAGAAATTAATTTAAAATAAAATAACCCCAGTTTCATAAGTATGGAGAGAAGTAAGGATAAGCGCAGTTTGACTGTTTAGGAGGAAATGTCATTGAAAGTACTGAATGGGAATGAAAATGTCTTGTTGGACATTTCCTTGTTTGCTTTTGCATATCATTTAAAGAAAGGGATAGATAACAACATGTTATCGTCCTATTCTTAATTTCTATTTATTTATTGAATTATCTTAAAGGTGTCTTTAAATGATAAATGAATTTTTATTTTTAAAAGTGCATCACCAGAAAGAAGAAAAAAATCAAATTTAATAAATCGATATTCATATTAGCACTTGATTTTTAGTTTTACAGTTTGAGAATGTTCTAGTAAGAGTGATAACATAGTTGCTGAGAAAATAGTGAGGTGCTGGAGGTTCTAATGACCCATAGTAATGTTCTGGTTTATCTCTGTATCTCTCTAGCTCATATGAAATAAAAAACTAATTACGAAAAACAAAATGTATCTAAAAGAGACAAGTTTTCTTATACAACTAGTAGTCATTGAAAAACTACTTTACAAGACTCAAGAAATTTAAGGAATTTTATTCTTAGGGCCAGATAATATGGTAGAACACACATGCTAACAGATGCAAGAATTCAGACTCAAGCCCTAAATCCACACCTACAGGTGGGAAATTTTGAGAGTGGTGACACAGTGGTGCAGGTATCTCTCTTTATCTCTTTCTATCTCCTCTTTCCTCAGTTTCACTCTGTTATATCAAAATAATAAATAATAAATATTTTTTAAAAATATTATCTGCCACTTTTTTATTCTATTTTTATTAGTGATTTATAAAATAACAGGGGTGCAATTCCAACCATTACCACATTCAGAATTCTATGTTGCCTTTGCTTCTATTGGAAATTTCTGTGATTCTTCCAAGGTCACAGATATGGGTTTACTATTATTTCTCTCTCCCTTCTCTCTCTCCATATATATCCCCTTTTGTTATGGTCCTGCCTTCCTTTACTCTTATATCTAGTAGTAGTCTACTTCCCAAATAAATGTCTTGCCTTTTTTTTTTTTCCTTTTCTTTGCCTAGGTCCTGATAGAATCAGATTTCAGAGTCTTCTAGTCATCTTCCCCTAATATTTCTTTTCCCTCTGGGAATATGGACCAAAATTCCTTTTGGAGTGCAGTGGGTGAACACTTTTTTTTTTTTTTTTAATTTTTTATTTAAGAAAGGATTAATGAACAAAAACATAAGGTAGGAGGGGTACAACTCCACACAATTCCCACCACCCAATCCCCATAACCCACCCCCTCCCATGGTAGCTTTCCCATTCTCTAGCCCTCTGGGAGCATGGACCCAGGGTCGTTGAGGGTTGCAGAAGGTAGAAGGTCTGGCTTCTGTAATTGCTTCCCCGCTGAACATGGGCGTTGACTGGTCGGTCCATACTCCCAGTCTGCCTCTCTCTTTCCCTAGGAAGGTGTGTCTCTGGGGAAGCTGAGTTCCAGGACACATTGGTGCAGTCTTCAATCCAGGGAAGCCTAACCAGCATCCTGGTGGCATCTGGAACCTGGTGATTGAAAAGAGAGTTAACATATGAAGCCAAACAATTTATTGAGCAATCATGGATTCCAAGCATGGAATAGTGGAGAGGAAGTGTTAGGGAGGTACTCACTGCAAACTCTAGTGTACTTCTGCTTTCAGGTATATATTTTGCAGTAGTTTATGGGTACGTGTGAACATAAGCTCTCTCTCACAGAAACTGGTGTATATCTAGATTATGGGACTTTGTTAGAAAGTGAACTACCTGAGATGAAATTAGAGTGTACTATAAAAGGAAAGGTCTCACCTGAGTAATGAAGCTGAAGGGTTGTCATTCCACACGTGAAGTCTCTGGATACAGTTTGAGGTGAAGCATGTTGAGGTGGCAATCGTTGCGTTGGTTAGGTTGTGATCGGCGGATGCAATATTATTTGGTTTGGATTGGGAGATGCATACGGGAAAGTGGGCCCTATCCAAGGGTTCCAGGACTGGGGGAAGTAGGGGCTCTATAGTGAAGATGTGAGGTTCCTGCTGTCTTAATGTTCAAAAAGACAATTGATAGTTAATATTATCATCACATTATTTGTTAATTGGGTTAACTTTGAAAAGTCCCTTTGTTATGGTTTGCTGTACAGTACCCAGTATCTTGTATATAGCTGTGCTATTGGATGCTTCTAATCTACTTGGTCTAGGCTTTTGAGAGAGTCTGCATATCAAATACATAGCCTATATATTAAAAAGATTCAGTTTGTCTTTTGAGAAACTTTGAGACATACAATTGATTTCCCCCTCTCATATTAATTAACTACTGATTTATATGTCTACATTTTGCTAGGAGTGTACATAAACACCATTCCCACCACCAAAGGACTGTGACCCATCCCTCCCGCCCACTCCCACCCCCCACTGGCCCAGGAAGCTACATGTCTACCCCTCACCACTGGGTTTTTACTTTGGTGCCCTACTTACAATTTGATCAGGTCCTGCTTTTAGTTTCCCTTTCAGATCTTCTTAGTCAGCTTCTGTTGATGAGTGGGATCATCCCATACTCATCTTTATCTTTCTGACTTAGCTCACTTAACATAATTCCTTCTAGCTCTGTCCAAGATGGGTCAGAGAAGGTGGGTTCATTGTTCTTGATAGCTGCATAGTATTCCATTGTGTATATATACCACAGCTTTCTCAGCCACTCATCTGTTGTTGGGCACCTGGGTTGCTTCCAGGTTTTAGCTATTATGAATTGTGCTGCTATGAACATAGGAGTACACACCTCTTTTTGGTTGGGTGTTATGGAGTCCTTGGGGTATAACCCCAGGAGAGGAATTACTGGGTCATATGGAAGGTCCATGTCTAGCCTTCTGAGAGTTTTCCAGACTGCTCTCCACAGAGGCTGGACCAATTTACATTCCTACCAGCAATGTAAAAGGGTTCCTCTGTCCCCACAGCCTCTCTAGCATTTGTTGCTGCTGTCCTTTTTGATGTATGCCATTCTTATAGGAGTGAGGTGGTATCTTAGTGTTGTCTTAATTTGCATTTCTCTGACAATCAGTGACCTAGAGCAGTTTTTCATATGTTTGTTAGCCACTTATTATTTTCTTTATTTCTCTGATAGAGATAGAGAAATATAGAGAGGGAGAAGAATGAAGTTAGAAAAAGAAACATCTGCAGCACACCGTTCATGAATCTTCAGCCCGATCAGTGGGAAATGGTATTTTAAACCCAAGTCCTTCACATGGTAACATGTTCAGTCTACTGAGTGTGTCACCATTGGACCCTTTCTTATGAATTTTTTTTAATAACCGTGTGGCTTCTTTATAACTCCCTAGGTCAACTACTTCTGACTTTGTGCAAATTGGACTTGGTGATTTCTAATTTTAACAAAAGCGCCAATGATTTTGTGTATATTAATATTTGAAAAACTTTAGCCTAGAGGAAGACTGGAGTTACCTATTCTGTGCTCATTAGAAATTTGTGGAAATGGCTCATTAAATTTCTCCCAAAGACCTGTTTCAATACTAGTGAAATCATTTAATTAATACAAAATATGGCACACATAGAAGATTGTATTTTGTCCTATTTTAACGTGGATGCGATTAATATTTAATTTTACTCATGTAAATGCTTAATAAATTTGGTCACTTGCTAGAATGTAACATAATAAAATTAGTGAATAGCATTAAGTGTCAAAATTACTAGGTTTTAATCTTGACTTGAGCACTAATTAGCTCTTCCACCTTGGGCAATCCACTTACATTTTCTCTTATTTAAAATTTAATTTTGATGATATAAATCATATATGAGTATATAATCTTTTTCAAAAATGAAAATTTAAATAGTGCATATGAAGCCAACTATCCTTTTGCTAACCAAGCCAATTGGACATTCTATCAATAACTAAGTAGCATTAAGGTTGTCTTTGCTTTGCTTTATTTTTTTCTCCATTTTTTTATTTGTGATTAATAGTGGGTGACAAGAATAAAGATTACAGTGTATCTTTCTACATCACACCCACCACCAAAGTTCTATGTCCCAATCCTCCCATCTCTCAAAGATGACCACATAGTTCCGTACAATTCCATATAGCTTCTATTATTTTTTTCCAAATATAATTATATCAGTTCTCTAGATTACACATAGGAGTGGAATCATCCAGTAGTAGTCTTTCATCTCTTATTTTTCTGAGTATAATCACCTCTAAATCCATGTATTTGTCTTGATGGGCACAATATCATCATTTTTATTATTGCAGTGCAACATTCCATAAAGTATATATACACCCTGTCAATGGACATTTAAGTTGTTTTTGTTGTTAGGCTATTATGAAGAATGCAGCTATGAAAACAGGGGTGCATATATTCTTTCAAATTAGTATTTGATTGTCCTTGGGATTAAATGTCTGAGTGGTATTGATAGATCATGAAATAATTCCATTTTTATTTGTTTAATTATTCTTCATACAGTCTTCCAAAGAGGCTATATCAGTTTGAATTACGATCAGACACAAAGAAAATTTTAAATATTACATGTAAAGCTAACTGCCCTTTTGATAACCACCTCCAATTACACATTCTATCAATACTTAGTGGCATAATGACTGCCATTGTTTTGTGCCTTGGCCATATGTGGATTTATATATAGTATTAGATATCAGCACATATACAGATAAACATATTATATGTATAGCAGCATTATGTGCTTTGTTTGACAGAGGAATAATACTTGAACATTCGTCTGTCAAGGGAAGTCTGGTCAGCATCCGGAACCTGGTGGCTGAAAAGAGAGTTAACATACAAAGCCAAACAAATTGTTGAACAATCATGGACCTAAAGACTGTAATAGTGCTAATGTTATAAAATATGCTAACTATAAGGTCAGCAGAAAAAAAGAGCTTTAGTTTTCATTGAAGCTCAATCTCCATGAGTATCAAAAACTTTTTTAAATGAATAGTGGCTCACCTTCATATGCATATTGGTCCTATATTCTTCCATTCATTTTATATATCTGCAATTTGTGTGAAATTAAAATATACTTAGTTATGTATTTATGAAGAATAAAATTCTGTGTCAGCATTCAATTGTCTGCCTTCCCTTATGATTTCACTAGAATAGACTGAAATGATTTTGGAGCTGAAGAAAAACATACCAATCATAATTGCTGTATAAAATTAAGCATATCAAAGATTCACAAACCATGTCTTTTACAATAATGATTTTTAAAAAATATTTATTTATTCCCTTTTGTTGCACTTGTTTTATTGTTGTTGTTATTGATGTCCGCATTGTTGGATAGGACAGAGAGAAATGGAGAGAGGAGGAGAAGACAGAGAGGGGGAGAGAAAGCTAGACACCTGCAGACCTGCTTCACCCTCTGTGAAGTGACTCCCCTGCAGGTGGGGAGCCAGGGCCTGGAACCCGGATGCTTATGCTGGTCCTTGCATTTTGCACCACATGCTCTTAACCCGCTGCACTACTGCTTGACTCTCACAATAATGATTTTTTAAGTTACTCAACATGAGCCTGATTTGAAGAAAAACTTCCCATTTATCTATATGTGTGTATACCAAAATCTGTGTAAA
Organism: Erinaceus europaeus; assembly: GCF_950295315.1. Classification (NCBI taxonomy): domain Eukaryota; kingdom Metazoa; phylum Chordata; class Mammalia; order Eulipotyphla; family Erinaceidae; genus Erinaceus; species Erinaceus europaeus. Next base: position 159,573,118 of record NC_080164.1, read on the forward strand.
TGTATACATACGTTTATATGTCTTGCTGCTGTAAATAGAAATCAAATGTTATTACATAATTAATGCACTGTGAAGATCAGAAGATAGTTTACTCAGTAGACTGTATATCTTAACTTTGTGAGGTCTCAGATTCAGTGCTGGTATCACAGGAAGCAGCATGGCACTGAGTGAGCATCACACATAGTGGGACATTGTATGACATCTCCCTCTTTTGCAACTTTTTATCTTTGAAATAAAAATTAATGAAAATGTAGGTCCAAGAACAGTAATATTATGTACCTGTAGGACCCTGAAACCATACACACACAGAGAGAGAAACCACACATAGCAATAAAATGTGAGTTGATAAGCCATTTTTTTTTAACTATCATGATAGTATTCTAAAACTTTCACATCATGAAGAATGTGGAGTCTGTCCACTATAACTGACACTGGGAAAAATCAATTCTAATCAATGTGAGGTAACTAGAAATCACCATGTGAAAATATCATCCTGTAGGCAAGCATATCTGTTTTTATTTTAATTTATTTTTATGTATGTATTTATTTATTTTTGCCTCCAGGACTATTGCTGGGGCTTGGTGCCTGCACCATGAAACCACTGCTCCTGGAGGCTATTTTTTCCTTTATGTTGCCCTTGTTTTGAGGTCATTGTTGTGATTATTATTGTTGTCATTGTTGTTGGATAGGACAGAGAGAAACTGAGAGAGGAAAGGAAGACAGAGAGGAGGAAAGATAGACAACTGCTGGGAGAGCTTGAGGGTGCTTCTTCCCGAGCAAGTGCTCTCTGGGTTGAAGAGAACTCAACTGGAGCCAACCTAAGCTGCTGCATGGGAGAGGGATCAGGAACTCATGCTGAGCTAGCTTCACAGGAGAGAGACTCTGGAACTCTCTGAGCCTTTCTGGCAATCCCCAGTGTGTTAAAACAGAAGAGCAGCTGTACATATACTTGCCAAGTAGGGTGAAAACAGGATTTGACGTAGAGAGGGTGGAGCGAAAAGAGACTGGTGGAAATCAGGGTGACTACTGGAAGGGGCGGAGCAAAAAGACATCGTGAACCAGTGGGGATTAAACCAATGCCCTGCAGGCAGGGCGGTTCCTAGGTAACTGGTTATGTAAATAGACCGCAGGGATAAGCAGGGGGAAGCTGGTGTACTGCCCAACAGACAACTACAGAACTGCTTCACTACTTGTGAAGAGACCCCCCTGCAGGTAGGGAGCAGGGGCTACAACGGGATCTTTAAGCTGGTCCTTGCGCTTTGCACCATGTGCACTTAACCCGCCACACTATAGCCCAACACCCAACATATCTGTTTTTAAAATGTGAGTATATATCTCAAAAGTTCAATGTATTCTCATGTTTCTTTCTTTATACGTGGAGGATTTAAGGAATATGAAACAAACACTAGGAATATACATCTGTTTTTCTTTTCATTAATGAAACATAAAAGTCTATAAATAGCAAGCAGGTTGATTATTATTATTTAGAAATTTTTTCCCCCACAAATGAGGAACAGAGTTTAAAATAAGATATAGAAAGACAAACCAGGGCATCACTCTGGTACTTGCAATTTGGGGGATCAAACTGAAAAATCTCAGGCATAAAAGATTTATCAGTTGAGTTAATTCTCCCTGTCCCGACATACAATTTTTTAACACTTCTTTTATATCATGAAACTTTTTGAATTTTTACATTTTTCTCACGAGTGTTTTTGTAAATATTTCTGAAAAGATTTATTAAGCCATTTGTATACATATTTTAAAAGCTAATTTTCAATACTATAAATTTGCTTTGTCAGGGTTAATTCTATTCTGTACTGTAACTCCAGTTAGTTACATCTGTGAAGAAGCACATTCTATTTCAATATATTCCCCCAGAAATACTGTATTGTTTTGCCTTAATCGTTGTAAAAATAAAGGTCAATTCCTCTGAACACTTGCTTCATTAGTAATGCTATTGATGCCCTGTATGAACTCTCACCAACAGATTGTCTAATACACCCCACAGTGGCATAGTATGTTAGCACACCATCACCAATTTCTATGAGAAAAATTGCACAGCTAACAGAAACAGTTTGCCCCAGAAATTATGACTACCTTCTTTCTAGGACAGACAGGCCAGTGACTGACAGATCCGAGGTGATGGTAACACACACACACGCACACACACACACACACACACACACACACACACATCAACTCTCTCTCTTTAAGGTGAGGTTTTTATTTGTAGTACAGTTGGCAGAGCAGAAATTTCCAAAAAACCAGGCTGAAGATAGCATCCAGTCATTATCACCATAGCTTTCTTCTCCTAATCCCCTTCATGAGAGAATTTCCTCAAGAAATCACCTCCTCCAAGGACTCCTACCTCAGCTGTTTTTCTAGGAAACTTAATTTATTTTTTAAATTTTTTTTTCTGTTTTGTTGCCCTTGTTCTTTATCGTTGTTGTTATTGTTGTCTTTGTTGTTGGGTAGAACAGAAATAAATCGAGGGAGGAGGGAAAAAGAAAGCTAGACACCTGCAGACCTGCTTCATCGCCTATGAAGTGAACTCCCCACAGGTAGGGAGGGGGGCAGGGCTCTAACTGAGATCCTTAAACAGGTCTTTGCACTTTGCACCATGTGCGCTTATCCCACACCAAGGCCCAGCTGCATAAGGACCTGCATAAGGATCCTGCTTCCAGCTCCTGGCTCCCCACCTGCAGGGGAGTCGCTTCACAGAGGGTGAAGCAGGTCTGCAGGTGTCTAGCTTTCTCTCCCCCTCTCTGTCTTCCTCTCCTCTCTCCATTTCTCTCTGTCCTATCCATCAACAACGACATCAATAATAACTACAACAATAAAACAACAAGGACAACAAAAGGGAATAAATAAATAAGTAAATAAATAAATATAATTTTTTTAAAAAAGAAGTGAGCTTCTCAGAGGTCAGGCTGTAGCGCAGTGGGTTAAGTGCACATGGCTCAAAGCTCAAGGACTTGAGGAAGAATCCTCGTTGGAGCCCCCGACTCCCCACCTGCAGGGGAGTCACTTCACAGGCGGTAAAACAGGTTTGCAGGTCTCTATCTTTCTCTCCCTCTTCCGTCTTCCCTTCCTCTCTCCATTTCTCTCTGTCCTATCCAAAACAATGACATCAATAACAACGATAATAATAACCACAACAGTGGTAAAACAACCAGGGTAACAAAAGGAAAAAAAAATGGCCTCCAGGAGCAGTGGATTCATGGTGCAAGTACCAAGCCCCGGCAATAACTCTGGATACAGAAATTAAAAAAAAAAAAAAGAAGTGAGCTTCTCAGTGGTCATATGAAGCGAAGGTCCCATAATCAATACATATCAGTTCTTGGTGGTATGTGTAATGGCACTGTCCTTAATACATTGTAGCATAGGAATCAGAGAGTTTGTTGCTGTTTGGTTTTGTTTTACTTTTAATCCATGGTGAGCAGACATGAAAAACAGAAGAATGCATTGTTGGTAGCATTTGAGTGAAAGGGAGATAGAACACAAAAAGACTATGGAATTGGGTTGTTATTACATAATTTTAAATTAGTAAACTTGATCAAGTTGAGGTTTTTATACGAAGCAATTTAATTAATTAGTTAAGCACAACACTCAGAGAACCATCTTAGACAACATCTTCTACAATGGAATTGAAGACCTAAGTGTGGTGGGCATAACTTGTAAAACAGATGAATTCTCAGAGGAAAGCCATTTCCAAAGTCAAAGTTACGACCCTGGAAAGAGGAGGTATGGGTTTTGTTTACATGCCTTCCAGCAGTTCAGGTGACAGTGATCCTGATGACCATCAGTGAGTAACACACATGTTTCTTGAGTTCCCTATTTTATAACTTTAGAATCTTTAATAACAATGATTGTGGATACAAGAAAGATATTTAGAGGGCAGTTACACTGTATCTGAAGATATGACTATTCCCAGTTTACCTAATACACCCTATCCCAGTTGTCTAGCAAGGCACAAAAACTGAGTTATCACAACAGCAGGAATAGCCAAAACATCAACTTAAAGTAGTAAGTAGAAATTCAATTACATGGTAGAGACAGCATTAGTAATATTGACAGCAATCTATCAATACATTTTATGATATTACTATATAGAGAGTAAAATAAAATGGGCCATTGTATTTATAAACAAAAATCCATTTACAGAATAATAAAGACTAAGACAATCATGGATATAGATCTCTGTGCTTCCTACAAGGTGTCAGAATTAGATGTATAATTAGCAGAAGCACCAATTATACAACAAAATAGGAGGCCAACACATCAAATATCTGCCCAACTGCCTACTGATAGTTGATTCAATATATAAGCATTGGGAAATACATTACATTTGTATCAACATGGGGAGAACTAGATATTATTATGCACACTTACTTAAGTCAAATACAGAAATGCAATGATCACATGATTACAGAAACATATACAGTGTATCTATGTGATCCCCATACAAGAATATTTAGAACATAAGATGAAATTTGTGGCTACTAGAAAGAAAGGGGAAGAGAAAAGTAAATCTGAAAAAAATTGGTCAGGTGCTTAGTGAAGGATAAAACTGAGTTTTTAGTAGTGAATTTTTAGTAGTGAATTTAGTGGTATTGACTGGTAATAATAAATATTTTAAACCTGTCCATTGTTATAAAGTAATGATACTTCAATATTTTTAAAAAGCAATTATTGGACTTTTCACCTATGTATTACTTCTGAACTGAGTCAATTACGTAATTAAAATTATTGAACAGTTAGGGGTCAGGAGGTTACACAGAAAGTCAAATGCAATGTTACCATGTGCATAGGTCAGAACCAGGCAGTGGCAGCACCTGGCTAAGCACTCACATCACTGTGCATCTGTAACCAAGCTCTAGCCCTGGTCTCCACCTGGTTTCCTTCTCCAGGAGAAAGCTTCCTGAGAGGTGCAGCAGGGCTGCAGATTTCTCTCTGTCTGTCTCCTTTTTCTATCTTCTCCACCTCTCTCAATTCCCCAGTCTATCCAATGGGGGGGGGGGGGGGTCCAGGTTTAAGCCCTCACCCTACACTTGCAGGGTAGCTTCACAAGTAGTGAAACAGTGCTACAGGTAACTCTTTTTTTCTCTCTTTCTTTAACCTCCCCTCCCCCTCTCATTACATTTTGTCATAAAGTAAAAGAGAAAGAAAGAAATGGCTGCTGGGAGTAGTGGATTTGTTGCTCAGGCACTGAGCTTCAGCAGTAACTCTGGTGGCATATGAGAAATTGTACACTAAGATAGATGTGCAAAGAAAGTCTGATAAACCTACACAATGGAAACAATATAGATATTTATGATTTTGAAATACTACCCAGAGACCTAAGTGGCAAAGTCCAGAAATGTGAAGTTACAGCCTTATTGGATACTGTTTGACCAATGAGAGAACTAAGTAAGACAGCAGTTGTAAGATAAATTGTTATTCCTGCCCCAAGGGCTATAATATACTGAGATGGATTAGTGATATCTCTAGAGACCCCCCTCCCCCACCACATGACTGAGATTCTAGCCTTATTATAAACCTGTAATGAGTACTGAAATTCTTTTACATTTGCTCTCCCTATTTCATTGTCTTTCTTATTTGCTCTTTCTCCTCCTCCTCCTCCTCCTCCCCCTCCCCTTCCCCCTACCCTCCCCCTCCTCCTCCTCCTCCTTCTCCTCCTCCTCCTTCTTCTTTTTGAGTTTTGTCTCCAAGGACTGTAATTCTAGTAAAGTGTTAGTGTGTTTGCTCACTTTTTTTTTTTTGCCTCTGGGTTATCACTGGGGCTCAGTGATGACACTACAAATCCACTGCTCCTGGAGGACATTTTTTTTTTTTTCCATTTTTGGATAGGACAGAGAGAAATTGATATAAGAGGGGGAGATCGAGAGGGAGAGAAAATGATAGACACTTACTGAACCGCTTCAAAACTTGTGAAGCCACTCCTCCCCACTTGCAGTTGGGCAGCCTGGGGTTCAAATTCCTGTCATTGAGCAGGTCCTTGCACTTTGTGTGCTTAACCTGGTGTGCCACCAACCAGCCCCCAGCTCACATATTTTGACCCTAGAGGTTTTTTTCTTTTTTTTTTTGCCACTGGAGTATGTTTATAGTTCTGTACATTTATTTTTTACTTTCTTTCACTTTTCTTTCTTTCCTTTTTTTTTTTTTTATAGATCATGAGAGGTATGGAAAGATAGAGAGGGGTAGAGAGAAAGACTAAAGAGAGGGGGAGACACCTACAGCACTGTTCCACCACCTGTTCAACTCTATTCTGTTGGTGGAGACAGGGTTAGAGCCAGAGTCTTTCTTTGTGTGTGATGTATACACTGTACTGAGTAGACCACCTCTCAACCCCACTATAGGACCATTTCCATAGGAAAGTAATATAAGATAGCCCTCTGTTGGAAAAGGATCTTACTTCCTCATCTTTCAGCTGAGAAGCACAGCTCCAGGTATCCAACATACTGTTCTAGTGAAAATAATAATTCAATAATAGATTTAAATGAACTTAAAAATGAATAATTCCTTTCTATCTCAATAATAACAAATAAGCACTTAAAATTATAGTATGTGTAATTTATTGATATCCAGATGACATCTATAATAATTATATTAGTTGTTGGGGTTAGTATCATGCAAATTGAATATATACATATAAATTTTTGAGAGATAAAACTATCTCACATGAAGTAACTATAGAGCAACTAAGCATTATTTTGTGATATTACCTTTCAGTATTCTGAGGAGTAAGATAAAGTGGTGGCTAATCATGTTGTTTTAACCAGGCTGGCTTCACGGGCAGGTAACAGAGATGACCAGAGACACACGGATGAGCTGAGAACACAATTTAATCTTTATTCAGGAGCGGGCAAACATGTGCTCTCTGTCTTTCTCCTCCAGAGGCAGAGGGAGTCTCTTAAACTAATCACCACACAGATCTGTCCTGCATCCTTCTCCTCCTGGGCTCTGGAAGTAAGTAGGGTAGGGGGAGGGGAGAAGGGGAAGCGCAAAACTAGCAGGGGTAAACAACAATCTGGGGGGGGGGGGGGATGGGAGATGAGACCAAGCCAATGTGAAGCATACAACATAATCAGTTCAACAGAAGTAACTTACAAAAAAATGGAATGGTTTGCATTTTTCTAAATTAATAATTGCAAAGCAGTTAGAAGAACTGTTTGGTATTTTTGCTTTTAACACAATACATGACCAAGAAAACGTGACATAGAATTAACAGGGGGAAATAGCTTAATTGCAATACTCATTTATGCGTTTGAAGTAACCATGATCATTAAAATAGACAGCAGCATTTAAATTCTAAACAAGTAGCCTAGATAAGCTAAAGTCTTCAAACCATTGTTTAGTTTGCTATACTATAGAATTCTTTGATTTGGTAACATTTCAAATTAATTTCTACTTAGTTCTGACATCAATTATCACAATACCCGCAGATTTTCTGTTCTTTTAATTCAAAATATCTATTTAATTAGTATCAAGGATTACAATAAATTATCAATTGTTTTCATACAAATATATAGTAATATTTCATTTGCCTAGTTTAGTGGTCACTTCTCAGAAGCCTTATCTTACTATTTTTACTGAAGAGATTGCAACTACTGACTGGTCTACATCAATGTCTTTCCACCTGGTCTCCATGCCTCACTTTTGACCCTAAAACAAATACTACTGAGAGGTTAAGGATGGAAGCAGAGACATAACTGTAAGATTTGCCATTATCAAAGTGACAAATCCCCTAATGTGATCCTTTCTCAATACCCACGACTTTTCTTACGGCAGCCACTTTTATTCTACTTTTCAGACTCTCAAACTATGATGAGTACCAGTAAACTCCATTACCCTTTCTTGTTTGCATAAATAGAAACTTTCCTCATATTGCCATCTTGAATATACCTTTTGTTTCCCAGAACTTGAGTTACATAAGCAAATTTAAACAAAATGGTAGTCTCAGAGAATCAGTTTCAACATGATGAGGATAAAGGCAGGAGAAAATGAAGTTGGTAGCATTTTAGGTAATGCCATGTCTAGAAGAGAATAAGATATAACCAGAATGATAAACTAACTAAATTGGATGAGATTGGCCACAGATGAGCTAATCACAATACAATTTTCTACACAACATGAGGAGAAATCCTTTCTTTGAAAAGGAATGAGTCATTAGAAGATTTTGGCCTATTATAGGGAAAGGGGATAACAAATATATGCCAAATAAACAATACTCTGGGAAATGTACAGGAGTTGAAAGACCAGAGAGGCATAAACTTAATGAGAAAAAATATAGAAGGAGGTAAAAATCAGAGGTTTAAACAGAATTTTATCAGGCAGGTTCATGCTGACCATAATGAAGACTCTAGGATTCTAACATTTATGAGAGTCTGTTAAAGATATTTAATTAGTGGAAGATGTGATCTGGCCAGCATTTCTGCCTGTGATTTGTTATGTATATTGAAATAAAGACCAGATGAGTAAAACTAAGATGCTACTTGTGCAGTACATGTGAGAGATGATGCTAGAAGTAGAATAATAGTGATAAAGTATTCCCTTGTACCTTAATGATCCAGATTCTACTACCAGGTCTAATTCTGACTCATCAGGTTGTTTGCTTCCACTTAGAACTCCTCACTATTGATGCAGAAATGAATAAATAAGTAAATAAATAAATAAATATAAAACCCTTAGTTTTTGTTTTTGTTATTTATTTATTTTTATTCCCTGGGCTTCATCTCCCTAGACTGACATTTACAGATCTATAAAGACAGAAAGAGAAAGTGTGGAAGATTACAGCACTGAAATTTCAGCCAGTGCAGTGGGGGCCAGGTTTGAACGTAGGCCATGTGAATGGCAAAGCAGGCACACTATTCAGGTGAACTCTTTCATCAACCCTTCTTTATTTGTGTAGCACAGGTCTTGTGCATGTACAACATTACCTCTCTAGATAATATTTTCATATATATATATAGAGAGAGAGAGATAGAGGGGGGGGGAGAGAGAGAATGCAAGAGATGTTAAAACATCAATAGTTTCCTCCAGTATCATAGTATTGAAGCTTGAACATGCACATGACAAGGTATATAATCTAATTGTTGAGCTTTTTCTCTGTTCTGCTCTCAATGTTTTTATTAGTATTTCTTGCACTTTAAATGTCTTATACTATTGTTTTCTGCTTTGTTTTCACCTGAGTTTAGGACTACTAGCTAAATATCAGTCCAGTCCTCTTCTGTCTACTATATTCAAAGTGAGTACAAGCTGACTTTACATGGAAAGGTATAATGTAACATAGCCACCAATTCTAACTGTCTATGATTGTTATATATTATACTACATATTATAGCTGATTTTTTTTCTGCTGCTTTGTACTCCTAGCAATGAAGCTCATCATATCTATCTAATAAAGAAAAAATAATGTATTTTAAAAGCCACATACTAAAACTTTCTCTTCTCTGTTAGTGGTACAACATTCACCCTAATTGAAGTATATGCTGATGTTTGAACAAATTTTAAACTTATCTATGCTTTTTTCTTTATTCCAGATAGTGAAAACCACCCCCCTTTTTTTCAATGTGAACATCAAAAGAGTAATTATACTATACAATATCCAATGCCAGGATTTTTTTTCAACTAGAAAACTAATATCAAGCAATTGATCTTAACAACCATCTACACACTGAGTATGTAAACATCAACAAAATACCAAAGATCGCTAATCATTCACAAATGAGCATGTTATCAGTGAGAGGACAAATTTCTAAGTACTTGAATCTTAATCCTTCCATTTACCACTCCATAACATATTTCACTGTTCTTGTTAATACTCTAAGGAGATGTAGAAAATAGGCAGGCAAGTTTTAAAAAAATATATATGAAAGAAAAAAAAAGAAGGGAAAACTAAATGAGAAACATTGAAGGGGTGAAATAAAACAAGAAAAGATTAAGATAAAAAATAGTGAGTCTCCTTGACTCCTCAGGGGAAAAAAATGATTATCTTCTCCTGAACATTAAGATTGAATTCAATGGTGTTTCCACCCAGAGTACTGTCTTTCCCAATTCTCATATAAAATATTTCAGGGTGACAAATTGTGCCTTTGGGTACAATTTTAAACAGATGCATGACTTTCAGATATAGGGAAGGTTGAATCTAGGAAATATAGTGATGTACAAAAAAATATATATCATGTAAATAATTACCTCTTGTTCTTCAGCTCACCCTTGTATCTCTGCATGTCTTTTTCTCCTTTTGCTTGTAACCTTCACAGTCCACCTGCCTCGTGCCTTCAGCTTAATATATAAGTTAATTAATAACTTCAAATGTGGATACATAAGGAGTCTGTTAAAAAGGAGGAGGAGGAGAAGGAGGAGAAAGATGAAGAAGAAGGAGGAGGAGGAGGAGAAGGAGAAGGAGAAAGGAGAAGGAGGAGAAGGAGGAGGAGGAGGAGAAGAAGAAGGAGAAAGAAAAGGAGAAGGAGAAAGAGAAGAAGAAGAAGAAGAAGAAGAAGAAGAAGAAGAAGAAGGAGAAGGAGAAGGAGAAGGAGAAGGAGAAGGAGAAGGAGAAGGAGAAGGAGAAGGAGAAGGAGAAGGAGAAGAAGAAGAAGGAAAACAGGATATGGGGTTTAGGAGACAGCATAACCGTTATGCAAAAGGCTTTTATGACTGAGGCTCAGAGATCTCAGGTTTAATCCATGGCACTATAAGCCAAAGTGGGCTCTGATTTAAAACTTAAAATGTGATCTCACACCTGTTAGAATGGCCTACACCAACAACAAAAAAAAAGGAATAGCAGGTGTTGGCATGGTTGAACCCTGCTACACTGTGGGTGGGAATGTGAACTGGCACTGCTTTTTTGGAAAACTGTATGGATAATCTGTGAACAAATGAAAAATGCAGTTGCCTTATGATCTAGCACAACCAATCAGGCATTTATCCAAAAGACACTCAAACACTAATTTGGGACATAATTCACTTTTATATATAGCTACACTATCTACAATAGCCAAAGTATGGAAGTAGTATAAATATTCATTAACAGATGACTGACTTAAAAGTAATGGGATATAAGTTCCATGAAATACTATTATGTATTTAAAAAGATGATATTGTGTCCTTTTAGTGGGACAAAATGGACAGAACTGGAAATGATTATGCATAGCAAAATAAATAAAGAGGTAAAAAACAACTACTTACTGGATGGTTTCACTGATATGTGTGAAGTTGGATCTATCACTCCTTTAAATCTATGACTGCAAAAATTAGTATATAAACTGACTCACTATATCACATTATAGGTATTTTCTAATAAGAGACTATGGCTTAAGTTTTCCTTTTGAGTATGGACAAAATTATATTGAAAGTCTGACTCTAAGAATATTTGACTGTGATATCATTCTCTGTAGTAAGAAAGTCTTTTAAATATTTTATTTATTCATTTTTCTAGATAGAGACAGAGAGGAATTGAGTGGGAAGAGGGAGATAAAGAAGGAGACAGAGAGTGCCTTGCAGACTTGCTTCAGCACTTGTCAGATTAACCCATTGCAGATGAGAACCAGTGGTTTGAAACCTGTGTCCTTGTGCACTGTAGCAAGTGAACTCAGCCAGATGCACCATCACTTGATCCCACAAGAAGGTCTTTATAGTTTTTTATTTTAGCAGTTCTTCATCCCTATTTCTAGCACACACTTCGTACAAACTTTGTAGTTTTCTAAATAATAAAGCACTCTCTTGTTAGTTCATGAGGTGACTTTTGGAACCCATCCAAGGACAGAGACCAGTCACGTGGAGTACCTTGTAGATACTCAGAGTGTCGGAATTTGCCCCCTGGAGATTGTAACAAAATCTTGTGACTAATCAATCAAAAATGACTATAAAATGATATCACCATAAAAACTTGGAAGCAACCCAGATGTCCAACAACAGATGACTGATTAAGACTGGTATAGGTACCTAATGAAATACTACTCAACTGTTAAAAAATAGTAAAATTATCTCCTTTGCTTCATCTTGGATGGAATTTGAAGGCATTATGTTAAGTGAGATAAATCCAAAAGAGTGGAAAAATACCAGATGATTTCACCAGAGGTCAAGAACAACACTGATAGAAACAACAAAAGAAAATGTAAACCAAAATTTAGACTATGTATGATGTATTGCACCCAAACAAAAGACTCTAGGAAAGAAGAGTAAGTGGGGTCAAATGGGCCTCGGAGTCTTTGCTCATGTTGATGAAAAAGAACTGAAGTTGGGGCTAAGAGTGTTCTATAGATATCTATAATGGCAAGATGAGAAGTTATTTCCATGTGTTTACAACTATACCGCAAACCATTGACACTCCAATAAAATGATAAAAAAATGTTCAAAAAGATTGTTAAGGAAAGTTGCTTTGAAAGGGTGTGGATGCTCTTCACATTATGTCCTCTGCATCTCTCCCATCTGGTTCTACCTGTGGTATTATTTTATAATGAACTGCAAATCAGGAAAGTAAAACGTTAAGTAAGTCAAACGTAAGATCTGGAAGCAGCTATAGCTAACTCCTGGACCAATTACAAGGTGCAACCAAGTGTTCAGAAAACAAACTGGACTTGTGATTGGCATCAAATCTTCAAAGACAATCTGGTGATGGACATGCTGAGTCTGAAAAGGAAAGAGAGATCGTATTTATGAAAAAAATATATGAAACCTATCATGGAATGGTGAGAAACTGCACCCATGTGGCAAAAAAGAAAAAAAAAAAAAAGCAAAGGGAGAAATTAGATAGCAAGTGCAGGCAAATATCAAGACAGTTATATTCTTACGGAACTTTTAATATTCCATCAAAAGGAAAAGGTTACAAGAAAGAATAAACTAAATAGTTGATTTGGGGGGAGGGTTATCAGAGAAGGAACTCCAGATGCTAGGAAAAGCTTACTAACTAGCAGATGTTACTTAGAGGCTGGATGAAATAGAGTTGCCCAACGTGTTTTGATAGGCAATAAAAGTGGGAGTGTTCACAATGAAGTAGTATTTAAGTTGACACCAGAGGAACCACAAGATGCTTAAATTTCATAGGATAAATCAGGAGGTAACTCCCCTCACTGACACCATGAAAATGCATATAAAGCAGATGATCACCTTCAGTAAGAATTTTTTTTTATGTTCAGCAAGAATTTCTGCAGTAATTTCTCCCTGAAGATCAGATGTGAAGATGAGACAGGCACAAAATAGAGTTTATTTATAACCAATGAAAGTACTGGATCCTGAATTAACAAAAAAGATGAGACAACAATTAATCTACAGAAAACAGAATATTCCAACATGCATTTTTTAAAAGGACCAAAAATTCAAAACTTTGAATGTATGCCCCATGCTATTCTACAATAGAATAGGAAAGTGTTTAAGATATTTTAAAAATACATTTGAATTAAACATTGAAGTTGATTTTACAATATTATAAAATAAAATCTACTTTTGTCAGAGATTATATTCCTAAAATCTGTGAATGGAAATTTATGAATATATAGATATATATCCTATCATGGAATGATGGGAAACTATACCCATGTGGCCACAACTATAAGCTATTATTTTATAGTAAAATATAAAAAATAAAAACAATATGGAAACATTCATAATAACTACTTTTTATATTAATAGTATAAAATCTGTAATCTTTTATTATGATGATAAAATTTATCAGTTCACAATTTAAAATTTGACACACTAATAGAAATAATGGTTCCTGGACTGAGGGTAGATAGATAGCATGATGGTTATGCAAAGAGACTTTCAAAGTCCCAGGGTCAATCCCCCACACCACCATGAGCCAGAGCTGAACAGTGCTCTGGTAAAAAAAAAAAAAAAAAAAAAAAGGAAGGAAGGAAGGAAGGAAGAGAAATAGTGGTTCCTATAGTGATGGAAATTAAAATGACTTTTGAGGAGTGATCAGGCCTTTGAGTAAGAAATATTCCAACTTTCTATGATGTAAAGTAAAATAAATGATCACTTTGGTTTCAGGATTTTCCCAGCAGTTTCAACCTTTTTTAAGGTTAGTGGTTATTAGTGACTATTTCTTTAAAGATGTCCTTTAAAGAATGACTTTTCTCTATGCTCCTGTTAGTTTATGCAAATCACCAGGATCTCTTAATTCATAGCAAGTACAAGTGTTTCAGATACATATCTGATGTGATAAAGAAATTGACACTGAGATTGTCACTGAGATAGTCCAAGATTAATGATCTTCCTTACAGATAAACATATCATTATCAGTTCAAGATCAACCAACAGGAAATCAGATAACTGTCAAAGGTACCACATTTCTCAAAAAAAGAGACATTACCTAAGTTTTGTTGTAGTTTGGTTATTTATTCTGTATGTGGAACAGAAAAAAAAAAACTGTTGTTAGGATTTTTTAAAACTACTGAACTCACTAATTACTTTTAAAACAAAATATATATATTGTTTCATTCTTCCTTTCTAAATTCAAATTGAAAATTAAAATACTTCTAAATGACTACATTGTAATTACACAGGACCTATATCAAATCTGACCCTTTTATAGTAAAACAATACAAGCTACATGATACAGTTCCTCAATTTCAGCTTTCACTATTGTAAATACTTGGGTATATTATATTTCATAATTTGTAAGTGTTAAATTATTTAAAATAATATTAAAATTCAGTGATTAGAAGATTAATAGTGCTTTATTTTGTGTAAATATATACATATGTATCCATATAAATATCATATTAGAAATAGAAGAGATTAATTAATTTAGAACATATAAGTGTCATGTAGGCATACCCATGGTTTGGAAATTAATACTATTATGTAGAAGATACTGAATTCTCTAACTTTACTTATTTTCAGTTAGTTAAAATACTACAAATAAGGGCTGACAGGATATGTTATCTGGGAGGATGCCTGCTTTGTAATGATGCCATACAAGGTCAAACCTGGCCCCAACCACACCGGGGGAAACTTCGATGTTGCAGTGTGGTGTATTTCTCTCTCTCTCCTTCTATCTCTTTTTCTCTGAAAAATTTTGCCTGGAGCAGTGAAGACGTGACAATGAAGAAGGAGGAGGAGGAGGTGGAAGAGGAGGAGAAAGAGAAGAAAGGGGGAAAAAAAGGTACTCAGTTCATTTTTTTTTTTCAATTAGGATGGAGTTAAAATCAGTATTAAAATAACTTGCAACATAATACCACTGATTTCATCTCATTACTGAGGAACTTTCACATCATTTAAAACCATACTGTTACTAAAGTTTAAATGCAAAGGTAATATGATTCTAAATTCTAGGCATTTAGAAGAAGCCCTGTAAGTTTTCTATGAAGTTGTTTTAATGAATTAGTTTTAAAGTACTGGTTTAACTATACAACTGTCTTACTAATAACATTTTTTATTGTTTTCATCGTTATTGCTGGCCACTTAGATGTCTTAAATTATATTCTAGTGACTTAGAATTTCTGTGTACCTAATTTGTTAACACCATACTTCCAGAATAGTTACAGCAACACATTTCCTGCTACTAAACTAAAGAGCAGAAGACTACAGTGAGATTTGTCCTCCTATAGAACAATATTCCTAGGAAAAATCCAGTGATTTAAATCTAGCTATGTGTGTGATTTGAGCATGTTTACAATAAAATATAACAGAATGATTTTCCGTATAAATAATTGAACCTTAGATTTGTTTCACTATATGTACAATACACAACACTAACCACTAGGCTTTTCACTTATAATGCCATGCCTATTATTCTGAATTGCATACATAATTTAAAAAAGAATGTGTCTTTACTGGTTTGCTAGCAGTCTCTAGTAAACCTTATTATCTCACACTACTATAATTGCAAACTCAGTTACACTACTCAATCCTTACAGATAGATAAATTTATAAATTTTCTATCTAATATTTCTCATATATATTATTAACTGGATTTTGTATTACATTACTAAAAGCATAATAAATACTTCTTGTCATGTCAATAATAACTAATTGTACTCATATTTGATCTTTAGTATTTGAAGATGTCTCTGTGCTATTTTTCCCCACAAGCAGGAAAGCCATGCTATTAAACATAGATTCTCCTAAGATTAACTTCTCAGAAATATTACATATAAGTATGAAATTAAGTACTGTGATTCTTGATGATGGATTTTTTTAGAGCACAAAGAACATATTCTATTAAGTAGAGAATTTGAAATTTATTCTTGTTTAGCCCTATTGTTTTTTTTAAATAGTTTTTTAAAATTTTTTTATATTTATTTTATTTATTTATTCCCTTTTGTTGCCCTTGTTGTTTTATTGTTGTAGTTATTATTGTTGTTGTCGTTGTTGGATAGGACAGAGAGAAATGGAGAGAGGAGGGGAAGACAGAGAGGAGGAGAGAAAGATAGACACCTGCAGACATGCTTCACCGCCTGTGAAGCTACTCCCCTGCAGGTGGGGAGCCGGGGTTCGAACCGGGATCCTTATGCCAGTCCTTGTGCTTTGCGCCACCTGCACTTAACCCAGTGCGCTACAGCCCGACTCCCAGCCCTATTGTTTTTTTAAAAATTTATTTATAAAATGGAAATATTGACAAGACCATAGAATAAGAGGAGTACAATTCCACACAATTTGCACCACCAAAACTCAGTATCCCATCCCTTCCCTTGATAGTTTTCCTATTCATTATTCCTCTGGAAGTATAGACCCAGGGTCATTATGGGGTGCAGAAGATGGAGTGTCTGGCTTCTGTCATTGCTTCCCCACTGAACATGGGCATTGACAGTATGACCCATACTCTCAGCCTGCCTCTCTCTTTCCCTAGTGGGGCCGGGTCCTGGGGAAGTGGGCTCCAGGACACATTGGTGGGGTTGCCTGTCCAGGGAAGTCAGGTTGGCATCATGGTAGCATCTGGAACTTGGTGGTTGAGAAAGAGTTAAGATATAAAGCAGAACAAATTATTGACTAAACATGAACCTAAAGGGAAAAGCATTGCAGATGAGGATATGGGGGTCTCCATTTTGGGAAAAGCTAGTAGATCTATTTTAGGTATACCTGAAGGGGCAGCCTGACATCTAGTATACAGGAGGACCTAAGTTATTGTTTAGGGAGATGGTGTCATAGTTGGAAAAAGGACTAGAAAGCTGGATCACAGAAGAGTAGCTCCAAAATATGGGAAAAGTATATACATATTGTTAACTGTAAACCCCATCAATTTTATCTGGGGCTGTGAAGCCCTATTCACAGTATTTTAATGCAGATAAGGTCAGGTATATTTGGAATGAGAGAGTTGAAGGTGACACATTCTCAAGACTAACTATATAGCTACAATAACCGAGAAAACGTAATATTAGAGAAATAGCAGATACAAAGTTCAGTGTCAAAATATTAGAGTTAAGAAATTGATAAATTCAGTCTGTTCATTTTTATAACAATTTTATTAGTGATTCTATATTGATTTACAATATTTTAAGGTAACAGGGGTATAATTCCAAACTTTTCACACCACCGGAGTTCTGTGTCCCCATTGCCTCCACTGGAAACTGTATTAGTTCTCCCAAGATCACAGAGATGGGTTGACTATTATTTCTATAACTATCTATCTATGTTTATATATATTTGCCATTGTTTTCTATGGTCCTACCTTCCCTTTATAAGTCACATCTACTATTTCTGAGTGTCTTTTCATTTCTTTCGCCTCTACTGTCCCCAGGTTCTGATGCAATTGGAGGTCAAAGCCCTTTGATCATCTTCCCCTTACATTTACCCTTTGGGAGTATGGACCAAAGTCCTTTATGGGTGTGCAGAAGGTAGGAGAAAGTTCTGGCTTCTGTAATTGCTTCTTCACTGGACATGGGTGTTGTCAGGTTGATCCATGCATAGTTTATTGATTTTTTTAAATAAAAGTATAAAAGGAATATAGTGATGATAGAAATAATTGTGGTGGAACAGGTGATGATGATGAAACGTGTACATATATGTTAGTAAAGAAAAATAAATTGACCTAAAACTCACATCATAACTGAAGTAGGACTATAGACCTGAATGTGATATCCGAAACAATGAAAAAAAAATCTATCACTTTAGATACAGTAATGTTGTAATTATAAGAGAACTGTTCTAGTTAGACTTCATGTGCACGTGTATATGTGTATATGCTTTATGTAGGTAATAAGTAAGTACACACTTTACAGGCTGAATTTTACAGTGGCTAAACTTCGTCTTAATTAAAAACTACTGTCATGCAGCTGTATTCCTAATAGGATAACTTAAAATACTACCCAAATGTTCACAAATATATATAGAGATAAGCAAATTATGTCATATTCATTAAAGAGAATACTCAGCAAGAATGAAAGCTGATTAACAACATTTACAAGAAAGCATAAAATCTGGCCTTAATGATTATCTAATCAAATACATTTAAATGCATCTATATAAGGATCAGTGATGAATTTCCTAACAGAAATATAGCTACATGGTTTTTATTGAAATAAGGGTTATGTTGTACCATCACCCAGAGTTCTTGAAGAAGCCCTAAACTAAGTAAAAAAAGAAAGAAAAAAAAAGGCTTGGCTTTTGTGACATTGTATTTATGCCATAGATATGTATTGTTTTATTAAAAGCTTTAGTTTAACAATATATTTAAATGATTTATTTCAATAATTAGAGGTTGATAATATAATTTTTATAAAATGTTACTTTTCCATTGAAAAATTAATAATTTATGGCATCATATCTCTTTTATGCTAATAATGTTGAAAAGTAACATATGTGCTCACTTTGTCCTAATTTTTTTACTCCCTTCCCCCAGTCATTCCTCTTCTCTTATATTAACCACTAATTTGTCTTACTGCCCAAATGCTAAGATGTTTATCTAGTTCTTCCTTTAAATTACACTTGCTCTGATGGGCAATCCTGTTCACGGTCAGTGACTGCTGAGTTATCAAGTTTGCACAAAGAATCAAAATAGAAGATAGTTTTGAAAAGCCAAGTAAAATATCTTTCAAAATAAATGAATATAAATATGACCTTCCCCTATATTTCCAATTATTGGCAACAATAGTGACATCAGCACATAAAATCATCTATAGGCTGAAATGATGTGTCCCTTCAAAATTCATCTTAAAATTCTAGCCTGCAAGGTGAAGGTCAATTAGGTGGCTGGCCCTCTGTGGATGATTAGGTCATGAGAAGGAAACTTTTTAAACAGAATTAGTGACTTTATAAAAGAGATCATTGAGAGACTCTTCCTTTGACCTGCAATCTAAGGATACAGTAAAAATATGACCATCTGTGTGCCAGAAAGCATGTCCTCACTTCACACTGTCTTTTAGTAACTTGATTTTGAACATCCTATACTATTTAACTCTAAGGAATGAATTTCTGTGACTTATAAGCGACTAAGTGTATGCTTTCTTTGTGTGATAACAACCACGGCTAAGCCAGTTTCTTATGTATTCAACATATAATCTTTGCAATATGTCTAATAGTATTTATCTCTGACTACATGTCGCTTCTTGACTGCCTAAGATTGACTGGAAATTGTCCTTCTTTATTACATATATTCGATACATAAAAGTCCAATCTTTGGTGTACACAGTTAACTTTAAACAAAACAAATGAAAAATTAAAATAATTGGTGAAATAATTCATAGTAAAGAACCATAATATTGTTTTCCCTTTAGACTATCACTGTTATTTGAAGTGTTAGATAATGCAGGGGTTCTCCTTTTTTTAAAATTTTTATTTATAAAAAGGGAACACTGACAAAAACCATAGGATACAAGGGGTAGAACTAATGCAGGATTTCTAACAAGAGACACAACAGGTATCTCCACTGCTTCCCCAATCTCCCAGCATTCCACAGTATTACCATATGGTCAGGGCACATCAGGGACTTTTAAAACACATCCTCCAGCTTTCCTGCTTGTGGAGGGTTCACCTCAGCCCTGCTGTCTGTAGATGACTAAGAGGCTGGCTGCTGCACTTCTTCACATGCCCCTAGCATAGCACATTTGCAATGCAGGAAGCACTGCTTTAAACCTAGCAAACTGGCTGCTTTCCAAGTCTTCGAATTTACACCTCAGGCTGTATCATTTATGGAAATTGATTCTCTTATTTATGTCTGGGAGGTGCTAGCATCTCTCTGTGGATTGCAGTCATAGGAATAGCACAAGAGAAGTAATGCGAGAGGCAGAACACTGCATATGTATGAATAGTGCACACAGAGGGATGAGATCTATTCAAATGTCAAGGAATCCCTTCATTTTATTAATACCACAAAACTCGTCAGTATCACTGATTATGAGTACTGTGCTCTTTCCAATATAACACAATCTGTTTGTTATCTAAAGATATTTCTATCAAATTTATCATTATTATTTCAGTCAACTCCTTTCCAAACATGAGCTTTAAAAGGCCATGATTTCCCTAGACAGATTGACTTTTTATTTATATGGGTACTTAAAATCATAAATTTGCATTCTCACATTCTCACATACAAATTATTCTGAAAATCAGGAAAAGCAAGAAAAAAAAAAGAGTTTTAGAAGCACTCAGAAAGTCAAAGGTAATCTAAAGTTTTCAAATATCTTTCTCTCCTCAGAGCTGTTTACATTTACCAAAAGAATTATCTGAAAACACAGGCACACACACAAGGATGCATTTTGGCTTTCATTAGTCTATAGACAGAAAAAGAATTAATGAATTCTAAACAATAAGAAGTGGCTTCTTCTAAAATTGGAATAAACCCAGAGTGCTTACAAATGGCCACCAATGTAAATGTTGAACATTCAGAAAAAAAATAATATCTGATTTCCTTACTCTTATTTCCGATGTCAAGTAAAGAATGAAATTCTATTAAAATATTCATAAAATCATTCTATCCCCCCCTCAATATATTACTGCAACTCGTTCCTTATCTGAAGTTTGTAATAACCTAACCAATCTTCCCTCACTCTCCCTTGTATATCTAGTCTATCTGTTATCCAGGTTATATCTTAAATTAGGTTTTAAAATGTGCAGCTGCTCATACTGCACATTCACTTAAAAGCATATAGAAAAGTTTTCTTTCATCTTAGGGGAAAGAGAAAATATTTTATTTCTTTATCATGATTCTTAAGCTCTTAAATAATTATGCTCTGGTTTATATATTCTGCCACACGCTTTTCCTTTGAAAATTTCTTCTAAGAACCTTAACTAATTGTACATTTCTGTAACAATCACTATACTGGTTCTATCTTTGATATGTGTAGCCTTGAGTAGAATGGGTAGGCTATATCAGTTTTCTGATGCCTAAAAATAAAATCATTGACAGATAAATTCCAGAAGCGATATCTTGAAGTCCACATCATAAAGCATAGTTTTGAAGTATTAGTATTAGTATTAGTATTACTCTTCATAAATGAGAATCCATCATCTTTTGTGATTGTGTTTTGATTTTCCTACAATGTTAATAAGGATTTATAGATTTTTTTCAAGCTGGTTTAAATTTGTTTTTTTGATAATATAGTAAAATGTATTATGCGATTTTAGGGATCAAACACAGGACTTAAAGTATATAAGTCCTACACTCTACCCACTGCATCACTCCCTGGCTACCAATTTGTGTCCAGACATTGGCATACTAAATGTATTAGGAAATAACAAGATTTAAGACAGTGATTGGTATCAGCAACAATAAAGAGAAGGTTGATAAAGAAAGGTAGATAGTATGAGCTCTTGAGTTCTATCCCTGTAATTGCATATGAGAGAGTATCACATCAACATCTGTCATACAGACTGTTATTTAACCAGTAAACTCTTTGAAAAAGAAAGGGAGAGGCAGAGACACTATAGCACCGAAACCTCTTTCTGTGCTGTGAAGACCAGAGGCTTGCTTGAACCTGGTTTGTGTACATGGTGAAGCAAGGGCCTTATAAGGTGAGTTGTCTCACCAGTCCACCTGAAATCTTTCATTCTAGAAAGTCTAAGGATAGATTTTGGAATATAAAACAAAGAGAGAAAAAAACAGAACAACAACAAAAAAAAAAAAAAAAACACCCCTGTAATCTGAGATTATCTTTGTCTATATGCATTGGAATCTTTATTTTTTATTTTAAACATAGTTATTGATTTTAGTTTATTTTATCTGCTAGGACAGAAAGAAATTGGCAAAGGAAGAATAGATACAGAAGAAGAGAGAAAGGAAGACACCCCAGCACTTCTTCACCACTCATGAAACTTCCCCCTGAAGGTGGAAACTGAGGGATTGAACCTGGACCATTGCACACTATATTTAATGCACTTTACCAGGTGCACCACTGCCTGGCCCTTAGTTCATGTCTTTTTATTAAGTGAAATATGCCAAACTGATCCAAATCATGCAGTAAGTACAAAAAAAACAATCAAAATAAACTTATATCCCTTGACATTAAAGATTCGTACATTATATTGTACATCTGCTTACCTGTTTAAATAATGGTCTTCTTTTAGGAGTTAAGGTTTATATATGCATAACTGCATCACTGTCAGATCACGTTTTTCATACAGAGAGAGAAAGAAGAAAAGATACTACTGCACCAGAATTTCCTCCAGCCTAGTTTAATTTCATATGGTGCCAGGATTCAAACAGGAGTCACAAGCATGGCAAGGTAGGGTGTGCCCTACATAGTAAATTATTTCTGCAGTTCATGAAGTTCTTGAAACATATCTAGAGGTTCTCTGCATTCACCTTTCAAGTGATTTGATTATAATTTCCAATTAATACTAATGGAATTGCAGCTGTAAGTGCATTAATGTAAACCTGTAATGAATCCAGTGAGTTTATTTAATCCTTGAGCTTACTTTATCATCCAGGTTCTTTTGAACTTCTCACTATCTTCACCAATGGAAATGCAAATGAAAGTTTCTACAAAGGCAATCAGTAATGAGTAATCAGAGTGAAGAAAGCCACTCAACTTACAAGTAATTGAGGAAGGTCAGCAGTGTTACACATTAAGTAATGAATAAAAAGATTTGACTAATAATACACCATAGTATAACAATGTAGGCTAATTTCAGAGAACCACATTGGTCTAGGTGAGTGCGAAAGAGTACATTGAGCATGAAGAAGACATGTTGAAATCTCAATTATCAAGGGAACTTTGATATGAGAAATGGCTAGATATCAAGAATAAGAATTAAGAATATATAATTTACTATATATATCAATAATACTATTCTAATCAGTATTGTCATTACTACTTATAGTTCAATTGATAGGAAGAGATGACAGAATACAAAGTAATTCTCCAGAGGAAGAGAAGCCAACATAGTCTTAGGAGCCATTCATTAAAAGAAAATTTATTTCTGTTAAGAAGTAAGCAAAGAATCAGGGATAGGGAGGTAGATAATACTTTTAGATGTAGAGGGAAATGTGTAATTTCAAAATTCTAAGAAATACTTAACATGGATAACATTCTCAGAATTGTGTCTAGCTGAATTAGATGAATAAAGGTAAATCAAAATCTGTTGTCTATAAAGGTCTATATTAGGATCTTGGGCGTATGCTTAATAGTACTATTCAAAAGTGAGGTCATTCAAATAAATCCCTCTTGCCTTGTTATTGGTCATCTTTATCAGGAACAACAAAATAGACCCCTTTGTGGGCCCCCATAGGACCTTGCCCTAAACTTGGATCAAAAACTGTAGAGAATATTCCATCCTCTGAAGGGAGAATGGACAACATACTCTATGCTACATCTGAGGAAGATGGGTCCCAATATTGGGGCAGCTTGGTATGTTCCTACTCATGACCACAGAATGTGAGCTCAGATCTACAGGGATGCAGAGGTCACATAGGCTCCTAAGCCCAATATGGGCCCCAGACCAAGTCAAATAGATGGGGTTTACAGTCAACAATATTTAAACCCCTTTCCCATATTTGGGAGCTATTCTCTTCGCTGATCCAGCTTTCTGTTCCTTTTCCAGCCATGACATCATTTCCCCAGATAATAACTTGGATCCACCTGCATATCAGATTTCAGGCTTACAAGGAAAAAGAAAAAAAAACAAACAAACTAGTATAGCCACAGGCCCTTTGGAATATAACTAGAATATGTCTACTAGCTATCTACAAAATGGAGGACCCCCCCCAATTCTTCATCTGCCCTATTCCAGCCTTTAAGTTCATGATTGATCAACAATTTGCTTGGCATTGTATGCTAACTCTCTTTTCAGCCACCGGGTTTCAGATGCTAGCGTGATGTCACCTAGACTTCCCTGGACTGATAACCCTACCAATGTGTCCTGGAGCTCAGCTTCTCCAGAGCCCCACCCTACCAGAGAAAGAGAGAGACAAGCTGGGAGTATGGATCTACCAGTCAATGCCCATGTTCAGCAGGGAAGCAATTAGAGAAGCCAGACCTTCAACCTTCTGCATCCCACAATGACCGTGGGTCCATACTCCCAGAGGGTTAAAGAATAGTTAAGCTATCAAGGGAGGGAATGGTATATGGAGGCCTGGTGGTGGGAATTGTGTGGAGTTGTACCCCTTTTATCCTATTGTTTTGTCAATGTTTCCTTTTTATAAATAAAAAAAAAGTGAGGTTATGTAGCAGTGTTGAACTCAGGCTCATACTTTTCTGTAGAGAAATAGTAAAAGAAAATAGAACATCTTAGTCTACTTAGATCATTTTAGAAAATGTCATAGAACAGATAGCTCATAAACCCTGTTTTTTTGTTTGTTTGTTTGTTTGTTTACATTTAATTAATTGTTTTAGTGAGACAGGATGTACCTCTGGTTAATGGAGTTGATGAGGATGAGGTCTGGAATCACAAGTATGAGGTCTTGGAGCCACAAGTATGAAAGTCTGTTATACTGTTTCCACAGCTCACTTATAGACTATTTACAAATTTACTTTTCACACTTCCAGTAATGTTGAAGTTCAAGAACAAGGTAACAGAAAATATCATGTCTCACAGTTGATTCATAAAAATCAGATTTTTGGGAGTCATGCTGTAGCGCAGCGGGTTAAGCACAGGTGGCGCAAAGCACAAGCACCGGCATAAGGATCCCGCTTCGAGCCCTGACTTCACAAGTGGTGAAGCAGGTCTGCAGGTGTCTTTCTCTCCCCCTCTCTGTCTTCCCCTCCTCTCTCCATTTCTCTCTGTTCTATCCAACAACAATGACAGCAATGATAACTACAACAATAAAACAACAAGGGCAACAAAAGGGAATAAATAAAATAATAATAATAATAAATCAGATTTTTTGGTGGGTGGGTGGGGCAAGAGAGCAGAGCCAAGATGGTGGCTTGGAGACAACCCCTGACTGAGCTCTGCAAGGAAGCTGCTTTGAACCTGGGAATTTTGGGTGAGGGTAAAATTTCCTGGCCAGTTGTGGAGAAGAGTATGAGGGAGGGGAGGTTAAGGTGTAACCAAGGAAGATCCCTATAACCCATCCTTAGGATGACAAACTAGGCTGAAAAGGACAAAGGAAACAGGGAGTTGGCTGGGACTGTGGGTTTTGCTCTTCCCCTCTGCACCCCACCCCTCAAGATCAACCCCCACACCAAAGGATTGAGGGAGCCAGCTGCAGACTAGGAGGACTTCCTTTGGAGTTAATCTCTTTATTTATCAAGATTCTCAGCTCAGCAGGGAAAAAAACAAGCAAAGACTTTTTGTTTTCTTTTTCTTTTTGAAGGGGGCTGGAACTCTGAGTGGCTGAATTCCTGACCAATCTCTCCCTCTGCTGGGGCTGTGAGAATAGTCTCCTTCAGTTTTGCTTGGGTTAGTTTATCTGTTTTTCTTTCTTTGCTCTCCCTCTTGAGTTTGTTTGATCGTTCTTCCTGAAATTGTTTGATTTTTACTTTGTTTAGGAAGAGAGCAAGTTTGCATGCAGCCAATCTGGAGTGATTTAATCTGCAGATTGACTGTTAGGGTTTTTAATTTTTTTCTTTTTTAAAAAAGTATTTTATTTATTTTATTTTTGAGAGAGATGCAGAGAGAAAAAGACACAGATAGAAACACCAGAGCAGTGCACAACTCTGGCGGGGGATTGAATTTGGGATTTAGGAGCCTCAGGCATGAGAGTCTCTTTGTATAACCATTATGCTGTCTACCATCCCACCACCCCCACTCCCTCACCTCCCCTGACCGGCCCTTTTTTTTTCTTTTTTTCTGTTGTCTGTTTTCCCTTCTTTCTGGGTTGACCAAAATTAACTGTTGTTTTTCCATTGATTGGTGGCTGGATGTGCTCTGCATTGTGGGAAGAACTTCCCTCTCTCTCCCTCCCTCTCTCTGTCTCTCTCTTCTACTTTTCTTTTTCTTTTTTCCCTGCTGATTTGAAAAATCTTTTTGCTTTTGATGCTGTTTTTTTCTGTATTCATTTGTGCTTGTTTGCGAATTACCTTGTGGAAGAGGTCTGACTCAGAGTGGATTCTTTCTCTCTCTTTTCTCTTCCTCCTATCTTTAGAATTTATAGTTGATAGTGGATTTTTGTAATTGCCTATCCTTGCTTTGTCTTTTTTTTTTTTTTTTTTTTTTGCTTTTGTTTCTTATTTTTGTTTTGTTTTGTTCTTGGAGTAGAGGTGTTGCTTGGCTAACTGGTTTTGGTTAAAGTGCATTAATCTTTGCTTCTGCTGCTATTGTACTTTCTGAAGTTTGTGATTTCATTTGTGAAAGAACTGTGATTCGGTGTGGCTTATACTCATACAATACAACACAGTAACTGAACAAAAACAGACAGGACAGAGAAATACAAACCACACCAATTAAAAAAAAAAAAACATCAATTCCAAAACAGTTAAATCGGCCAGGGCAATGAATTAGGACAGGAGCCCAGGAGAAATTCCAAGTAAGTCAGAGATAACATTATTTTTTTCTGTCCTCAAATGGTCAGGGGAGAACTTTACCATCATTATATATGCTAATCCCAATCATCAAAATGCTTCATGACTTTTGCATCTCCCAAAGGCTATATCACCACTGGCATTAGGATTTAACATATGAATTTGAGGACAGGCATGGCATTCAGTTTAAATTTGTTGCTTAAATGATGAAAAATTTGTGGTCATGATTAAGGAGGAGGAGGATAAAAGGACCCATTTCCTCAGGGGAAAATATTGTAATCTGAAAATAAAGAATAAAAGGGAAAAGTGGGTTAGAAGAGAAAATGTAGATACTTATGATCAAGAGTTAGATACTAAAGAATATAATATCTAAATTTTAATAAATTTGAATATGATAGATTACAATGCCATATACCTTAGATATATGCAAAAAATATTGAATAGAGGTCAATGAGTTAGATATTTTATAAAACATTATATATGGGCAGGGGTAGTTAACATAATGGTTATGCAAAGAGACTTTCATGCCTGAGGCTCTAAAGTCCCAGGTTCAATCCCCTGCACCACCATAAACCAGAGCTAAGCAGTGCTCTGGTTAAAAAAAAAAAATTGGAAAAAAAAGAGAAAAAAACCCATTATATATGTATTCCTAATGCTGAAATGGCATGTTATATCTAAAATGCCACAAATATACAGAAATTTTTCATTTGCTAGTACTTTTAAAATTTTACAGTAAGATATCTGAGTAGTAGTTATGTCAAAATAGTAAAAATTTAGGACTGAATTTTTCCTAATTAATAATAAATAAGTTAATAAAACATATATTGTGTTTATTGTGCATCCATTATGAAAACTTTAATCATATTGTTGTCACATAAAATATGTAGACATATCTGAAGAAAAAAAATCATTTCAAAAGATAGAATTCTGAAAATAAAAATTGTGAAATATCCCTAGCCTCAAAGTTGTGTTTTCATCATCACTTCCACAATTTGCTTTCATCTTTGACTCATAACTCATTAACAATAAACAGAACTATTACATAGTTATTCGATTATATAATTATATGCAATATAATATATATTGTGAAAAATCATGTAATGATATTACACATTTAGTAGTTTATTTTTACTAGAGCAACTGTTGAAGAACAAATTTGAGGGATGTTTTAACAAAAATGTATAATAATCTGTAACCATACTCATTTGAATTCTCTCTGACCTAATTATTTTCAAAAGTATCATGTTCTACTTATCATTACTATGTGATGAACTTAATTTTTTCTTTCTTTACTATAGTCTCTGAATAAGTACAAAGAAAAGCTTGTTTATTTCCAGTCTATTAAAAAGAGACCATTGAACTACAGACTTTAAAAACACATGAAGAGAGAATTGTCAGTTCTTCTAGCATTTGCCCTTCTTCTGTAGCCAGTCAACAGCGTCAGGTTGAGCCTGATGTAAAGTTTCGAGACCTCCTTTGAATCTGGAGAGGTGGCAGTCGTTGACTATGTGGGTCATAGTCTGTCTGTAGCCGCAGGGGCAGTTCGGGTCGTCTCTGGCTCCCCAGAGGTGGAACATAGGAGCACCGGCCATGGCCTGTTCGATAGCGATTGAGGAGGGCCCAATCATAACATGCTAGGTCAAAGCCGGGTTGACGCTTGCAGGGGTCTGTGATGAGGTGTTTGTTCTTTACCTCAGCTGACTGCCAACTCTATTTCCAAGAGTCTGGAACAGAGAAGTTCAGTGTAGGCGTAGGGGACCAGATTGGGTGACGAGACATCAAGCGTTGGACAGGGTGGGCAAAGATATTGGCAGGTCCGGTCGAGCGTAGACGTGGGAAATGAACTTAGATGATGCCGCATCCCAACAAATATCTGGCGGGGCGATGTTGCTAAGAACTGGCAGCCATGGAACCGGGGTGGAACGGATGGTTCCAGAAATTATCCTCATGGAGGAATATAATTTGGAATCGACCAAGTGGACATGGGGGCTACGGAACCATACTGGGGCACAGTATTCTGCAGTGGAATAGCATAATGCCAGAGATGATGATCGTAGTGTGGAAGCGCTCGCGCCCCATGAGGAGCTGGCCAGTCTTGCAATGATGTTATTCCTCGCGCCCACCTTTGCTGCAGTTTTTATGAGATATTCGTGAAATGACAGAGTGCAATCAAGAGTAACGCCAAGATAGACTGGCTGGGCTTCATGCCGGATTCTCATATCGCCAAGCTGCACATTAAGCTCACGCGAGGCCGAAGCATGGTGTAGATGGAAAACAGATGATACCGTTTTTGCAGTGCTAGTGATTA
Source organism: Erinaceus europaeus (assembly GCF_950295315.1). Taxonomy (NCBI): domain Eukaryota; kingdom Metazoa; phylum Chordata; class Mammalia; order Eulipotyphla; family Erinaceidae; genus Erinaceus; species Erinaceus europaeus. The sequence continues at coordinate 159,602,209 of NC_080164.1, forward strand.
GTCGCCATTTTTTACAGTAATCGAATATCAGAGACATGTCTTTCGTGAGTGTTTCGAGAATTATCAATGAGTCTGTGTCACATTTTACAAGGGGTTCAGTGGAATGCCTGGCTGCCCACCTGCATGGGAGTGACTTCACAGGCAGTAAAGCAGGTCTGCAGGTGTCTGTCTTTCTCTCCCCCTCTCTGTCTCCCCTCCTCTCTTGATTTCTCTCTGTCCTATCCAAAGACAGCAATAACAACAACAACAATAATAACCACAACAGTGATTAAAAAAAAAAAGGGCAACAAAAGGGGGAAAAATGGTCTCCAAGAGCAGTGGATTCATGGTGAAGGCACCAAGCCCCAGCAATAACACTGAAAGCAATAATAATAACAATAATAATTAATATGGAAGTCTATCCTCGTGTTATTTAAAATAGGAACATATGTTTTGTGAAGAATAAAGTACATGTCAACAATCAATAAGTGATTCATAAAAATATTAAGAAAGAATAACATGCCCACAGTAGCAGATATATTTTAAGGGAAAATTTATTTGATATTTCTTCTTACCAACTTCTATGATATTTTTTTCACATATATAACTTTCAAAAAGGTAGAATTATGCCATTAATTCTCAGGATTAGTTTTTTTTCACTGTTAAATTTTTGGAATATATGTATAATGAGAATGCCTACTTTAATCTCCTCCATCTTTGATCTCAAACACAAGTGGAATACGTCAAGTATACCAAAAAAATAAAACAGAAAAATACCACTCTTTAAGTAATTCCTCATCTGGCAATTAAAATGGAATATTGGTTTAAACATTTTCTCTAAATACATTTCTCAGGTGGGAGCCCTTTGCCCAACATTGTGCTAATAACATTATCCTCTTCATGCATGCTAATATCACACTCTTACAGCTGGGTGCAAAGCCATATAATCTCTCAAGTAGGTCTTTGGTTTAATAAGTTATTCAGAATCAGTCCAAATAAAACATCAAGTAATATGACTGGAAAAAAAAACCTATGTCTTAGTAAGAATTTATCTTTGCAATATTTCTTAGTTTTCCTCTTCGAAAGTTGCCATTCTCAAGTCAGTTTCAGAATCTTTATATCAGGATATTAAATTTGTGCCCTTGACTACTAATTTGCTATCAAGTAACTAGAATTTTATTATTTCATAAACTATCTATATGACATATAATTTTCAACATAACTATTCCTAGAACAAATAGAAGATCACAAATACAACATTATATATAAATATATTGAAACTTCAGTGGACTTTAATGAATAGAAATCGTCTAGCATAGAACTATATTATTAGCAATAATATTAATAGGGATGTTAGACAGCAAAGTTGTATTATTGAATTTCTGACTTCTACAAGGTAATTTTTAAAAGATAGGTTATTTTTTATGAATTTCTTCTCTTATTATATTCTTAAGACAAAAACCAGTGAAATAGATTTGAAAGCTTTGAAATAAGTCCCCCTAGCCATGGACAGCTAGTTTTTTTGTTTGTTTGTTTTTTGCCTCCAGGGTTTTTTTTTTTTTTTTTTTTATTTAAGAAAGGATTAGTGAACAAAAGCATAAGGTAGGAGGGGTACAACTCCACACAATTCCCACCACCAAATCCCCATAACCCACCCCCTCCCATGATAGCCTTCCCATTCTCTAGCCCTCTGGGAGCATGGACCCAGGGTCGTTGAGGGTTGCAGAAGGTAGAGGGTCTGGCTTCTGTAATTGCTTCCCCGCTGAACATGGGCGTTGACTGGTCAGTCCATACTCCCAGTCTGCCTCTCTCTTTCCCTAGTAAGGTGTGTCTCTGGGGAAGCTGAGCTCCAGGACACATTGGTGGGGTCTTCAATCCAGGGAAGCCTAGCCAGCATCCTGGTGGCATCTGGAACCTGGTGATTGAAAAGAGAGTTAACATACAAAGCCAAACAATTTGTTGAGCAATCATGGATCCCAAGCTTGGAATAGTGGAGAGGAAGTGTTAGGGAGGTACTCACTGCAAACTCTAGTGTAATCCTGCTTTCAGGTATATATTTTGCAGTAGTTTATGGATACGTGTGCACATAAGCTCTCTCTCACAGAAACTGGTGTATGTCTAGGTTATGGGACTTTGTTAGAAGGTCAACTACCTGATGAAATTAGAGTGTACTATAAAAGGAAAGGTCTCACCCGAGTAATGAAGCTGAAGGGTTGTCATTCCACACGTGAAGTCTCTGGATACACTCTGAGGTGAAGCATGTTGAGATGGCAATCGTTGCTTTGGTTAGGTTGTGATCGGCGGATGCAATATTATTTGGTTTGGATTGGGAGATGCATACGGGAAAGTGAGCCCTATCCAAGGGTGCCAGGACTGGGGGAAGTAGGGGCTCTATAGTGAAGATGTGAGGTTCCTGCTGTCTTAGGGTTCAAAAAGACAATCAGTAGTTAATATTATCATCACATTATTTGTTAATTGGGTTAACTTTGAAAAGTCCCTTTGTTATGGTTTGCTGTACAGTACACAGTATCTTGTATATAGCTGTGCTATTGGAAGCTTCTAATCTACTTGGTCTAGGCTTTTGAGAGAGTCCGCATATCAAATACGTAGCCTATCTATTAAAAAGATTCAGTTTGTCTTTTGAGAACCTTTGAGACATACAATTGATTTCCCCCTCTCATATTAATTAACTACTGATTTATATGTCTATATTTTGCTAGGAGTGTACATAAACACCATTCATATCACCAAAGGACCGTGACCCATCCCTCCCGCCCACTCCCACCCCCCACTGGCCCAGGAAGCTACATGTCTACCCCTCACCACTGGGTTTTTACTTTGGTGCCCTACTTACAATTTGATCAGGTCCTGCTTTTAGTTTCCCTTTCAGATCTTCTAAGTCAGCTTCTGTTGATGAGTGGGATCATCCCATACTCATCTTTAACTTTCTGACTTAGTTCACTTAACATAATTCCTTCTAGCTCTGTCCAAGATGGGTCAGAGAAGGTGGGTTCATTGTTCTTGATAGCTGCATAGTATTCCATTGTGTATATATACCACAGCTTTCTCAGCCATTCATCTGTTGTTGGGCACCTGGGTTGCTTCCAGGTTTTAGCTATTATGAATTGTGCTGCTATGAACATAGAAGTACACACCTCTTTTTGGTTGGGTGTTATGGAGTCCTTGGGGTATAACCCCAGGAGAGGAATTATTGGGTCATATGGAAGGTCCATGTCTAGCCTTCTTAGAGTTTTCCAGACTGCTCTCCACAGAGGCTGTACCAATTTACATTCCCACCAGCAATGTAAAAGGGTTCCTCTGTCCCCACATCCTCTCCAGCATTTGTTGCTGCTGTCCTTTTTGATGTATGCCATTCTTACAGGAGTGAGGTGGTATCTTAGTGTTGTCTTAATTTGCATTTCTCTGACAATCAGTGACCTAGAGCAGTTTTTCATATGTTTGTTAGCCTGTTGGATCTCCTCTGTGGTGAATCTTTTGTTCATTTCCTCTGCCCATTTTTGGATGTGGTCATTTGCATTTTTGCGGCTAAGTTTGCTGAGCTCTTTATATATTTTGGTGATTAGTTTCTTGTCTGATGTCTGGCATGTGAAGATCTTCTCCCATTCTGTGAGGGGTCTCTCTGTTTGTTTAATAGTTTCTTTGGATGTGCAGAAGCTTTTCAATTTGATGTAGTCCCATTGGTTTGTTTCTGCTTTGGTCTTCCTTGCAATTGGGTTTGATTCATCAAAGATGTCCTTGAGGTGTAGATGGGAAAGTGTTTTACCAATGTTTTCCTCTAAGTATTTGATTGTTTCTTGTCTGACATCTAGGTCTTTGATCCATTTGGAGTTGATTTTTGTTTCTGGTGAGATAAAGTGGTTCAATTTCATTCTTCTGCATGTTTCAACCCAGTTTTCCCAGCACCATTTATTGAAGAGAGCCTCCTTCTTCCACTTAATCCTTTGGGCCCCCTTATCAAAGATTAGATGCCCATAGGTGTTGGGATTTACTTCTGGGCTTTCAATTCTGTTCCACTGGTCTGTGTGCCTATTTTTGTTCCAGTACCATGCTGTTTTGATGATGATGGCTTTATAATATAGTTTAAGGTCTGGGAGTGTGATGCCTCCATTTCTGTTTCTTTTCCTTAGGATGGTTTTGGCAATTCTAGGTGTTTTCAGGTTCCAGATAAATGATTGTAGTGTTTGTTCTATTCTCTTAAAGAAGCCTGGTGGAACTTTGATGGGTATTGCATTAAATTTGTATATAGCTCTGGGGAGAATGTTCATTTTGATGATATTTATTCTTCCAATCCATGAGCATGGGATATCTTTCCATTTCTTGGTATCAGTTTCTATCTCCTTGAGTAGCGACTCATAGTTTTCAGCATACAAGTCTTTCACTTCTTTGGTCAACTTTATTCCTAGGTATTTGATTGATTTTGCTGAAACAGTAAATGGGAGTGATTTCTGGATGTCTTCTTCTTCAGATTTAGTGTTTGCATAAAGAAATGCCACTGATTTTTGTACATTGATTTTGTAGCCTGATACCTTGCTATATTGCCTAACAACTTCCAGTAATTTTCTACTGGATTCTTTAGGACTTTCTATGTATACTATCATATCATCTGCAAATAGTGAGAGCTTGACTTCTTCCCTTCCAATCTGTATCCCTTTGATTTCTTTCTCTTGCCTGATTGCTATGGCAAGAACTTCCAATACTATGTTGAAGAGTAATGGTGACAGTGGGCAGCCCTGTCTAGTCCCTGATCTGAGGGGGAATGCTTTCAGCTTCTCTCCATTGAGTATGATGTTGGCTGTAGGTTTGCTATATATAGACTCCACTATCTTGAGGAATTTCCCATCTATTCCCATTTTTTGTAGATTTTTGAGCATGAATGGGTGTTGGATTTTGTCAAAGGCTTTCTCTGCATCTATTGAGATAATCATGTGGTTTTGGCTTTGCTTTTATTGATGTGATGAATGACATTGATTGATTTACGGATGTTGAACCAGCCTTGCATTCCTGGGATGAATCCCACTTGGTCATGATGAACAATCTTTTTGATGTGTTGCTGTATCCGGTTGGCCAAGATCTTGTTTAATATTTTGGCATCTATGTTCATCAGAGATATTGGTCTGTAGTTTTCCTTTTTTGTTCTGTCCCTATCAGCTTTTGGTATCAGGGTGATGTTGGCTTCATAAAAGGTGGAAGGGAGTATTCCTGTTTCTTCAATCTTATGGAATAGCTTAAGAAGTATGGGTATTAACTGTTTCCTGAAAGTTTTGTAGAATTCGTTTGTGAAGCCATCTGGTCCAGGACTTTTGTTGTTGTGGAGATTCTTAATAACGGTTTCAATTTCTTTCTCTGTGATTGGTGCATTTAGATTTTGTAGTTCTTCTTGGTTCAGTTTTGGAAGTGCATAGGTTTCTAGGAATTGTTCCATTTCTTCCAGGTTCTCTAGCTTGGTGGCATATAGTTCTTTATAGAAGTTTCACAGAATTCTCTGGATTTCTGTGGTGTCAGTTGTGATATCTCCTGTATCGTTTACAATTCTATTAATTTGAGTCTTCTCTCTTTTTTGTTTGGTGAGTCTGGCTAGGGGTTTGTCAATTTTGTTTAATCTTTCAAAGAACCAACATTTGGCTTCATTGATCTTTTGTATGGTTCTTTTATTTTCGATGTTGTTTATTTCTGCTCTAACTTTAGTGATTTCTGTCCTTCTGGTTGCTTTAGGGTTCCTTTGTTCCTCTTCCTCTAAGTCCTTGAGGTGTGTAGTAAGTTCGTTCATTTGGGCTTCTTCTTGGTGTTTAATATGTGATTGTATAGCTATAAGTTTCCCTCTCAGTACTGCTTTAGCTGTGTCCCAAATATTTTGATAGGTTGTGTCTTCATTTTCATTAGTTTCCAGGAACATTTGAATTTCCTGTTTGAGTGAGTCTCTGACCCAGTGGTTCTTAAGGAGCATGTTGTTTAGTTTCCAAATTCTATGTCTTTTAATAATTTTCCGTTTGTTGTTAAAAGTTAGTTTTACTCCACTGTGGTCTGAGAAGATACTTGGGATGATTTCAATGCTCCGTTTGTTGTTAAAAGTTAGTTTTACTCCATTGTGGTCTGAGAAGATACTTGGGATGATTTCAATGCTCTTGAATTTATTGATGCTGTCTTTGTGGCCTAACATGTGGTCTATCCTTGACTATGTGTTGTGTGGATTTGAAAAGAAGGTGTATTCCAGTTTTTTGGGGTGGAGGAGTCTGAAAATGTCCAAGAGGTCTAGTCTGTCAATCTCTTCATTCAATTCTCTTGTATCTTTATTGGTTCTCTGCTTTGTTGATCTGTCTAAGTGTGAGAGTGGGGTATTGAAGTCTCCCACTATTATTGTATTACTATTGATGTATTTTTGAAATTCTTTCAATAGGTGTTTAATGTATTTAGATGGTCCCTCGTTGGGTGCATAGATGTTAATAATTGTTAAGTCTTCTTGGATGATTGATCCTCTAATCATTATGTAATGTCCTTGCCTATCTTTTATTACTTTATTTAATTTAAAATCTATCGTGTCTGAGATGAGAATGGCTGTTCCTGCCCTTTTTTGTGGACCGTTAGCCTGTATGATAGTTTTCCATCCTTTCATTTTAAGTCTGTGTTTATCTTGTTGTGACAGATGTGATTCTTGCAAGCAGCATATGGTTGGGTTATGTTTTCTGATCCATCCCCCCACCCTGTGCCTTTTGATGGGTGAGTTTAAGCCATTGACATTTATTGATATTATGGATTTAATGTATTGTAGTGCCATTGTTCTAAAAAACAATTTGTTTACTCTGATATATTACAAGTATTATAGTGATGTTCTTGTTTATAAGAGGTCTTTTAGTACCTCTTTCAGGGCCGGCTTGGTGATAGTTGCCTCCTTTAACTGTTGTTTGTCTAAGAAGGTTTTGATCCCTCCATCTAGCTTGAATGAAAGTCTAGCAGGATATATAATCCTTGGTTGAAACCCTTTTTCATTCAGGGCTCGATAGATATCTTGCCACTCCCTTCTGGCTTTTAGAGTTTGAGTTGAGAAATCTGCAGAAAGTCTTATGGGTTTTCCTCTGTATGTGACTTTTTGTTTCTCTCTTGCAGCCTTTAGGATCCTTTCTTTATCCTTACTTCTTCTCATTGTGACTATGATGTGTCTTGGTGTTTTCAGGTCTGGGTTGATTCTGTTTGGTACTCTCTGGGCCTCTTGCACCTTGATATCCTTTCTGTTATTCAGGTCTGGGAAATTTTCTTGTATTATTTCCTCTAGAATGTTTGCTTCCCCTTCCTCTCTTTCTTCCTCTGGCAGGCCAATTATACGAATGTTACTTCTTTTGAGATCATCCCATATGTCTCTGTTGTTGTTTTCAGTGTCTCTCAATCTCTTTTTAAGCTCTTTCACCTCTTTCTTAGTTTTCTCTAACTCATCCTCTGTCTGACTAATTCTGTTTTCTGCTTCTGTTAGTCTGTTTTCCCTTGCCTCAGCTTCTTTCTTCATTACAGCTATTTCAGCTTTCAGTTCTCTAATTTCCTCAAGATAATCAGTATTTTCCTTGGGGGTCTCAACTGTTGTTTCCCTAATACTGCCATTCCTTTCCTCCAATGTTGTTTTCATTTCTGTGATTAATAAGTTTATTATTGCTTGCATACTTTTCTTATCTATGGTTACTTCTGACTGATTTGTGGTTTCTTCTGGGCTCTTGTCTTCATTCATTGGGGTAGCAGTTTTATTTGTTTTTAATCTACCCATTTTTTTTAATTTATGTGTTTCTCTCTCTTTTTTTTTTTTTTAATGCTCTGTTGTTCCTCAGTTGTTGTGTTTTGAGCACAAGTAACACTGTACTAAATACCTTTATGACAATTGCACTCACCAACCTCCGGAATAACAGTAGCAACTGAAGTAAGTATTGAAGGAGTTTAATCGTTACCAGTTAGCCAAACAATTTCTCCAGTCCGTGAAAAAATAGTAACCAAATCCCAGTGAAGAAAGAGAAAAGAAAGAGAGGCTAGCAAGAATAGACAGTTATGCAAATCTACTATCCAGTGTATATTCTAAGGGTAACAAGAGTGTAAAGGGAACTAGAGCAGAGATACACACATAGAGAGTCCACTCTGGGTCAGATTTCTTCCCCAAAGTAATTCACAAATTCAGAAAGGCAAAGAAGAAAGAAGTGTATGACAAGATTAAAAAAAAAAAAAGAGAGAGAGAGATAAGAGAGAGAAAAGGGAGAAGATAAGAAGAAGAGTTGTAATTAAAGAGCAGTGCGAGGAACTTCCCAAATGTGTATCAATGAATTTAAGAAAAAAAAAAAAAAAAAAAAACCCTGTCTGGTGGTATGGGGTATCCTGCTAGTAGCTGGTCCCAGGCACTGCTTATGGGGGGGGGGGGGGCGGCGGGAAGGATGTATGCTTGAAAATTAAAAGGAAGAAAAAAGAATTTTTTCCCCTACTCTAATTCTTAACCCAAATTAAGTTATAGACACATCCTTGGTATGACCGCTATGGCCTCTTATTGGCTGGCCTGCTAAAGGCAGAAAATCCTATTGTTTACAGGAGATGTGTCCGGAGCTCAAAGGCTAGCTGCTTCTCAATCCGCCATCTTCCGGGAAACCCCGCCCTCCAGACTTTTTTAAAGGATTTCTCAAAAATGAAAACTAGCTCCAAGTCTTTTGATCCAATGAGAGCTATACTCAAGAAGTCTTTGGATCCACCCTCAGGGTCGCGGTGGACCCTGGCAACTCCCAAGAGGCAGCCCCCGAGCTAAAGTGCTCTCTCCGGGTCCTCTGCCCGCCGCGCTCTGCAACGGGCGGAGGAGCCTCCTTCCTGGGCGGGCGGAGGACAATGCCCGGCGCACTCGCCTTGCCAGGCGCCGCCTGGGAATTCTGGCGCCCCGCTAGTCCATGTCACCTTTGCTCTAATTGTTAACCCAAATTAAACTGTAATCACTTCTTTGGTGCCCCCCCTTATTGACTGGCCTGCTAAAGGCAGAAAATCCTACCGTTGCCGATGATGCTATCAGAGCACTCGCTGTTAGCGATTTCTCAGGCCGCCATCTTCCCCACTCTCGCCTCCAGGGTTTTTTTGCTGGGGCTCTGTGCCTGCACTATGAATCCACTGCTTTCAGTGGCCATCTTTTTTACATTGTTATTGTTGCTATTATTGTTGTTGCTGCAGTTGTTGTTGTTAGATAGGATAGAAACTGAGAGGAAGAGAAGACAGAGGCGGGGAGGAAAAGATAGGCATCTGCAGACCTACTTCACCACTATTGAGGTGCTACCCATGTAGGTGGGGAAATGGGAACTCAAACCCAGAGCCTTGTGTTAAAAAAAGTGCAAAAAAAAAAAAAAAAAGAATTCTGAGAGACATGGCCAAGAAATAAAGGTGGACATTCCAGACTTCCCCCTTAAAACAATTATCTACAATTATCAATCTTTTTTTTTTTTCATTTTTTTATTGTTGTAGTTATTATTGTTGTTGTTGGATAGGGCAGAGAGAAATGGAGAGAGGAAGGGAAGACAGACAGGAGGAAAGACAGACAGACACCTGTAGTCCTGCTTCACTGCCTGTGAAATGACTCCCCTGCAGGTGGAGAGCCAGGCTTCTAACCGGGATCCTTTTGCCAGTCCCTGCGCTATGCGCCACGTGCGCTTAACCCCCTGTGCTACCGCCCGACTCTCTAGAACTATCCATCTTAATAAATGTTGCTAACTAGAACTGAGACATCTGCCAGAAGCACTGCAGCCTCAGGGGTGAAAAATAGATTTCATATTTCCAGTCCTCTAACTGCCTAGATCATAGCTCCAAGTAAACATATTTTCTTTCTCCTAAGTATTTAATGTCTCAGGTGCATAAGATGACCAAATTCTGACACTGGGCTTAAATGTCATATATATATGATGTATATGTATATGTATATGTATATGTATATGTATATGTATATGTATATGTATATGTATATGTATATGTATATGTATATGTATATGTATACACATGCATATATACATATATACATGTATATATATGTATATACATGTATATATACACAATATATATATACACAAATGGCTTTGATCTCTCTATCCTAAGGTTGTAGGTAATTTGGACAATATATATATATATATATGTATATACATGTATATATATTGTGTATATATATACATGTATATACATATATATATATATATATTGTGTATATATATACATGTATATACATATATATATATATATTGTGTATATATATACATGTATATACATATATATATATATTGTGTATATATATACATGTATATACATATATATATATATATATATATATATATATATTGTCCAAATTACCTACAACCTTAGGATAGAGAGATCAAAGCCATTTGTTTCTGTAGCTAAGATACTGTCATTAGTAAACATCCTTAAATATCATAAAGCATAGTGAGATCAGCATATTCTGGTATATTCTAACTATAGTTTTTTTTTTTTTTTTTTAAGAAAAACAAGCTTCTAACAGACCTGATTATAATGATGATTAATTATTGCTATCTTAAACTTTTTCTAAGACTACAAGGAATCCTTTTCATTATCTTTAAGATTTGTGTTTCTCCTAGTCCTGCAACCTGTGCTCATATTTTTTGATGTGCCCCTCCCACCCCCTCTGGTACTTTACCCTGTTATAGTGCTTCTGTTGACGTCAACTAAATCAAAGCTACCAGTGCTGCCATACCAAGTTATGTTGCTACTGATTTGTTACTGCGGATTATCTCCGGAAATGGCGAGTCTGAGATGTGAACCTCCCAACAGCTCTAATCTGAGAGATCTTTCTTTTTTTTTTTTTTTTTTTATTATTTACTTATTCCATTTTGTTGCCCTGGTTGTTTTTATCGTTGTTGTAGTTACTGATCTTATTGCTGCTGTCGTTGGATAGGACAGAGAGAAATGGAGAGAGGAGGGGAAGACAGAAGGGGAGAGAAAGACAGACACCTGCAGACCTGCTTCACCGCCTGTGAAGCGACTCCTCCCCTGCAGGTGGGGAGCCGGGGGCTCGAACTGGGATCCTCACGCTGGTCCTTGTGCTTGGCGCCACGTGCGCTTAACCCGCTGTGCTACCGCCCGACTCCCCCTGAGAGATCTTTCTTAACACATAGGACTACGTAGTTCCATTTCAGATGGCACGTTTTCTAACAAAGATATTAGCTACAAGCTAGGGACCTAGAGTACTAGGTGCATGTGTACATGTATCCATAAGCAAGGGGGCAATTATACACCTCAAGGTAAAAGTGCCTAATAGCCCTCCAAGATTAGACTTTGATTTAGACTTAGACCTAGTAAGCCTGGATTCGAGTAGAATGGTGCAAAGAAGGCTTCATAAATTCTTTAATCATCTCTTCATTACTTAGGACTAAACACCCTCCTCTCCTATCCCTTACTTTACTTCCCTCAATCATTCTATCTACTCAATTACATGTACAAAAGGAGATAGGTGAGAAATATTCTTCCATCATTTTTAATCTTCTCTGACAGAGTATCAGCATTATTGTTACCCCCTGACAAATCTCATAAGAAACGCTATACAACTGGCCAAGAGTAATATTGACAAAAGCTGTATATCTAGTAAAGGATAATTACCATCCATATGACAGCCTTCTTTAGAATCATCCAACAAGTAATTGCAGAAAAAAAAAAAGTGGTTAACTGAGATTTTTCTAAAATCCTGGAACTGTTTTCTTCTTTAAATTGAAGCCAGATGCTACAAACCTAGTACTATTTTGGACACCACAAAAGACACTCAATGTTTTAGCAGCTGGCAGGAAGCCTAAGCTTGTCAGATAAAGAAGTGACTACAAAATCCAGAAAATGGCAAGAGACTGTCACCCGACCTCCAGACAGGGAATCTTTGATTCCTCCACACATTATATGGGCCTAGACATCTGATAAATCCCTCTACCACCACTGGTCATACCCATTAGGAATGTCATTATAAATCCTTTCCAGGCTTCTTTAGGACCTAACCCTCACTATGAAATAGCAATGATTGGAAGTCGGGCAGTAGCTCAGTGGGTTAAACGCAAGGGCTGACATAAGGATCCCGCTTCGATCCCTGGCTCCCCACATGTAGGGGAGTCTCTTCACAAACTGTGAAGCAGATCTGCAGGTGTCTATCTTTCTCTCCCTCTCTCTGTATTCCTCTCATCTCTACATTTCTCTCTGTCCTATTCAACAATGACATCAATAACAACAATAATAACTACAGCAATAAAACAAGGGCAACAAAAGGGAATAATATATATATATATATATATATATGAAGAAATAGAAATGATTGGGACTGCCCCACTCTCCAAAGGGAGGCTGGGTCATCCTAATCCTACTCTGTCCTTTGAGGAAAACTAGCCTCTCAAATGAGCGCAATTTAGCAGCTGAGAATGTTACCAGCTATTAATATGGATTGTGTGTTGTCTGGCAGGGACTCCGATGTTGTACAGGTCCACGTGCCAAATATGAATGGATATGGGTGACTGGTTAGAGCACTATAGTAAAAGCTAATTGCATTTATATATCTTTATCAAGTTTGTGAGCAATTCTCTGCCCTAATCTTGCTTCTTAGTTCTACTCTCAACTCTCAACACCATCTTCCCAGACAATATTTCTGATCCACTGCCATTTTAGCTATCAAGCTCAAGAAAATATTATTAACATATAGGCTCCTAGGAACATTCCTAAAATAGACTTCCTAGCTTCCTTCTAGCCTAAGGTCCTGACTTTCATTTGCTCTATCCCTGCTTTATGGTTCCCACTTATTAAATCTTTTGTCAGGTTTTCCATCTTACTGCATTTTAGCCACCAAGTTGCAGATACTACTATGATTCCATCCTTACTTCCCTGGGCATATGATCTCACCAATCATTCCTGGAACCTCACCTCTCCAGAGCTATACCCCATTAGGATAAGATAGAAACAGGTTGGGGATATGCATTGACTTTCCAATACCTATTTTCCAGTGGAAAAATAATTACAAAACTCAGAATTCTCACCTCTTGCACCTCAAAAAGAATTTTGATCCATACTTCCAAAGGGAAAAGCAATAGGAAAGTTTCCTGTAGAAGTGATGGGACACAGCTCTGGTGGTGGGAGCTGTATGGAATTACACCCCTATTACAATTATACCCTTTACAATCTTGTCAATCAATATTAAATCACTAATGAAAAATAAAACATTAAAAAAGGCAAAGAAAGTGCAAACAAATTAAATTAAATCACCACATATCTCCATGAAAAAAAGTCAACTCCAAGTAGACAGAAGACATGGACATTAAACTATAAAAGAAAATACTGACAGAACACTTCATGATCAGGGTCAGACAGTGGCAAACCTGGTTGAAAGCATATGTTACAATATGCAAGGGCCCAGGTTTGAGCCTCCAGTCCCTACCTGCAGGGGGAAAGCTTCACAAATGATAAAGTAGTGCTGAAGTTTTCTTTCTGTCTCTCTCCCTCTCTAAGTTCCCCTGCCCTTCAATTTCTGGCTGTCTAGCCAATAAATAAAGATAATTCAAAAAATTTAAAAAAACACTTCATGATCTATACTTTAAAAATATTTCCAAAGATTTAAGTACAACAACAAAGAAAACAAAATCAAAATAAACTATTGGACAATATCAAACTGAAAATCTTCTGCATAGCAAAAGCTACCATCAACATCCTACAAAATGGAAGATCTTTAGACAAACATACTTCATATAAATTATTAATAACCAAAATACAGAAAAAAAACTCAGTAAATTCAGTCCCCTACCCTCCACCCCCACTCCCCAAAAACACCTCATCAGAAAATGGGGTGATAATGTGTCCTGCAACCCACCCTTCCAAAAGCCCTACCCCACTAGGAAAATATAGAGACAGGCTGGGGTTATGGATCAACCTGTCAATGCTCATGTCCAGCAGAAAAGCAATTACAGAAGCCAGACTTTTGACCTTCTGTTTCCTGTAGAGATCTCTGGTGTATACTCCCAGAGGGATAAGGAATAGGGAAGCTTCCAATAGAAAGCATGGCATATGGTGTTCCAGTGGTGGGGTTTATGAATTGTACTGCTCTTATCCCACAATCTTGTTGATAATTATTAAATCACTAATAATAACAATAGTAATAATAATAAAGAAGTTGAAAAATAAGAAAACACAAAGCAGAACTTAGAGTAGGTTTGGTGTATTGTACCAAAGTAAAAGATTCTGGGGTTAGGGGGAAGGCTCAGGTATTGGAACAGTATGTCAGTGGAGGACCTAGAAGGGGTTGAATTGTTATATGGAAAACAGAAATGTTAGGCATGAACAAACTACTGTATTCTATTGTTGACTATCAGTTGTTAATCCCCCCCATTAAAGAAAGAAAAGAAATGGGGTGAGGATATGGGCAGAAACTTCACCAAGGAAGTGATAGAGGGAACCAGCAGAGATACATGAGAAAGTCCACTAAGTCAGTGACTATCAGTGAAATACAAATAAAGACAGCAACGATATGCCCCATTAAATCTGTGAGAATGTTGTATATCAGAAAGGACGTCTGTTTGTATGTATCATAAAGGACTCGTGGTGCATCCCGTGAGTACCCATTCATTGGGGAAACTGACGATCCTTCCTAGCCGACTGAATCCACATGGATCCCAGTCACTTTCAAAGCCAGCAACAAGCAGCTCCTGACAGCTTTCAACCTGATGCTGTTGACTGGCTACGGAAGAAGGGCAAACGCTAGAAGAAGAAGAAGGGCAGATACAACAGATGTTGGAGAGGATGCAGACAGAAGACACACTGCTATGGAGAATTGGTCCAACTCTTGTGGAAAACAATTTGGAGATCTCTTAAAGGACTAAAAATGGACCTACCCTTTAGCTATAATTTCTCTCCTAGGCATTTACCCAAAGGAAATAAAAATGTCTATCAGAAGAAATCTATGAACATCTACATTCAGAACAGCACAGTTTCTAATAGCTAAAATTAAAAGACAATCCAGATGTCCTATGACAGATGAGAGGCTAAAATAGTGATATATATATATATAGATATATATAGATATATATATATCTCACTATTTTATATATGTGTATATATATGTGTGTGTGTGTATATATATATATGTTTATATATATATATACACAAAGATATACAACTGAGCTTTTAAAAAGTATGAAATCATCTCTTTTGCCTCTTCTTGGATAGTACTTGAAGATACCATGTTAAGTGAGGTATCAAGAAGTCAAAAAGTGGACAAGTGGGTAGGGGTGGGGGGGTGGAGTGGGAGGTAAAGCAGCAAGTTAAGTGTGCTTGGCACAAAGTGCAAGGACCAACATAAGGATCATGGTGGGGTCTTCCAGCTCTTCACCTGCAAGACTGTCTTCACAGGCAGTGGAACAAGTCTGCAGGTGTCTATCTCTCTCCTCTTGTCTGTCTTCCACCTCCTCTCTCTCTCTCTCCTGTCCAACAACAACAGGGGCAACAAAAGGGAAAAAAATAGCCTCCAGGAGCAGTGGATTCTTAATGCAGGCACTGAGCCCCAGTGATAACCCTGGAGGCAAAAAAAAAAAGTGGACAAACAAAAAATGATCTCACTGATAAGTAAGACTTAAGCAGTAAAGACAGAAAGGGAAATCACAAAGAAAAACTTGAACTGAGTATGGTCTAACTCACCAAAGCAAAGGCCTTGGGAGAGGAAAGCGTGGGAGGGATTGGAAGAAACATTGAGATGCTGTTGCATGATGCATTGTCAAGAAATGGTACTTATGGGAGCTCCGCTTCCCCAGAAACCCATCCTACTAGGGAAAGAGAGAGGCAGACTGGGAGTATGGAGCAACCAGTCAACGCCCATGTTCAGCGGGGAAGCAATTACAGAAGCCAGACCTTCCACCTTCTGCAACCCACAACGACCCTGGGTCTATGCTCCCAGAGGGATAGAGAATGGGAAAGCTGTCAGGGGAGGGGATGGGATATGGAGATTGGGTGGTGGGAATTGTGTGGAGTTGTACTCCTCCTACCCTATGGTTTTGTTAATTTATCCTTTCTTAAATAAAAAATAAATTAAAAAAAAAAAGAAATGGTACTTATGTTTAAACAACTGAAGTGTAAACCATAAACTCCCTCTCTCAATAAAAATAAAAGATGTAGTCATCTACATCTTTATATTGGTATTAAATTTTTAAGATATCACAACCAAAATTATTCAAATTATTCCATACATCTCCTATAATAGTATTACCTAGGAGTGGCAGCATTATTGCTTTGGTCAAGGCCAATTTTATGATGATTTTTTAATTTGTAATTTATTAACCTATGATAATTCCTTGATGAAAATTTTGAGTTTTCAGACCATCAACAAGATTTTAATCATCTCAATTTTTCATTTGTAGCTTATTGGTAGTACTAGTTTTGACTTAAATATTTTGCAAAGTATTTTAGCACCTGAGAATAAAACACAATGGAATAAATATTCTTTATTGATCACTTAAAAAAAAATTCCCTTACTGAAATGTATTATTTTTTTTTAACCAGAAGACTGTTCAGTTCTGGCTTATAGTGGTGCAGAGGATTGAACCTGGGATGTTGGAGCCTCAGGCATGAGAGCCTCTTTGCATAGCCATTATGCTATCTACCTTTTTCATGAAATGTAAAATTTTAAAGCTAACTCCCAGGAAAGATTTTAGAATCCTGTTTGTGATATATCTCATGCTTTAGGCAGTGTGAGAAGCTGTATTACGAAATTTGTGGTCTAGAAAGATATATGATTCACAATATACATAAATGCTAGCAAAGTATAACAAAATATATTTAAAAGAACATGACTGTGTTATTAAGTCAGTGAGAAATATTAATGCCTTTTAAATAGAGATGAAAAGGCAGAGATATAAAGAGAATAAAACAGTGGTCTGGCAGGTGGCACAGTAGATAAAGCACTGGACTCTCAAGCATGAGGCTCTGAGTTCAATCCCTGGCAGCAGTGATGTCTGGTTCTTATTCTCCTTCCTCCTATCTTTCTCATTAATAAATAAATAAATAAAATATTTTTAAAATAAAAACATTTACCAAATGATCTCATTTAGAAGGGGTCTTAATAAATAGGGACAGGGAAGAAGACAAAGTGAGATATGGACAAGTATGATATATTGCATCAAAAATCCATTTAGAGGTTTGCTCTAAATTCTTCCTTTGTTATTTTACTTATTTATTTATTTATTTTTGTAACTGAAAGGAGATTAAATGAAAAGCTTATATTTGCTCAGATAGGCGCAGTAAGCCTACCCTTAGTCCATGCGTCTGGCCATCTTATAGAAGGCACAGATTACTGAATGATGTTCATATAAGGTCTCTCACAGACATTCTCCTTCAAGATTTTGGAATCTTGAAGAACTGTTTGCCCCATCCAGTAGATTATTTAACTATTCTACCAAATCAGTTTTCCAAATGTGTCTATTCACACGTATCAAGATTGGTTTTTTTTGTTGTTGTTGTTAATAGGTAAGCAATCATATTATAACACATTAAAGGTTTTGCTTATTTTATTGCTTTCAATATTTATAAAAAGTATTATTGTGTCCCTTGATTATTTTAAATAGTTTTTATTCTGCCATTTCAAGAAGTCTGAAACAACTCTCTCAGAAAAAATAAGAAATTAATGACTGAAACTTCAAATTGTAGCTCTCCCAAAAGTTGCTTCCAGAAACATCAGCCTCAAAGATATTTCAATTTTAAAAATTAAAGAGAATTCTCAGTTATGATCCAGAAAATGCACTTAACTGCCAACAACACATGTACATCATTTCATGATGCACTATTTCAAATAGTGCATCATATTTGTCATGGAACATAAGTCAGTGACTTCTTTGAAGTGATACCAGTAATCTGAATGAAAGATTAAATTTAAAAGAAGCATTTGCTAAATTGCTCAGCTTACTGAGGGGGAGAGTAGTGTGAGATGAGTCTGATACATAATAGGGGAAGCTCCACAATCTCTAAATGCTAGTTATTATTAGGACAGGTGGTGATAAAGAGAATTACTAGTGCTAGGTTATAAACAGAATTTGGAGGTGAGAGATATTTTTAAATATTGTTCCCTTAAAAAAAGTGAATTTTTCACACAATATGTTTAAAACACCATAGGTGATATCAGTTGTGGTGCCTACCTATGGGAAAGTGAGTGATACATATTCTATAGTCATCGCCCCAGTTTCCTTAATATACAAACGTTTTGTGAATATGTAGCTTTCTTGAGATATATGGCAGCATAACTGAATATATGTTCTGGAAGTACATGAAGTGGCCTAATGACAGTTGAAAAACAACATACAGAGGTAAAAATTGAAAGATTATATAAAGAATGTATAAGGGACGAAGATGAGCATGACAAGGAAATCATCATTGTATGATTCAAGGAACAAAAGTTGCTTCAATATATGGGTTTTGATTGACAAATAAGGTATGTAGAAACCAAAGCAAAAAGACAGAGGCACTCGCATATTGCAACGTAAAAAACAAACAAACAAACAAACAAACAAACAAACAAACAAACAGAAACTGGGAACAAAGAAAATAAAGGCTGTGTGAAATGTCTCTGTTCATAAGACTTTCTTTCCTAAAGATACTTCTGCTACAGTTAAAATTTGTGGACTGTGTTAGCAGTAGGATTCTTAGGCATTGGCAGCCGACTGAGCCAACGAGGCATTTCTTTAATCAGGTTACGCAGAAAAGAAAAATGCTTTAAAGATGCATTGAAGCATAAATTAAAATAGCACAGCACAACTGTGTGCTGTAGGGGAGCTACAGCTGCAGCCAGGCCATTTGGCAGTTACTTATGGCTTCCGTCATACAGTGCTATCAGACAAATTTGATTTGTTGCAGGTAAATGATTGTTTAAAAAAAAAAGCAAAGTTGGGTCATGAACTAACAAGACTAAGGGCCAAGTTCATTCAGAAGCAAAGCCGACTTTTTTTTTCTTTTTTAACCTCTGCATAGCTACTCCTTTCTATATAAATATTCCTGTTTCATCTCTTCACTATTTATGTTTCTTTTACAAATAAAAATCACTTCTTTATTATCAAATATCATCTATTCCTCACTTACTATTTTAATTGATCTACATTGAGCATTACTTTTGAGATGACTCATCTATTTCTTGAATTCTGCTTTGGTCTGACCTGTCCAAGCATATTTTGCAAGACATTTTTGCAACAGTGTGAATTTTTCTACCACAAAATGAAATAATTTTCCCATGTTTTATACTTTATGTGGTCCATACTGGTTTTTTAAGTTTCTTTATTGGAAAATTAATATTTTACATTTGACAGTAAATATGATAGCTTGTACATGCATAACATTTCCCAGTTTCCCATATAACAATACATACTGGTTATTAATAACTCTTTTTTCTTTCTTTTTTAATTTTTTTTCTTTTTTATTTAAGAAAGGATTAATTAACAAAACCATAGGGTAGGAGGGGTACAATTCCACACAATTCCCACCATCCAATTTCCATATCCCACCCCCTCCCCTGATAGCTTTCCCATTCTCTTTCCCTCTGGGAGCATGGACCCAGCGTCATTGTGGGTTGCAGAAGGTTGAAGGTCTGGCTTCTGTAATTGCTTCCCTGCTGAACATGGGCGTTGACTGGTCGGTCCATACTCCCAGTCTGCCTCTCTCTTTCCCTAGTAGGGTGGGTCTCTGGGGAAGCGGAGCTCCAGACCACATTGGTGGGGTCTTCAGTCCAGGGAAGCCTGGCCGGCATCCTGATGACATCCTGAACCTGGTGACTGAAA
Organism: Erinaceus europaeus; assembly: GCF_950295315.1. Lineage (NCBI taxonomy): Eukaryota > Metazoa > Chordata > Mammalia > Eulipotyphla > Erinaceidae > Erinaceus > Erinaceus europaeus. The sequence goes on from NC_080164.1 coordinate 159,621,990, forward strand.
AGAGAGTTAACATACAAAGCCAAACAAATTGTTGAGAAATCATGGAACCAAAGCTTGGAATAGTGGAGAGGAAGTGTTAGGGGGGTACTCACTGCAAACTCTAGTGTACTTCTGCTTTCAGGTATATATTTTGCAGTAGTTTACGGATACGTGGGAACATATGCTCTCTCTCACAGAAACTGGTGTATATCTAGGTTTTGGGACTTTGTTAGAAAATGAACCACCTGAGATGGAATTAGAGTATACTATGAAAGGAAAGGTCTCACCCGAGTAATGAAGCTGAAGGGTTGTCATTCCACACGTGAAGTTTCTGGACACAGTCTGAAGTGAAGCATGTTGAGGTGGCAATCGTTGTGTTGGTTAGGTTGTGATCGGCAGATGCAATATTATTTGATATGGATTGGGAGAGGCATACAGGAAAGGAAACACTGACAAAAACTATAGGATAAGAGGGTTACAACTCCACACAATTCCCACCACCAGAACTCTGTATCCCATCCCCTCCCTTAATAGCTTCCCTATTCTTTATCCCTCTGGGAGTATGGACCCAAGGTCATTATAGGGTGCAGAGGTAGAAGGTCTGGCTTCTGTAATTGCTTCCCCACTAAACATGGGTATCAACAGTTCGATTCATACTCCCAGCCTGCCTCTCTCTTTCCCTAGTGGAGTGGGGCTCTGGGGAAGCAGGGCTCCAGAACACATGGTAGAGTCTTCTGTTCAGGGAAGTCCAGTTGGCATCATGTTAGTATTTGGAACCTTGTGGCTGAAAAGGGAATTATCATATAAAGCCAAACAAATTATTGACTAATCACTAAATGCTGGAACAGTTCAAATGAAGAGTTGGGGGGGGGGGTTCTGTTTTGTAGATAGTAGTTCTATTTTAGTTACATTCCAAAGAGCCCATGTCTCAACTTTTTTTTTTTCTTTTCCTGAGCCTGACATCTGATATGCAGGTAGATCCAGGTTATTGTCTGGGGAGATGATGTCACGGCCGGAAAAATTACCAGAAAGCTGCATCAGGGAAGAGAGTAGCTCCTAAATATAGGAAAGGCGTATAAATATATTTTACTGTAAACCCCACTGATTTGATATGATCTAGGGCCATCTTCAGCTTAGGAGCCTATGTGACCTCTTTTTCTTAGTAGACACTTAAAACTGCACATCTTAAGGTTTTGCAAATGATATTATAAGGTATAATGAAACATCGGCAACATTATATTGCATAATTTATACAAACCATATGTAATGCAGTGAGATAAATGCATTTTTTGTGCAGTGGATTTGTGGTCCATATTTCCATGTAAGCCCATAATCTGGTCCACCATTTTTTTCTGCAATACTTAAGAAGTACTTTGTGTTGTGGTAACTTTATCTACCAGTGTCTTTAGCAAAACTCAGCAAAGCATCCAGTGTGCTTCTACCAAAACCTATATTAGAATTTTACTCTTTTATGTGAAAATTTAGAATATTCTTTTTCATTGGTATTGCCTTACCCAAATGCCTATTCTCTGAATTAAAAGGTGGTTCCTACCCCTCCCATTTATGTTTGACTCAGTCAACTTCCTGTGTATTCCTGCAACACATGATACATACCCTTCCTAAAGAAGGTTGTAGTTTTTTCTTACTCTAGAAGCATGTTTTCTTTCGGTTATTTTATATGTCTTCCTTTCTTCATTTTCTTTAAACCTGTTGTCAACACCTTAACTGTTCAACTTGTTGAAAATAGCAGTCCTCCTTCCCATTTCTTGCCTTACCCATCACCAAAGTTCTATGTCCTCACTCTCCCAACAATACAACCATATTTCACATAAAATATCAAAGAAAGTTTGCCTATTTTTCCTTCCATCTTAACCAATTCTTATTATTTTTCCATTTTGTTGATGTAGTTCATTCTTACAAGTGTAAGGTGCAATCGCAGTGCAGAAATTTGCATTTCTCTAATGATACGCTATTTTCATGCATCTGAGTCCTGTATATCTCTTCATTTGAAAGTAGGCTATATATATCTTTAGCCTACTGTTTAATTATGTATTTTTTCTTTTGTTGAGCCATATGATTTCTTTATAGATATGTGATATTGATCGTATGTCAGAGGTGTAACGTGTAAAATATCTTTTCTCAGTTGTCAAAATATCTTTTTATGTGTTCTTGCTGTGTAGAAGATTATTAATTTGATTTAATTCCAGATATTTTATCTTTTCTTAGTTTCATTTTACAAATGTAGTGAGTTTTTCTTTGATGTTTAAGGTCCTGAAGTGTTTCGCTAATGTTTTTTACCTATGTACTTTATGGTTTCAGGTCTTGTATCTAGGCCTTTTGGTCCACTTTGATTTAACTTTGGTGTGTGGTGTTAAGTGGAGGTCTGGTATGATTTTTCTACATGTTATGGATGGTCTAAGTTCCGTAATACCATTTGTTAAAGAAACTTCTATTCCTTATCGAACACTTTTGGTTATTTTGTCATATATTATACATGTTTATTTGTGTACTGTATTTCTGTACTCTTGACTTTGTTCCACTGGCCTAAGTACCCATTTTGTTTCAAGATCACACTATTTTAATTTCTATGGCTTTGTAGTATAAGCTGAAGTTGAGGAGTGTGATACTTCCAGTTTTCTTCCTTTTTTTTCAGAAATGTTTTAGTTATTTGTAACTTTTTGTGGTTACAAACAAAAAATCTTTTTGGAAAAGTTGCTCAATTTCCTTGAAATAAGGCATTAGAGTTTTTCTTTATTGCTCCTTGTATAATTTTGACATTAAATTTAATAATTTCTACTGTGTTATAATAGCTAGTTAAAATATTGTCCTCTCCCATTAGCAAACATTATTGATTTAACGTGTATCAAAATCATCAATCACAATTTCTCACTATTGCTAGTGATAGTCTAGAATACATATAGGTTTCTATTATCAGATTTGGAGAGTTTTATATATTTTCACACTCAAATATTAGAAATCTACTAAAGCAACTTATTGATTCTATGATTGGCATGTATCTAAGTTAAAACCATATAAGTTATCTTACTTGTACAAGGCTAACTACAAAAACCATCTTATAGAGACAGTAGAAAACATTTCATAAATCATATGATTCCAACATTAAAAATCACCAAAATACCATAATAAATAAAATAAATTTTATAGAATATGAATGAAAGAAAGATTAAAAAAAAAAACATAAGTTCAGCAAGGGTAAGTCACCTCCAAGACCATGGTATCTTTCTTGCCAGGGAAACATGACTATTTAGATAACAGTCATTCAATGATTTATATTACTAAGAATCTTGTGTTGCTATGATTTTAAATAGGGTATACTAAGAGATACATGATTATGTGTATCTATAAATTAACTATGTTAATTTCCAACATAGATATAGTATCCTTCACAAGTTAATTGAAATTGCATGTGTATATGTATGTGTGCATGTGGTGTGTGTACAAATTAATTACAGAACTGTAAATAATGTAATTTTGTCATAATGACATCTTCTCTAAGGCCATGCTGACATAAGACACAAGGTCAACCTCTTCAACATTTGTTGTTAGTGTATTTTCTAATGTTAGGCATTCTCATAGATACAAAGGAGCATCTCATTGTTCTTTGTTTGGATTTCTCTGATAATTTCTCTGCGTCTCTTTCTCTGTGAAATTTCTGTCATGTCCTAACCCCATCTTCCACCTGGATTGTTTGCTTTTTTGTGTTAATTTTTCTGAGCTCTTTATGTCTTTTAATGTATGTTAAAATGTGTGCAAAGATATTCTCCACATGGTATGGTGTATTTCTGTTAAAGTGGTACTTACTGTCCCTTGCTGTGCAGAAGCTATACTACTCATTTTGATGTAGTCTGACTGATTTATTTTTATTTTCTTCGATGTTGGATTAGAATCTTGGGATAATTTTTCTATGTTACAAAATGGTTTATTTCTATCTTATTTTATTTTATTTATAAAAAGGAAACTGACAGAACCATAAAATAAGAGATTTCAACTCCACACAATTCCCAATTTCCACCACCAGAACTCCGTATCCCATCCCCTCTTTTGATAGCTTTCCTATTCTTTAATCCTCTGTAAGTATGGACCCCCATTGTGAGATGCAGAAGGTGAAAGGTCATTGTGAGATGCAGAAGGTGAAAGGTGTGGATTCTGTAGTTGCTTCCTGGGTGAACATGGGAGTTGACAGGTTGATCCATACTCTCAACCTGCTTCTCTCTTTCCCTAGTGGGGCAGGGTTCTGTGGAATCGGAGCTCCAGGACACATTGGTGGGGTTGTCTGTCCAGGGAAGTCTGGTTGGCACCATGCTAGCATCTGGAATCTGGTGGCTGAAAAGAGAGTTATCATATAAAGTCAAACAAGTTGTTGACTAATCATGAACCTAAAGGCTGGAATAGTGCAGATGAAGAGTTGGGGGGTGGGGGGAGTCCTTCGTTTTGTAGATAGCTAGTAGGTCTATTTTAGTTATATTCCAAAGGGCCTGTGGCTATACTAGGCTTTTTTGTTTCTTTGTTTTGTTTTGTTTGTTTTTTTTTGTTTGTTTTCCCTGAGCCTGAAATCTGATATGCAGGTTGATCCAAGTTATTGTCAGGGGAGATGATGTCATGGTTGAAAAAAGGACCAGAAAGCTGGATCAGAGAAGAGAGTAGCTCCCAAATATGTGTGTATAAATATTGTTGACTGTAAACCATCAGTTTGATGTGATATGGGGCCCATATTCAGCTTAGGATGAAGCACATATACTGAAGTATTCTGCCAATGTTTTCGTCTATGTATTTGACAGTTCCTGATCTAATAAATGTCTCTGCCTTTAATTCACCTGGAGTAGACTTTTATGCACCATTATATGTGGTGGTCCAATTTTATTTGTTTACATATTTCAATCCAATTTTCTCAACACCGTTTGTTGAAAAGACTCTCCTTTCAGTATATGAAGTATTAAGGCCCCTTGTCACAGACTAGTTATCCACAGGTGTGGGAATTTGTTTCAGGTATTTTTTTCTACGTGTCTATTTTTGTTCCAAAACCAGGTAGTTTTTATAATAAATCTCTGTAACATAGTTTGAGATCAGGAAGTTTGATACTTCTAACGATTTTTCTTTTTTATTTATTCTATTTATTTGATAATCCTAGGGACTTTTGTTTCCAGATAAACTTTGTAGTTTTTTTTTTTTTACTGTCCCTTTAAAAAATGTGGTATTTTATGAGGATAACATTAAATCTGTATATGGCTTTTGTCAAAAAACATGGGGGTGGGGGGCAGAAAATACTTCTGCACAACTGGTGGGGGTGTAAATTGGGCCAACCCTTGTGATAAGTAGCCTGGAGATTTCTCAGAACACTAGATATGGACCTACAACCCACAGATTTCTCTCTTGGGGATTTATCTAAAGGGAACAAAATACCTATCAGAAAATATCTGTGCATACCCATGTTCATAGCAGTGCAATTCTACAAGATGAAGAATTAACACAACTTAAAAATGATGAAGTCATCTTTTTTACATCATCTTGGATGGAAGTTTAAGGCATCATGTTACTTGAGAAAAGCCAAAAGGAGAACAATGAATACCAAAATGATCTCACTTAGAAGCAGGACTTAACAAATAGGGATGGGAAGGGGAGATAACCAAGAACACAAAATGAAACATGGACTGGATAGGGTATATATTGTACCAAAGCGAAGAACTCTGGGGAAAAAAGTAGAGATAAGGGCAGAAGAGAACTTTGGGGCCTGATACATAATGAAATCTTACTCATATGTCAATGATAGCACTGTAAATTATTAACCTCTCAATAAAAAAACACAAACTCAGCATTTAAAAAACACATTTATACATACAAATACAGTCTGTAGATCCATGATAATATAGTGATATGTCCTTTCTTCTTTACAAATACAAAAAGTAAAACTTTCAACAACATAATTTTGCTTCAAGGACAATAATATGTTTCACTGGGTTATATGGGTAAATAAGATAAAATTAAAAATTTTTCTACTGGTATTTATAATCTGGTAATTATTTGGGATTTATTTATTAGTTTTTAAGATAATGAATGTAGTAAATATACAAACACATGACTTGCAAACTGTGAAGACTTTCTTAATGCTGTTTTAAAGGCATTTCATGATGATTTTTTTTTTTAAATGTATCTGTTTGGTTAATGTAGATGTTACTTTAAAACTGAATTTGGATCTGAGATATCAGCTGTTCTATGATGCTTATACATGCTGTCACTTAATTATAGCTCAATGCTAGAAAATCCTTGCTAAATGCTCAAATCACTACTACTGGCAAAGTTAAATTTGAGTGGGTCTTAAAAGGTGAACCTCACTGATAAAGGTTTTTTGAATCCTTCTGATCATTCACCCATGCATTTCTATGACCAAGAATCCTCATCATGACTACCTTTGAATACCACTTTAGTCATAACATGTGACTTAGTAAATCAGTGTCCTTGAGTCAGAATTCAAGCTGTCAGAAATAAAAATAGTGTATGGAGTTTCAGTTGATCTGACTATTAGCTTATTGAGCTGAACTAGTTGTTGAAATTAACAAGGGGATATCTTGAACCAACTGAGGGTAAAATTCAAGAGGGAAAAAAAAGCTTGGTTTAGGGAGTCGAACAGTAGCAGGTTAAGCACAGGTGGTGCAAAGCAAGGACTGGCTTAAGGATCCCGGTTCGAGCCCCCAGCTCCCCACCTGCAGGGGAGCCGCTTCACAAGAGGTGAAGCAGGTCTGCAGATGTCTTTCTCTCCCCTTCTCTGTCTTTCCTGCCTCTCTCCATTTCTCTCTGTCCTGTCCAACAAAACAACAACAGTAATAACTACAACAATAAAACAACAAGGGCAACAAAAGGGGATAAATTCATATTTTTAAAAAGACAAAAAAAAAAAAGCTTGGTTTAAAGGCCTAGACATACTGTAAGGATTCTTTATTTGAGTCAGTTGAAGCTCTTCTGATATATATGCTGCTGTACACAGTATTTCAAATAACGTAATTCAAGTTCTTTCCATAACCATAAAAGATCCAATGATACATAAAAATCTAGATTGCAATACTACTGATTCCAACTATTTACAAAGAGATGCTTAGAATCAACAAAAATGATTTCTCTCATCTGCTGGATAAACAGATTTACAGTATTTTAAATTCAAACTGAGAAATACATATTCTTGATAAATATATTTACCTTTTATGGACATATTTTAATAGAAAATACAGAATGTCATTTATAGCTTCATATTTTGATGCCATAGAATGTGCTTCTTTTATAGAGCCCCTGATTTATTTGATATTTTTGGTCTGTGTTAAATATATCAAAGCAAACATATTTATGAGATCATGTTGAAATGATGGAAGTCTAAAAATTGCAAGAAATGGACAGACATAAATTTGTCAGTCCTTATAAATATAGCTCTTTGATCTGTAGAGTTCAGATACAGGAGAAAATATGGTAAAAATGAAGTGTCTTAGACTTTGAATCAAATAAATATGAAATAATAGTCTTTTACTCAGGATCTTTGTTAAGCTACTTCACCTGTATTCCAACTTCTTATGGGCAACATCCAGAGAAGGAGTAACTTTAGGAGGGGAAGTTCCTTTCATTTATGGATAATTCCTGCAGGGGGGACATGATTCCCCGTCTACATCAAGCAACAGTGTCAGCAGTAGAAGATGAAGTGAGTACTTGTGTGTTAAGTGTGATCTAAGCAGAGACCCATGGCACCCATGATGGCTAATAAGTTAGTGATTCTTTCTTTTCTTTTTTTAATTTTTTAAATTTATTATTGGAAAGCAACAGAGAGAAACTGAGAAGAGAGGGGAGATAGGAGAGAGACAAAGAGACACCTGCTCCACCACTCATGAAGCTTCCCGCCCTGCAAGTGGGGGCTAGGGACTTGAACCTGTGTCCTTGAACAACTGGTTGGCCCCTAATTCTTCTTTATTTTCAAAACTAAATGTTCCACCCCCAAATAATATATATATATCTTCTCTAATTGTTGCATATAAAACTCACACAAAATGTTTTCTCTTATAGTAATCATTGTATTCTACTTTATAATCATTGATGTGTGTTGTTAAAATTCGGAGGCTCTTGCTGGCCGGGCTAGCTTCACGGATGGGTAACAGAGACGCGGAGACAACAGCTGGGCAGGGAAGCTGTATTTCTTTATTCAGGAACAACGATTCATAAACTAAACCAAACTAATCACCAAACAGAACTCTGCTGCCTCTTTGCCCCCGCGGCGGCGCAAGCACTCTCTCTCTTACTCTGGAACTCAGGAACCCTCTCGGGGTTCCTAGGGGCGGGGCCAAGCAGGCCCGCGAAACTAACAGGACTGATCCAATTTTCTTGGCAGGGGAGAGCTTGAACAAACCAATGTAAAGCATACAACAATTCCCCCTTTTCTTTTTAACTAAATGACTACAGTATCAAGGGTGTGGGGTGAACAGAAACCTATATCGTACAGGCATTTTTGAAAAAGAAACTGGCACAAACATGGAGAAACATGTAAGCAAGTAACAAGAACCAGTGTGCTGCCAAGGGAAGGCCTGAGGGGGCCATTTTTGCCTCTGGGGGCGTACTTGTCTCGACGGACATTTGCATGGGGGTGGGGAACGGCCTAGAGTCCCAAAGGCAGCTGGCTGCAACTTACTTACTATGAAACAAAACTTGTTATTAGCATAACCAAAGCACAATCTAACGTTTCTAATAGAGAAGGAATTTGAGACTTTTACATATCAACAACATCTTTTTAACCTTTTGTTACACCCATTCAAGATGGAGACACACCCTAGGTGTGTGCAGGAAAGGAAACCTCAGGCATGAGAATAATTAGCATAGCCATTGTGCGATCTACCATTTGTAATAGAGAAGGTAATGGATAGTTTTACATATCAACAAGTCTATTTAACCTTTTGTTTAGACCAACTTAGTTAAAATATATTGATTGTTAACTAATTTTTACCTCAGACTTTAAATGTAAGTTAAATTTATCTTTATGAGAATTACATTGAAAACCTTTTTCATTTAACTTTGACTAGTAAGAATTTAGCCTTAAAGTTACTGTTTACCAAACTTTAAACATACACATAAACATGGTCATTAATACACAAGGAGAGAAACCTTTGTTATGAAGACATGTCATTTTAAACACGAATTTAGATATGTACTGTCTTAGTTGTTGGGGGGGTGCATTGTCCAGTGACAGTCTCTTGGGAAGCTTCACTTCTAGGAATTGCAGGTTGCGATATCTCTGCACAAATCTCTGTGTACTCCAGCTTGTCTGCCTTCAGACTGGACCGGCAGCTGGAGATCTCGTGTGCCCAGTTTGGGCAGGGAGCCCGGGGGTCCGGGAGGCCCGGGATCGTTCCAGAATTCATAGCAAGAGGGCGGGCGGGCCAGTCTTGTAGAAGGCGTGGGCCGAGGTGCCCAGGGGTGGTGGCCATGATAGGCCGCCGTGGCCCTGCCCCATGGTCCTGCCATGTCTGCTGCCCTGCTCGCAGTGGCCAAGCAGCGTGGAGGGATTACACGTCCAGTGCCCTGCGCCACGCGGTGCAGAGCCGGCTCCTGTGGGCTGGCCTGCATGCTGGCATTGGGCTCCTGCGTGGTGGCATCAGGCTCCTGCGTTTTGGCATCAGGATCCAGCGTGTTGGCATCGGGCTCCTGCGTGCTGGCGTCAGCCTCCTGCGGGCTGTGGGGCTGTGGGGCTGTGGGCGCGGTGCGCGGGGTTGTCTGGGCGCAGCCAGCTGGCTGGCTGTTTAACCAGGTGGAAACAGCAGCTCCGTGCCTTGCCTCCTACCCGCTGGCTATTCCTGCTGGCTGTTCTGAGTTCGCCCGAGTGAGTGGAAACCACAGAGTGGTCCAGAGATAAATGTTCTAGAAACAGCGAAACAGTCTCGTGAAGAAAGAGCAGAGGCCTTTGGAGATTTCTTCACAAGCAGAAGAGAAGGCCATAGTACATAGGTAGCCAAATTGTCTTTACTTATCTGAGAGATGCGTAGGTCAGGTCCACGTGGGCGCCATTTGTTGTTAAAATTCGTTGGCTCTAGCTGGCTGGGCTAGCTTCACGGGCAGGTAACAGAGACGACCAGAGACATACGGCTGGGCAGGGAAGCTGTATTTCTTTATTCAGGAACAACGATTCATAAACTAAGACAAACTAATCACCAAACAGAACTCTGCTGTCTCTTTGCAGAGGCACAAGCATTCTCTCTTACTCTGGAACTCAGGAACCCTCTCGGGGTTCCTAGGGGCGGGGCCAAGCAGGCCCACGAAACTAACAGGACTGATCCAATTTTCTTGGCAGGGGAGAGCTAGAACAAACCAATGTAAAGCATACAACAGATGTGCAAAAATTATAATTAGTTTTACAGTGAAGAATGTGAGACCAGGAACTAAATCATTAGGACTCATACTAGTCATAAATAGTGAAAGTTTCATCTTTATAACTTTAACCCACAAAATCGTGTTAATGATCTTTACTTTAGAGGTGGTAAGGATTTGATGAGTTTATAATGAATGGAAATCCCATATCAGCACTTGGTACAAGAAACTTGAATGTAAATGCCAATTTTTACTACTATATACTAAATTATGTTGTCTAATCTTCTTCAAAATGACTCTATTTACTACTATACTTAGCTTTTTATATTGTAAACAAAGAAAATACCCTCATACCACCATAAGCCAGAGCTGATCAGTGGTTTGGTTAAATAGTAATAATACTACTACTAATTAATAATAATAATGATACATTTCTAAATAAGCTACCTAGTCAGCTGACATTGAATGGATCCAAGAAAATCTGAGTTAACTGTGAAGTTAAAAAATATATAAGAATCATTAAAGGATGCTTGTTGTTGAAAATTGTCTTAAGAAAATAAAAACTTAAGAAGCTAGTACAGAAAGGGGAACCACAAAATCAAAGGAAAAGTCTTTGAAGATGGAGGGGAAAGAGAGGGGATGGAGTAGGACCCAGGTGGTGATGCACCCCTGTTAAGCACACATAAAACCAAGCACAAGGATCTGGCTGAAGCCCCTCCCTCAGTTTGCCCCCCACAGAGAAGGCAATTCAACAGTGGTGAAGATCTGCAAGTTATCTGTCTTTTTCTTTCCCCCTCCTCTCTCAATTTCTCTCTGTCCTATCCAAAAAAAAAATGGCCACCGAGTGCAATGGATTGGACCCAACCCCCAGCGATAACCCTGGAGGCAAAAATGAATGAATGAATGAATGAATAAATAAACAGATGAATGGAGTGAGTGTTGTGGTGGTGCTGTATGATGGTTGAAAAGAACCTATGCTGGGTATGAGTGAGTTTGGCAGGCATCTATCTTGAGGAGATGAGAAATAGTACCCATGTAATGACAAATGTACTGTACACATTCAACCTCCTTCCTCAATAAAAGAAGAGAGAGAGAGAGAGAGAGAGAGAGAGAGAGAGAGAGAAACTGTGATGTTGTAAAATAAATCTTAGGAGCTGAGAGTATACACAGGTTAACAATTTTAATTCATGCTTTATCTAGATCTCTTTTCTCTTCTCTAGAATTTGGACATGATCATCAGCCATTATCAACCAAGGTTGCTGACACAATGGAGGATTAATACTGGAGACATTTACTCCACTGAATATTTTGCAACCTACTAAACAGATAAAGTTAGGAACATAACCAATAACTAAAGCTGCCATGTAGTACAATTCCAGAGAGTGTGCATGGACTGAGTGACAGGATATCAATAGCAAAGTATAAGTCAGGTAATTCAGATCCTCCTTAATATATCATAGGAGACATTCTGTAAATCTGTCACAAGTTGAAGACACAGTCTAAGTCTAAAATGTAGATAGCCCCTTCCACTGTAGAGTCAAGGCTGTTTGCCGTTGTGATCTGTGATCTTGTGACTGACTAGAAGCTTCTTGCCACTGCCCAGCAGTATGAAGATCATACTGCATACCACCCACCCAGGAAACCAGAATAAATCAAAACACAGGAATAGCTTTTATTGACTGCATACTGTTTTTATATGATTATGAAGTCAACATAATTATGAGTTCCACCTCATCCTGAGTCAGAAACTGTTTGTGTTATTTTTCATAATGAATGAAAATAAAGACACCTAAATTAATTGCAAGTATTTTAGAAATTGTTTTATTAAAATGGCTAAATCAGGGGCCAGACAGTGCCACCATGTTGCCATTCAGAAGAACTCAGGTTCACAACCCCTATCCCCACCTGCAGGAAGAATGTTTCAAGAAAGGGAGAACAATGCTACAGGTATCATTCTCTCTCCCTCTCTCTCTCTCTTTCTCTGTGTGTGTATGTGTGTGTGCCCATTTCATTCTCTATTTCTCTCTCTGTTTATGAAATATAATAAGAATAAAGAGGAAAAAGTGGGGGGAAGAAGGAAAAAAATTACCTACAGGAGGTATGCCCTTAGAAATAACCCTGGTGGAAATGCATGCATACATACATAGGTACATGCATACATATTAAAAAGTTTATTTTTAATGTTTGAAACTGCATAGTTTATTTAATGGCAGTTTATCAGGAAACTCAATTAACAAAACCCTCTTGTTATGTTTTTTTTACAAGGTCTATTTATTTTCATTCCATGTGCTCAAAGACATTCATTTAATATGTAACATCCATTTGGTTATTTTTCATCTGTGTCACTAGGTAACTACTGTGTATAGGGTATTACTAGGATGAATAAAGAATCCTACTAATACTAATGATGCCTATAAAACAGTATTAAAGCCACATAAAGATATGAATTTAGTACAGATTGTTAAGATTAACCAAAAAGAAAGGAAAAAGTAGGGTATTTTACTTGTCTAAGAATCAAGTAAAAATGCAAAAAAAAAAAAAAAGGATATCTGACAATTGTGGATCATTTTGAGGTGGAGATGGGAAGACACCAAGTAACAGTAAATAGATATGCAAATACAAACCATGATAAAATTTTGGGGAAAGCATATATAGTTGATTTTACCAGATTATAACATATGAAGTAGGTGGTAACATCAGGACAGAAAGGAATATAAACTAGATAATGGATGGATGTATATGTCACATAAGGAGCAGGGAGTTTATTTTGCATTTGTTAAATGTAGTGGGGAACATAAAATTTGGGGATGGGGAGTTGGGCGATAGCTCAGCCGGTTAAGTGCACTTGGCACAAAGGGCAAGGACAGTTGTAAGGAACCCTGGCTCGCCTTCTGCAGGGAAGTCACTTCACAAGCAGTGAAGCAGGTTTGCAAGTTTCTGTCTTTCTCTCCCCCTCTCTGTCTTTCCCTCCTCTCTCCAGTTCCTCCAGTTCCCTCTGTCCTATCCAACAACGATGACATCAATAACAACAACAATAAAAAAAGGCAACAAAAGGGAATAAATAAATAAATATTTTTAAAATTTTAAAATGGGGATGGAGAGAGTTTGGTAATGAATATTCAGCTACAACCTGGCTGACAGTTTATATTAAAAATAAGTCTGATAGCTATGGGCATTTTCAATTTAATACTAAAGTGTAGTTTGACAACAAATTGTACTTGTAGTGAAGATGAGAATCAACAAACTGTTTGGAAGAGAAGAAATGCTGAACTGTTATCTGTAGTCTTTAAATGCATATTCATAATTATAAAATTAAATTACTAGTGAAATGTTAAAATACATATAATAATTAAAGTATGAGTTAGTTAAAACTAGATAAAATATTCTATATATTAAGATGTTAAGAGAAGCATGAAAAGAGTGATCAAAGTAATAAAAGAACAAAGTCTTTCCAATTAAAAGATTTTTAGATTGTTAAGATCAAAGTAATGTGTTTGGGAATCAAAGCGGTAGTTTATTTGGGAAGTATACACTTAGCAGGTTTTTGCTTTAGAAAATATTGTATTTCCATGTAGTGATATATCTGGCAGAATAAATATATTTAAAAATAATGTGAAGGCCCTAGGTTTCATAAATGGTAAAGCAATGCTGCAGGTATATCTCTTCCTTTTTATCTTCCTTTTCCTTATTAATATCTGACTATATCTATACAATAAATAAATAAAATAATTTAAAAAGTAAAATACTAGATTTCAATGCTTGTTTTTGTACCTGTAAGAAAATAAGTACATATGTAAGTCATTCTAACTTGTTTTTTCTTGTTTTTAATAATTTCATGTGCTATTAATAGTTTTTTAGAAGATATGTAGCTCCACACCACACTTATCACCAAAGTTCTGTGTCCCCACCTTCCAGTCTCTCAAGATAATCACCTCATAAGCCTTACAACAGTTTGCTTGCTTTTGTTATGTTTGGAGATATATATGTATAAAATCAGTTGATGTAAATCTTATCTCTAGATTCCACATATGAGTGAAAACATCTGGTAGTTGTCTATCATCTCCTGTTTTGGTAACAATAATCACTTCCAATTTCATCCATTTTGTATCAAAAGATATGATCTCATCTTTTTTGATTTCAGAGGAATATTCCATGGAATATACATCACATAATTTCTTTAGCCATTCATTTGATGATGGGCAGTTCGGCTGTTTGTATGTGATTTTCTTCCTTTCTCTGACAGCCTGCAATATTTTTTCTTCTCCTAGGTTATGCATAGTTTTACAGTGATGGGTCCTGGTGTGTGTCATTTTAAATTCAAGAATTTACATGTATATTCACCTTCTTGAATTCCTATATTTTAAACATTGCTCACGTATAGAAATTTTTCTGCTAAAATTTCTTTGAATGTGTTTCTTTCCTCTCTTTCCCTCTCCTCATCCCAAAGGATCCCAATAACTCTGATTTTCATCTTTCTGATAGAATCTGCTATTTCAGAGAGAAATGCATCTATTTTCCTAAACTCTCCCTCTCCAAGAGTTTTAAATTTATAGAGTGTGGTGGTTGTGTCTTCTAGTGTTGATATTCTCTCTTCCACCTGGTTAAGTCTACTTCTGAAGCCTCCTACCTCAACCTGAAGTGTCTTTTATGCCAACCTGACTTCCCTGGGCAGACAAAGTCACCAGTGTGTTCTGGAACCTCACTTCTCCAGAATCCTATCCCACTAGAGAGAGATAGAAACAGGCTGGGGTATGGATCCACTAGTTAATGCCCATGTTCAGTGAAGAAGCACTTACAGAAACCAGACCTCCCACCTTCTGCACTCCATAAAGATCATTTGTCCATAATCCCAGAGAGATAAAGAATAGGGAAGCTTCCACTGGAGGGGAGGGGATGTATCCACAGAACTCTGATGGTAGGAATTATACCCCTCTTACCCCACAATCTTTTCTATCATTATTAAATCACTAATTTTTTTTAAAAAGTGTTTTTTCATCCTGAAGTTCTGTTTGGAGGTTTATTTTTTGTTGTTGTTATACTTTTTTTCCCCTGTATTTTGTAATTCTATAATAAAATGATCACTGAGTTCTTGAATCTTTAATTTATTGAGTTGATTTGATAAAGTGTTTTATAAACTCTGTTATTTTTTTCTTTTCTAATTTTTCCCTTTTGTTGCCCTTGTTGTTTACTGTAGTCATTGTTGTTAGTATTGTTGTTGTTATTGCTGTCATTGTTGTTGGATAGGACAGAGAGAAATGGAGAGAGGAGGGGAAGATGGGGGGTGGGGAGACAGACACCTGCAGGCCTGCTCCACCACCTGTGAAGCAAATCCTCTGTAGGTGGGGAGCCGGGAGTTCGAACAGGGATCCTGATGCCAATACGTGTGCTTTTCACCATGTGGCTTAACCTGCTGTGCCACCACCCAGCTCCCTCTATCTCTGTCATTTTTTTCAAGATATGTGTCTGTCTGGTCATTTGTGTTTTCTGTCATTGCTGCCTATGCCTTTCTTAGTTTCTTAGAGTTCTTTTATTGCTGTGCCAGGAGGAGACACTGTGGTTACGGTGTTCAATTTCCCTGTTTATTTGACTTGATGGAGAAGGGGAAATTTTATCCTGAGTCACAGATTGGGTCAATATCTCTGGTGTCAATAAAATGTCTCAATGCTTCATTCCAGCTTCTGTGGGGCAATAATATGGAAAATTCAAGAAGTCACAGTTGTAAATTGGTGATTTTTTTTTTCTTTTTAACAGTTCTTTGTTGCTTAAACTTGGATCTCTAGTGGTGTGGCTCAGTTGCCAATCTCCCAGTTTGGTACCAGCCTTACCTGAGCACCAGTTTTCAGTCCTGGGAATTGTTCCCTCAACTACTTTCCATCTATAAGCCGCAGATGTCTGTAATAATGTGTAATTTGGTTGGAGTATTTAACATCTCTCTAACCAGTCTGTAAGAAACATGAAAATAACAGAAACATTCTGCTCTTCATCCCAGGAAAATACATAGAATGTTGCATAACAATCTGTTTAATAAATATCTGTCACATGAATGAAGAAGATAAAGGAGCCAGGTGGTAGCACACAGGGTTAAGCATACAAAGCACAAGGACCTGTTCAAGAAGCCCTATTCCAGCCCCTGGCTCCCTACTTGCAGGGAGGTCACTGCAAATCTTGAAGCAGAACTGCAAATGTCTGTCTTTATCTCTCCCCCCACTCTCTTTCTCTGTCTCCCTCCTCTGTCAATTTCTTTCTGTCCTATCCAACAAAATGGGGAAAAAAGGCCACCAGGAACAGTGGATTTGTAGTGCTAGCACTGAGCCCTTGCAATAAACTTGGAGGAAAAAAAAGAAAGAAAAGAAATGTAGAAATTATTTCATACAAAGTCAAAGCGATTAGTGTATCAGAATGACATAGCTGCATTTAGATATGTAACATCTTATTAAAATTTCTCAATATGTTGCTATGATTTTGTGCTTATAACTATACTTAAGTTGGGCAAAAAATACTATGAAGGGTTGGCAATTGACAAGAGTGTACGATAAGGTCAGAGATTGTTTTAAGTCTCTCTAGGAGGAATATTTTTAGCCCTGATTTTTTTTTCCTTGAGCAAAGTTTTCACACAACATTATTTTCTTTTTTCATATTTTATTTATACAAAGGAAACATTGACAAAACTATAGGATAAGAGGGTACAACTTTGCACAGTTCCCATCACTAGACCTCTGTATTGAATCCCCTCCCCTGATAGCTTTCCTATTCTTTAACCTTCTGGGATTATGGACCGAAGGTCATTGTGATATGCAGAAGGTGGGAGACCTGGCTTCTGTAATTGCTTCCCTGCTCACTGAACATGGGCGTTGACAGGTCGAGCTATACTCCCAGCCTGTTTCTCTCTTTCCCTAGTGGGGAAGGGCTGTGGGGAAGCAGAGTTCTAAGTCACATTGATGGGGTTGGTTGTCTGTCCAGGGAAGTATGGTCACATCCTGCTAGCATTTGGAACCTGGTAGCTGAAAAGAGAGTTAACATACAAAGCCAAGCAAATTGTTGAACAATCATGGACCTAAAGGCTGGAATAGTGCAGATGAAGTGTTGGGGGGGGGGGCTTCATTTAGATAACAAGAGACAGAGAGAAGCAGGGGAAGGGAGAGAGATAAAAGTTTCCAAGCTTCTTTTGGTGCCCTACCACATCCCGTGTGGTACTGAACTTTGAATCAAGGCTGTGCACATGGAAAGCCTCATCCCCTACAGAGTGAGCTATCCCTCTGGCCCAGTACTGAGACTGTTATTCATAGGAATTGCCTGCACCAGTGGAAATAGAAAGAAACATGATTATGCACAGATTTAGTTTTTGAAAATGTGTTCTATTCAAATGGTTTAGAAAAGGTTAGGCTTCCTGTATATACAACTACAGAGGTGGATGTATAATTTATGGAAAGAGAGAGAGTGAAAGTTGATTTTCAGAAACTTAGTCCAAAGCATGAACAACAGGACACATTCCCATTGTGTTAAGAATTAACTTGCTCACAGGCACAGAAAGCTGCAGAGTAGTTGTTGTTCCCCAATAAAATCCCCAGAAGATTGCATGGCTGAACATTTTTAAAATAACAGTTGGTACTTCTAGTGCATCAAAATTATATCAAATTGACCTTCCTAATGGAAGTGGCACAACTCCTTGAGATTTGTCACCTGAGCCTAGATTATAAAAGCACACAAAGTCAAAAGTGAAAGAATGAAACTAAACAGTTTAGATATGGATCAAGAAAGCCTATTGAATAGGTGCCCTATGTAAATATTGAAATTATAAAAAAAAATGGAACAGATGAATGAAATAAAAGCAGTGAGCATGAAGGTTTTAATAAAACTTTGGTTTAACTTGGCATGCCGTAAATGTCAAAACGGGCATCAGCCAAAGACCATTTATTACCAAGACTCAACAACTCAGATGAAATCTGCTAACCATTGGCCTTTAGACAATGGTAAAGAGAGAACAAAGTAGTAAATAAGATTCCAATTATACTCAAGTCATCAATTATAGTAAAACAATATTGTTGGTATGCTTCTGAATTCTGCTTATAAGACCTTCTGTTTTGATCATCACATTAGGTTTGCTTGCATTGCTTAATGCTGTGGTCTATTTACATAATCATTGTTTTGAGACCGGCACTAGTTTAATCCCCATTGATTCGAATGCTTTTTCCTTCTCCCCACCCCCTATCCTATGTACTTCCTCTCCCTGACACTCTGCCTCAGGAGCTATATAGGAAAGGATTGTGATTAGAGAATATATAGTTTGCACTGCATTCCTCATCAATAAAGATTGAACTGTGTCCCACTCAGCCTTGAGTCCCTGGTCATCTCTCTCCCGCCCACAAAGCTAGCCAGGCACAATATGAATGTTGCTTCCTTATAATAATGCAAGAAAAATGTGAGATATAGGAAAATTTTGTTATTTTCCTCTAAAATAAGACATTGTTTGCAAAATGTCATGGCTTACAAAATAGGTAGTTCAGTACCTGGAAATGTATTATATCTAGATAGATATATAGATAGATAGATATAGATATAGATATAGATATAGATATAGATATAGATATAGATATAGATATAGATATAGATATAGATATAGATATAGATATAGATATAAACGGTCAATCTTCATTTTATGTATTAAGAACAAAGCTTGGTTGTTAGTCAAGTTCCCCAGAAATGTTATACAACTCATTATTTCTAGGCTTGATAATGAGGAGATAGGTAAATCTTTATATATGTGTGAGACAGTTTCAATCTATACTTTATATCATAATGCCATTGAGTAAAGTGAAGTAGTAAAATGAAAATAATAGCAGCAAATTATCTGTTTCAGAACTCTTTCAAAGACCTAAGCAAGTCCATAGCAAATGTACTTCTAGCAAATTTTTATTTGAAATGTCATTAAATAAAAATGGAGTAGAAGTTTATTTTATTTTAATTAATTAATTTATTTATTTTCCCTTTTGTTGCCTTTGTTGTAGTTATTACTGTTATTTATATTGTCATTGTTAAGTGTTGTGATTTAACTTTAAAAGGGTTTGTGGTGTTTCTGCGGTATGTGAAAGGATTCACAGAGAGGAGCTGTGAACTGGTTTAAACAATACAAGGTTTATTAGGGTGAAACAGGTAAAAGGCAAAAGAAGCACTTATCATCAAGGGTTAAGAGTACGCTAGGTCCATAAAGTCTGTGTATAGTTATCAAAGGTTTAGTCCCATAAGATAACCAATTATCAGCTCTGGTAAAGGTTGCTTATAGCTGTAGAGGGGTCTAAAAGTTTACCAGCTAACAGAGTCACCTGTGTTCAGTTCCCAGGAGAAGTCGCTATGGGGCACCTCTGCTGAGATGCTTCTGACCAGGAGAAGAAGCAGCAGCCAAAAAGATAGAGTGACTTCTGGCTGGCTGTACTTTTAAGTCTATACAGCCCACCCACAATGCTTTGTACATCAGCACAGACTGGATCCACCCACAGTCCACCATGTGCCTGCGCAGATCACTGCATACTCTGCCACCAAGGCTGAGGTCAGCACTGTGCTGTGACTTGCATCCATGGTCTCTGGTATACTGTGTCACCACAAGACAGGACAGAGAGAAATGGAGAGAGGAGGGGAAGACAGAGAGGGAGAGAGAAAGACAGATACCTACAGATCTGTTTCACCACTTGTGAAGAGATTCCCCAGCTGGTGGGGAGCTAGGGGTTCAAACTGGCATCCTTATGCCGTCCTTGCACTTTGTGCCACATGCACTTAACCCACTGTGCTACCGCCTGACTTCTGAAGTTGATTTTCTCACCTCTATATGGGTATGTAGTTTACAGCCATTTCTATATAATTCTATTTCCATAGCTACCATTTAGTGAATAGCTTAGCCAGACAAATGATTAAAGATCCACAGTTTTCTTTCTTAGTATTTTCTTCAGAAGGTGTTATATCATTGTTAGCTCAAAAAGGTTTTCTTGATTATTACTAAGAATAATAGTATTATACCAGACAACAATATGTACTTTAAACATTACTTAGATGGAAATAATAGAAAAGGGACAAAATCTCCCAAACATGTTATGTGAATTTTCACACGTGCAATATTTCTAGATGCAGAATTTACATTAACAACAGTAACACCTGAAAAAGTGCTGTCATTCACTGAATAAACTATCCACAGTGTTAATGCCACTTTCTCCCCACTGTTACTGTGGCTGCACCTTCCTCTCCCTTATATTGAACGTCAGAATTTGTTTCACTGGATCACATAAAAAAAAAAAAAATTCTGTAACTATCCCATTTGAAATGTTACCATAGAAGGTTAAGTATTTATGGCTTAGCTTGAAAGGTACTATGTTAGATTTAGAACTCACCTTTAAACAGTATGTGGGAAAAGTCTAATCTTTAAGGAACATAAGGAGACAGACTCTGCTTTTAGGCAAAAAAATATCCATTTTACCCTAAAACCTTAAATCCAGAAACATAATACTTTTAGGAGCAGCAATGTGCGCAGTTTAAAAAATAATCATGTTTGTAGACCTTGTTGAATTTTATGATAAACATGAGATTTGGTTCCAGTTAATAAAATATAATTGAAATTAAAACTTTCCCAAAAGTCAAGCTTAAAAATTAAATGAGAGTATTCTCTACTCTCCTCTATTCTCATTTAGTTTTTACACTTTTTTTTTAATTTCTTTTTTTTTAATTTATTTATTCATTCCTTTTTGTTGCCCTTTTTTTTTTTTATTGTTGTAGTTATTATTGATGTCCTTGTTGTGGGATAGGACAGAGAGAAATGGAGAGAGAAGGGGAAGACAGAGAGGGGGAGAGAAAGACAGACACCTGCAGACCTGCTTCACCGCCTGTGAAGTGACTCCCCTGCAGGTGGGGAGCAAGGGGCTCGAACCGGGATCCTGACGCCGGTCCTTGAGCTTAGCGCCACCTGCGCTTAACCCGCTGCGCTACAGCCCGACTCCCAATTTTTTACACTTTTCTTGCAACATGGAAATGAAAGCCATTTCTCAAATATAATTGAGTAAACATGCCCAAAATATATCAATATTACAGAACTCTAAACTGCTTGTTCTAAAACTAAGTTAGCTAACAATGTGAAATTTTTATCATGAGGAAAATTTTTTTTTTTTTTTTACTTAAAATGATGTAATGGCTACTTAAAATGAAACACAAATCAAATGCAAAAATCCAGATTATCTCATCTGAATTTCACAGCAATCCTCTGAGGAATGGACACATCATTTGAATTTCTATGAATTCTAAGTAAGTTGAATATCTAGTCAACATTTCTTTTTATGTGTTTTTTTTTCTCCCCTCTTTTTTTTTTTTTTTACTGTTGCCTTACATTTTACAGTCTCTTCATATATTAAAAATTCTATTTGATGGTACTGGTCAGTGGCCCAGCTGGTTAAACACACATGCCAGAAAGCACAGGGACCCACAGACCAGCATAACAATGCTGGTTTAAGTCCCTGGCTCCCAACCTGTAGGGAGGTCGCTTCATGAGTGGTGAAGCAGGTATGCAGTTGTCTATCTTTTTCTCTCCCTCTCTGTCTTCCCCTCCTCTCTCAATTTCACTCTGTCCTATCTAGCAACAACAACAGCCAGGACGACCATGACAATAATAACAAAACAAGGGCAACAAAAATGGGAAGGGGTAGCCTCCAAGAGAAGTGAGTTTGTGATGCAGGCACGGAGCCCCAGCTATAACACTGGAGGCAAAAAAAAATTATATTATAATCTTTAGGATTTTACTAACATATTTTCCCCTTTACAATAATTTAGTGTGATCATTTAAAATTAGAGAATCAGTAATGCAAGCTCTTTTTCTTTTCTTTCTTTGTTTATTTTCATTTTTTTTAAATTTGTTGCTACTTTTGTCATTATTGTTAGGTAGGATAGCAGGAAATCGAGAGAGGAGGGGAAGACAGAGGGAGAGAAAAAGACACCTACAGACCTGCTTCCCTGCAGGTGGGCAAGCTCTTTTTCTAAAGAAAGTTTCAAATCATATTCATATGAATCTTCACTTTTTAATAGTCTAATTTCAAATTCATAAGCATCTCAGTTCAAATATATAATACTCCCTTTTTTCACTGGCCTCTAACATTGAATTAGCTTCAGAAGTGCAGTTATATACTTCAGTCTCTGTATATACCACATTAGAACCACCACTGAAAAATCTGGTTTCTGCCCAGCAGATATTTTAGCTTATTGATATTTTAATTTCCTATTATGTTATTTTTTCTAAATATTATTAATGATTTAATAGTGCTCTACAAGAGTATAAAATTAAAGGGGTATAGTTTCATACCTCTCACACCACTAAGTTTTTCTTTTTCTTGTTTTTATCATTATTTTGGAGGAATTGTCAATTTATAGGATTGTGGTCACAAGGGTAGAGTCTCATATCTCCTCAAGACAGGTGACTGCACATTTCGTCCACCAATATGAAGCATTGCTTTACAAGCTACAGCCATGAATATCTTTAAGTCCCTATCATACTGAAGGAGAGATTGATGCTGTGGTCTCTCACTATGTCTTTTCTCTATCTAAAAAAAGTAAATAAATAAAAATCATTCTTCCTTTAAAAAGTTTCAGTATAGAGACCAGGATGTGGTGTACATGGAGGAGGATCCATGTTACAATAGCCAGGACTGTGGTTTGAGGCCGCAGTCCCCATCTGCAGTGGAAAAGCAGTGTTGCACTTTTCTCTTTTTCCTTCTTTCTATCTCCCTCTTCTCTGACCATTTCTTTCTGTCTCTATCCAAAATGAATGAATGAGATATAAAAAAAAATGAAAAGTTTCAGTGTGTTTTTTGCTGTGAAATATGTCTTATCTTGGTGGACACTCTACATGAAATTGAAAAGTGTGTACTGTGATGCTAATGAGTGGATTATTTCATATTTTTAAATCAGATAAAATTAAGCCCAAAAGTAAAATTGTCCCGTGAAACTACTGGTTAAAAATATGGTACCGTTATTCAAATAGACAGGTATTTAATGATTGAGTAACTGGATGCTATACAATGGAAGTCTTGTTTCCAGAGTTGGAGTGGAAATTTATACATCAGTAAAAGATAGAGGCTAAAATGATACCTGTAAAAATAGAATAGAATTGGAGACACTAGTAATAACTCATGTTTAACCTAATATAACTATACAACTTCAGATGGATACAAATAATTAGAGATCTGTCTCTCTACAAATATTATACACTTTTTTTGTTTCATTAGTTGAGAGTGTCTAAAATAGTCCACATTGCAAAAGCTATAAACATATCTGCACAGTTATCTTAGTTTCAACATGGTTGTCAACAAAAGAAGCTCTAGGGTTCCTTGGAAAATAACTGATGCTATGGGGAACTGGGTGGTGGTGCACCTGGTTTAGGGCACACATTACAATGCACAAGGACCCAGGTTCAAGCCCCTGGTCCCCAGCTGCATGGGGAAAGCTTCAGGAGTGGTGAAGCAGAGCTGCAGGCATCCCTCTTTCTCCCTCACTATCTAACCCCGCTCTCAATTTCTGGCTGCCTCTATCAAATGAATAAAGATAAAAATATTTTTAAAAACGAAGAAAATAACTGATGTTATAAAAAAAAAAAGAATGCTGTCAAAAAAAAAGTGTTGGGTCATGTTGGATAGTATGCCAGCTCCCCCTGGCTTAAACACCAATATGTCTGTATGAGATTAGTTTGATCCCACTCAAAGTTGTGGTCTATTTACATAAATCACTTTTACATTTACATAAAGCACCACACTCCCTCCAGGGCATTGGTGGTTCAGTGGTAGAATTCTCAGCTGCTCCACCCCCTCTCCTTGTCACACCCTGATCCTCTCCTTGTCACACTCTGATTTTCACCAGTCACTTTTCGCTCCACCCTCTCTATGTCATATCCTGTTTCCACCCTACTTGGAGAGTATAAATACAGCTGCTCTTCTGATTAAAGACACTTGGAAATTGCTTTCCGGCTCCCAGAGTTCCAGAGTGTATCTCCTGCGAAGTTAGTGCAGCATGAGTTTCTGATCCCTCTCCCACGGAGCAGCCTATATGGGCTCCAGTTGAGTTCTCTCCAAGCCAGAGAGCACTAACTCAGGAAGAAGCACCCTGAGGTTATCCCAGCAGGGTCAGAAGGACGCTCACTTAGTGGCAAGCAGGCCTTACCAGGTGAAAAGCCATAACAATATATGGGAGCACTAAGACCCCTGGAAACTCTTCATAAATGGTGGAGTGGTGATATGATGGCTCCTTTCCAACTTTATTGCTCCCCCCCAGTGTGTGTGTGTGTGTGTGTGTGTGTGTGTGTGTGTGTGTGTGTGTGTATTTTAAATTTTAAAACATGTTCTCAGAATGGTAGAATCCTCTAGTATCAGCCTATTATATTTTTTTCTAGTGCTGACTATCCAAAAAGTGTCACCTGTAAGTTTGATGTTATACTTTAGAAGGTAAAAGCAATACACAATTTGGCTGTATTTAAGGTTGTGTTTAATTTGGCAGGATTTAAGATACTCTCAAGCGGGTCAACAACATAGATAACATAGGGCATCTTCTTGGTATAGGTATGATGGAGGTTTGAGCCCAGCTCCTACCTCAGTCAGAAACTTCAGTGTTATAGTCTCTCTCTCTCTCTCTCTCTCTCTCTCTCTCTCTCAATGGATCTCTGATGACAGAAGAATGAGGAAGAGGAGAAATATTTTGACCTTAATTTCATAATAGACACATACTTGAATATATTTTCTGTTTTTAAAGAAGCATTTTAAAATTTATTTATGATTGGATAGAGACAGAGAGTAATCAAGAGGGAAGGGGCAATACACACACATAGAGGCACAGAGAAAGAGGAGGGAAGGGGGTGGGGAGAGAGAGAGAGAGAGAAAGAGATTTGCAGCACTCCTTCACCATCTGTAAAACTTCCCCCTACAGGTAGGTATCAAGGGCTTCAAGCAGGATCCTTGCAGATTACAATGTGTACACTTAACTGAGTGTGTACACTTAACTGAGTGTGTATACTTAACTTAGTGTGTAAACACTTGTCCCTTTGAAATATTTTCTATTTACATAAACTCATTGATTCTATAGTCTATCTCCAAGTTCACTGCCTATTAGAATTTATAGAAAACAATAATTCAATAATTTTTGGAATTAAGATTATATTAAAAAAACATAGCAGTCAAAATTACATGTTCTCAGAAGAACTAAATTTAAATAACCTAAAAGGCATGTAGTCTCAGGACATTTTCTATACTTCTTTGTATCAAATAAAAATTAATACTACTATTCATTATGACATATCAACCAAAATGAGTTTCATCAGTTCAACATGCTAGGGGTAATCCCTATGTTCCAAAAGATTTCTCAGAACATCTGGTACAGTTGAAATCAAGGATATGCCATTTTCAATTTATGTACATCCTGGTTTAATATCCAAATCTGGGAACTGACAAATGTATAATCCTCATATTTAATTGTATAAAATCTTTAATGATTAAGGCTTAGTACATAAATTAACAATAGTTACCCTGGAATTACAAATGAAAAACAATGATATTTCCAAAATTCTGAGACAAGTGTCCTTTGTTCAGAATCTTTAATAAAGAAATAATAAATACATTCAAATCTAAGTAGAGTGACTTTATCTTGTCATATAGGAAGTATCCTTTTTGTGATAGTAAAGACAACTTAATGCCTGCATATTGTTTATTTGATTGTTTAACATCATGTTACAGTAATTTTTTTATAGTGTAGAATAAAAGCAAGAAAACTTTGCATTCCTACTTATTCTTAGTTTACATTATCTTTTAAAGATTTTATTTTCTAAAAGAATTAATGAATTAATTTGTGAGAGAGTAGCAGAAAGAAAGAGGTACGGCGGGATAAAGATAGAGAGAAGTGGCCACTATGCAACTGGGTGAGTGCACATGATACAATGTGCAAAGATCCAGGCTCAATCCCGGGGCCTCACTTACAGAGGGAAAGCTTTGCAAGTGGTGAAGCAGTGATGCAGGTGTCTGAGAGAGAAATAAAGATACCTGCAATTCTGCCCCACCACTATTGTAGCTCTTCCCCCTACAGGTGGGGACTAGGGTCTTGAACCCAGGTCCTTCTACATTGTAACATATGTGCTCTACTGCATGAGCCACCACCCAGCACCTTCATAAAGATATTTCTTTTTTAATATTTATTTTATTTTATTTTTTAAAATTTTTTATTTAAGAAAGGATTAATGAACAAAACCATAAGGTAGGAGGGGTACAACTCCACACAATTCCCAACACCCAATCTCCATATCCTACCCCCTCCCCTGATAGCTTTCCCATTCTCTATCCCTATGGGAGCATGGACCCAGGGTTGTTGAGGGTTACAGAAGGTAGAAGGTCTGGCTTCTGTAATTGCTTCCCTGCTGAACATGGGCGTTGACTGGTCGGTCCATATTCCCAGTCTGCCTCTCTCTTTCCCTAGTAGGGTGTGTCTCTGGGGAAGCTGAGCTCCAGGACACATTGGTGGGGTCTTCAATCCAGGGAAACCTGGCCAGCATCCTGGTGGCACCTGGAACCTGGTGATTGAAAAGAGAGTTAACATACAAAGCCAAACAAATTGTTGAGCAATCATGGATCCAAAGCTTGGAATAGTGGAGAGGAAGTGTTAGGGAGGTACTCACTGCAAACTCTAGTGTACTTCTGCTTTCAGGTATATATTTTACAGTAGTTTATGAATATGTGTGAACATAAGCTCTCTCTCACAGAAACTGGTGTATATCTAGGTTATGGGACTTTGTTAGAAAGTGAACTACCTGAGATGAAATTAGATTGTACTATAAAAGGAAAGGTCTCACCCGAGTAATGAAGCTGAAGGGTTGTCATTCCACACGTGAAGTCTCTGGACACACTCTGAGGTGAAGCATGTTGAGGTGGCAATTGCAATTGTTGAGTTGGTTAGGTTGTGATCGGCGGATGCAATATTATTTGGTATGGATTGGGAGAGGCATATGGGAAAATGGGCCCTATCCAAGGGTTCCAGGACTGGGGGAAGTAGGGGCTCTATAGTGGAGATGTGAGGTTCCTGCTGTCTTAGGGTTCAAAAAGACAATCGATAGTTAATGTTATCACATTATTTGGTAATTGGGTTAACTTTGAAAAGTCCTTTTGTTAGGGTTTGCTGTACAGTATCCAGTATCTTTTATATAGCTGTGCTATTGGATGCTTCTAATATACTTGGTCTAGGCTTTTGAGAGAGTCCGCATATCAAATACACAGCCTATATATTAAAAAGATTCAGTTTGTGTTTTGAGAAACTTTGAAACATACAATTGATTTTCCCCCTCTCATATTAATTAATTACTGATTTATATGTCTACATTTTGCTAGGAGTGTACATAAACACCATTCCCACCACCAAAAGATTTTGAACCATCCCTCCCACCCACTCCCACCTCCCACTGGCCCAGGAAGCTGCATGTCTACCCCTCACCAGAGGGTGTTTACTTTGGTGCCCTACTTACAATTTGATCAGGTCCTGCTTTTAGTTTCCCTTTCAGATCTTCTTACTCAACTTCTGTTGAAGAGTGGGATCATCCCATACTCATCTTTATCTTTCTGACTTAGCTCACTTAACATAATTCCTTCTAGCTCTGTCCAAGATGGGTCAGAGAAGGTGGGTTCATTGTTCTTGATAGCTGCATAGTATTCCATTGTGTATATATACCACAGCTTTATCAGCCACTCATCTGTTGTTGGGCACCTGGGTTGCTTCCAGGTTTTAGCTATTATGAATTGTGCTGCTATGAACATAGGAGCATATACCTCTTTTTGGTTGGGTGTTATGGAGTCCTTGGGGTATAACCCCAGGAGAGGAATTACTGGATCATATGGCAGGTCCATGTATAGCCTTCTTAGAGTTTTCCAGACTGCTCTCCACAGAGGCTGTACCAATTTACAATCCCACCAGGAATGTAAAAGGGTTCCTCTGTCCCCACATCCTCTCCAGCATTTGTTGCTGCTGTCCTTTTTGATGTATGCCATTCTTATAGGAGTGAGGTGGTATATTAGTGTTGTCTTAATTTGCATTTCTCTGACAATCAGTGACCTAGAGCAGTTTTCATATGTTTGTTAGCCTTTTGGATCTCCTCTGAGGTGAATGTTTTGTTCATATCCTCTGCCCATTTTTGGATGGGGTCATTTGCTTTTTTGGTGCTAAGTTTGCTGAGCTCTTTATATATTTTGGTGATTAGTTTCTTGTCTGATGTAAGGCTTGTGAAGATCTTCTCCCATTCTATGAGGGGTCTCTCTGTTTGTTTAATAGTTTCTTTGGATGTGCAGAAGCTTTTCAATTTGATGTAGTCCCATTGGTTTATTTCTGCTTTAGTCTTCCTTGCAATTGGGTTTGATTCATCAAAGATGTCCTCAAGGAGGTGTAGGTGGGAAAGTGTTTTACCTGTTTTCCTCTAAGTATTTGATTGTTTCTGGTCTGACATCTAGGTCTTTGATCCATTTGGAGTTGATTTTTGTTTCTGGTGAGATAAAGTGGTTCAATTTCATTCTTCTGCATGTTTCAACCCAGTTTTCCCAGCACCATTTATTGAAGAGAGCCTCCTTTTTCCATTTAATCCTTTGGGCCCCCTTATCAAAGATACCCATAGGTGTTGGGATTTATTTCTGGGCTTTCAATTCTGTTCCACTGGTCTATGTGCCTATTTTTGTTCCAGTACCATGCTGTTTTGATGATGATGGCTTTATAATATAGTTTAAGGTCTGGGAGTGTGATGCCTCCATTTCTGTTTCTTTTCCTCAAGATGGTTTTGACAATTCTAGGTGTTTTCATGTTCCAGATAAATGATTGTAGTGTTTGTTCTATTCTCTTAAAGAAGCTTGGTGGAACTTTGATGGGTATTGCATTAAATTTGTATATGGCTCTGAGGCGAATATACATTTTGATGATATTTATTCTTCCAATCCATGAGCATGGGATGTCTTTCCATTTCTTGGTATCAGTTTCTATTTCCTTGAGTAGCGACTCATAGTTTTCAGCATACAAGTCTTTCACTTCTTTGGTCAACTTTATTCCTAGGTATTTGATTGATTTTGCTGAAACAGTAAATGGGAGTGATCTGGATGTCTTCTTCTTCAGATTTAGTGTTTGCATAAAGAAATGCCACCGATTTTTGTACATTGATTTTGTAGCCTGATACCTTGCTATATTGCCTAATAACTTCCAATAATTTTCTTCTGGATTCTTTAGGTCTTTCTATGTATACTATCATATCATCTGCAAATAGTGAGAGCTTGGCTTCTTCCCTTCCAATCTGTATTCCTTTGATTTCTTTCTCTTGCCTGATTGCTATGACAATAACTTCCAATACTATGTTGAAGAGTAACGGTCACAGTGGACAGCCCTGTCTATCTAGTCCCCGATCTGAGGGGGAATGCTTTCAGCTTCTGTCTATTGAGTATGATGTTGGCTGTAGGTTTGCTATATATAGACTCCACTATCTTGAGGAATTTCCCATCTATTCCCATTTTTTGTAGAGTTTTGAGCATGAATGGTTGTTGGATTTTGTCAAAGGCTTTCTCTGTATCTATTGAGATAATCATGTGGTTTTTGGCTTTGATTTTATTGATGTAGTGAATGACATTGATTGACTTATGGATGTTGAACCAGCCTTGCATTCCTGGGATGAATCCCACTTGGTCGTGATGAACAATCTTTTTGATACGTTGCTGTATCCGGTTGGCCAAGATCTTGTTTAATCTTTTGGCATCTATGTTCATCAGAGATATTGGTCTGTAGTTTTCCTTTTTTGTTCTGTCCCTATCAGCTTTTGGTATCAGGGTGATGCTGGCTTCATAGAAGGTGGAACGGAGTATACCTGGTTCTTCAATCTTATGGAATAGCTTAAGAAGTATGGGTATTAACTGTTTCCTGAAAGTTTTGGAGATTTCATTTGTGAAGCCATCTGGTCCAGGACTGTTGTTGTTGGGGAGATTCTTAATAACGGTTTCAATTTCTTTGTGATTGGTGCATTTAGATTTTGTAGTTCTTCTTGGTTCAGTTTTGGAAGGGCGTAGGTTTCTAGGAATTGTTCCATTTCTTCCAGATTCTGTAGCATGGTGGCATATAGTTCTTTATAGAAGTTTCACAGGATTCTCTGGATTTCTGTGGTGTCAGTTGTAATATCTCCACCATCGTTTACAATTCTATTAATTTGAGTCTTCTATCTTTTTTGTTTGGTGAGTCTGGCTGGGGGTTTGTTGATTTTGTTTAATCTTTCAAAGAACCAACATTTGGCTTCATTGATCTTTTGTATGGTTCTTTTAGTTTCGATGTTGTTTATTTCTGCTCTAACTTTAGTGATTTCTGTCCTTCCGGTTGTTTTAGGTTTCCTTTGTTCCTCTTCGTCTAAGTCCTTGAGGTGTGCAGTAAGGTCGTTCATTTGAGCTTCTTCTTAATATGTGATTGTATGGCTATAAGTTTCCCTCTCAGTACTGCTTTAGCTGTGTCCCAAATATTTTGATAGGTTGTGTCTTCATTTTCATTAGTTTCCAGGAACATTTGAATTTCCTGCTTGAGTGAATCTCTGACCCAGTGGTTCTTAAGGAGCATATTGTTTAGTTTCCAAATTCTGTGTTTTTTTAATAATTTTCTGTTTGTTGTTAAATGTTAGTTTTACTCCACTGTGGTCTGAGAAGATACTTGGGATGATTTCAATGCTCTTGAATTTATTGACGCTGTCTTTGTGGCCTAACATGTGGTCTATCCTTGAGTATGTGTTATGTGGATTTGAAAAGAAGGTGTATTCCAGTTTTTTGGGGTGGAGGAGTCTGAAAATGTCCAAGAGGTCTAGTCTGTCGATCTGTTCATTTAATTCTCTTCTATCTTTATTGGTTCTCTGCTTTGTTGATCTGTCTAAGTGTGAGAGTGGGGTATTGAAGTCTCCCACTATTATTGTATTACTATTGATGTATTTTTGAAATTCTTTCAGTACGTGCTTAATGTATTTAGATGGTCCCTCGTTGGGTGCGTAGATGTTAATAATTGTTGAGTCTTCTTGGATGATTGATCCTCTAATCATTATGTAGTGTCCTTGCCTATCTTTTATTACTTTATTTAATTTAAAATCTATCATGTCTGAGATGAGAATGGCTGTTCCTGCCCTTTTTTGTGGTCTGTTAGCCTGTATGATAGTTTTCCATCCTTTCACTTTAAGTCTGTGTTTATCTTGTTGTGACAGATGGGATTCTTGCAAGCATCATATGGTTGGGTTATGTTTTCTGATCCATCCCCCCACCCTGTGCCTTTTGATGGGTGAGTTTAAGCCATTGACATTTATTGATATTATGGATTTAATGTATTGTAGTGCCATTGTTCAAAAAAAAGTTGTTTGCTCTGATATATTGCAAGTATTATAGTGATGTTCTTGTTTATAAGAGGTTTTTTAGAACCTCTTTCAGGGCCAGCTTGGTGATGGTTGCCTCCTTTAACTGTTGTTTATATAAGAAGGTTTTGATCCCTCCATCTAGTTTGAATGAAAGTCTATCTGGATGTATTATCCTTGGTTGAAACTCTTTTTCATTCACGTCTCAATAGATATCTTGCCACTCCCTTCTGGCTTTTAGAGTTTGAGTGGAGAAGTCTGCAGATAATCTTATGGGTTTTCCCTTGTATGTGACCTTTTGTTTCTCTCTTGTAGCCTTTAGGATCCTTTCTTTATCCTTACTTCTTCTCATTGTGACTATGATGTGTCTTGGTGTCTTCAGGTCTGGGTTGATTCTGTTTGGTACTGTCTGGGCCTCTTGAATCTTGATATCCTTTCTGTTATTCAGGTCTGAGAAGTTTTCTTCTATTATTTCCTCTAGAATATTTGCTTCCCCTTCCTCTCTTTCTTCCTCTGGCAGGCCAATTTTCCGAATGTTACTTCTTTTGAGATCATCCCATATGTCTCTGTTGTTGTTTTCAGTGTCTCTCAATCTCTTTTTAAGCTCTTTCACCTCTTTCTTTGTTTTCTCTAACTCATCCTCTGACTAATTCTGTTTTCTGCTTCTGTTAGTCTGCTTTCCCTTTTCTTAGCTTCTTTCTTCATTACAGCTATTTCAGCTTTCAGTTCTCTAATTTCCTCAAGATAATCAGTATTTTCCTTGGGGGTCTCAACTGTTGTTTCCCTAATACTGCCATTCCTTTCCTCCAATGTTGTTTTCATTTCTGTGATTAATAAGTTTATTATTGCTTGCATACTTTTCTTATCTATGTTTACTTCTGGCTGATTTGTAGTTTCTTCTGGTCTCTTATCTTCATTCATTGGAGTAGCAGTTTTATTTGTTTATGATCTACCCATTTTTTTTATTTATGTGTTTCTTTTTTTTATGCTCTGTTGTTCCTGAGTTGTTGTGTCTTGAGTACAAGTAACACTGTACTAAATACCTTTATGACAATTGCACTCACCAACCTCAGGAATTACAGTAGCAACTGAAGTAAGTATTGAAGTAGTTTAATCATTAACAGTTATCCAAACAATTTCTCCAGTCCGTGAAGAAATAGTAACCAAATCCCAGTGAAGAAAGAGAATAGAAAGAAAGGATAGCAAGAATAGACAGTTTTGCAAATCTACTATCCACTGTATATTCTAGGGGTAACAAGAGGGTAAAGGGAAGTGGAGCAGAGATACACACATAGAGAGTCCACTCTGAGTCAGATTTCTTCCCCAAAATAATCCCCAAATTCAGAAAAGCAAAGAAGACAGAAGAAGTGTATGAAAAGATTAAAAGAGAGAGAGAGAGAGACAAGAGAGAGAAAAGGGAGAAGATAAGAAAAAGAGCTGTAATTAAAGAGCAGTGAAAGGAAATTCCCAAATGTGTATCAGTGAATTCAAAAAAGCACCCTGTTTGGTGGTGTGGGGGATCCTGCTAGGAGCTGGTCCCCAGGGACTGCTTATGGGGGGGAGGGCAGGAAGGAAGTATGCTTGAAAATTAAAAGGAAGAAAAAAAATTTTTTTCCCCTTTTTTCCCTACTCTAATTCTTAACCCAAATTAAGTTGTAGTCACCTCCTTGGTGTCACTGCTAGGAGCCCTTATTTGCTGGCCTGCTAAAGGCAGAAAGTCCTACCGTTTCCAGGAGATGTGGTCGGAGCTTAGCCACTAGCAGCTTCTCAGTCTGCCATCTTCTGGGAAACCCCCCTCCCCTCCAGACTTTTTTAAAGGATTTCTCAAAAATGAAAACTAGCTCTAAGTTCTTTTGATCCAATGAGAGCGGTACTCAAGAAGTCCTCGGATCCGCCCTCAGGGTCGCAGTTGTCCCCTGAGACTCCCAAGAGAAAGCCCCGAGCTACAGTGCTCCCTCCCAGTCCTCTGCCAGCAGCCCAGCAGTGCTCTGCAACCGGCGGAGGAGCCGCCTTCCCGGGCTGAGGACAGTGCCTGGTGCACCCGCCTTGCCCGCCGTCACCTGGGAATTCTGGAGCAGCCCGCCTGCTAGTCCGTGCCACCTTTACTCTAATTCTTAACCCAAATTAAGTTATAGTCACCTCCTTGGTGTCACCGCTAGGACCCCTTATTTACTGGCCTACTAAAGGCAGGAAATCCCACTGTTTCCAGAAGATGTGATCAGAGCTCAAGCCACTAGCAGCTTTTCAGTCCACCATCTTCTGGGAACCTCATTTATTTTATTTTAATGAGAGAGCTACAGATACACATACCCAGAGAGAGAGACAGAGAGAGTGAGAGAGAGAGAGAGAGAGAGAGAGAGAGAGAGAGAGAATATGTCATTGCTCAGCGCTGATTTATATTGGTCCAGAGACTGACCTGGGACCTCAGAGCGTCAAGCACAAATGTTTCACAGAAATATTATTCTATCTCTGCAGCCCAATAATTTGCACTGTTACCTAGACATATTTCTCTGCTTCCTGACATTGGTACATCTATGTCAATCTGTTGGTGCCTTGCAAAAAAACATTTTTATATCTTTATGTATATTGATATAGATAATATCTACCAAAAACCAAGAAATAATGAATATGTTAATTTCATTTTTCCAGCCCCTTAATTTATACACATTTTTGTTAAGTAGTCAATCCATAGCAAAAGAATCATTCATGGGAATATGCCAAATATAAAAATGGACAAAAATTTAGTCAGTTTTATGCAGTCAATCAGCTAGCTATTCAACAAAGGCATGTTGTGTGCTTCCTCTATGTAAGACTTAAAGATATGACACATCTCCAGCTTTTACAGATTTTCTTTCCAAATCTTTTTATTTCAGGGACAATAGTCTTAAAAACAGATGTTGTCATGGGTATAATCTTTGCCTCATCATCGTAGGTGTCCACAAAACACCCCCTACTTTCGATTATTTTTCCAACAGTGTACACCAGGACCCCAACATTCTCATAACTCTTTTCCTTTCTGTCGTGTCTCTCTGACGGGGTGATCTCCAGGGGAAAGGTAACGGACTGGTTCTTTCTCGCTCATAACAGGGGTGACACGAAGTAAAAGACACCAGGGAGCTCTCCAGATTGTTCAGAACTCAGAACTCGTTTATTAGCAAGGTGGACATGAGTTAAATAGAAAAACAAACAAAGGGAATTATTACTGGATTATGTCAGAAATTAAAGGTTTCTTAACAGTATGCATGCCCCTAAGGTAGGGGGCTGGTATGACAGGAATTGATGAGATACAAGACAGTTATTCTCCATGACACAAGCAACTTAATTATCCAAAGGTATCTGAGTGAAGCATAGGGGTTAAACCAGAAGGGTGAGACAGAGAGAAGATGGATATCAAAAGGTCATATAGTTTGGAATTTCTCTTGTCTGGGGTCTGAGGTGTGTGATGAAGTGTGTGATAAGGTGTGTTCTTCTGTGATCAGAAGGTGACTTTGAATAAGTGAATCTTCGGCCATGTGGCCCGCAGTTAATGGAGGGAATTACTGGGGTTTCTGTCAGCCTGAGAGTCAAGAAGGAAAGAACTAAATCTGAGTTTCCCCCCTTTTGCTCATCTTGGTTGAAAGAGACTTACCAAGAGGTTATCTTCTCAGACCTCCATCCAAGGATGGGGTGGTTCTCCCTAAACTCTATCAGGCTTACACATAGTCCCAACACCTTTCCTTCCTATATCTGAATCCACCACTTTGGTGCAATAGTTCACCTCCAGGTTTAAGTTTCATCTTGTGTTTTCTCTTTCTTTCACCCTTTCCTTCCTTCTTTATCCTCCCATTCTTCTCCCTTTCTTTCCTTCTTTCTCTCCTTGTTACCTTTTCTTTCTTTCTTTCTCTTTCTTTCTTTCTTTCTTTCCTTCTTTCTTTCTTCCCTCCTTGTCGTATGCTTTACATTGGTTTGTTCTAGCCCTCCCCCGCCAAGAGAATTGGATGAGTCCTGTTAATTTCACGGGCCTGCTTGGCCCCGCCCCAAGGAACCCCAGGAGAGGGTTCCTGAGTCAGAGAGTTCCTGAGTTCGAGAGTTTCAGGGTGACAGAGTAAGAGAGAGTTCCAGTGGGCCAGAGTTTCAGAGGGCTCTCAAGTACAAGAGTTCCAGAGTGCCAGAGTTAGAGAGTTCCTGAGTTCCAGAGTAAGAGAGAGAGTGCTTGCGCTGCCAAAAAGAGACAGCAGAGTTCTGTTTGGTGATTAGTTTGTCTTAGTTTATGAATCGTTGTTCCTGAATAAAGAAATACAGCTTCCCTGCCCAGCCGTTGTCTCCGCGTCTCTGTTACCCGCCCGTGAAGCCAGCCCGGCTGGCAAGAGCCTCCGAAAATTTAACAACACCTCCTTCCTTCCTTTTTTCTGTTTTTTTTGCCACCAGAGTTGTCACTGTAGATCAGTGCCTGCACAATTAATCCACCACTCCTAGTAGCTATTTTATTTTAATTTTTCCCAGTTTATTGAGGGCCTAAATATTTACAGTAAAGTCATTATTGCTGGGGCTCAGTGCCTGCACTACGAATCCATTGTTCCTAAAGGCCACTTTTCCCTATATTGTTTCCCTTGTTGTTGTTATTTTTATTGTTTGTGTTGGGAAGATAGAAAGGGGGAGAGAAAGACACAGACCTACTTCACCGGTAGTGAAGTTGACTCCCCCAGAAAGTGGGGAACTGGGGCTTGAATCTACAGACCTGCTTCACAGCTTGTGAAGTGACTCCCCCCACAAGTGGGGAGCTGGGGGCAAGTTGGGAGCTAGCTGGTTCTTGCACTTTGTGCCATGTGCATTAACCCACTGTGCT
This sequence comes from Erinaceus europaeus, assembly GCF_950295315.1. Lineage (NCBI taxonomy): Eukaryota > Metazoa > Chordata > Mammalia > Eulipotyphla > Erinaceidae > Erinaceus > Erinaceus europaeus. Next base: position 159,658,523 of record NC_080164.1, read on the forward strand.
ACCGCCCACCCCCCTGTTTCTTTTGTTTTGGTTCATTACACCACAACCAGTACAAGTTTTACATTGTGGCTCCCCTTAATGTTCTTGTATATTTTCTGCCTATAAGGAAAAGGAAAAAGGAAGATAGAGAGGAAGAAAAGGAAACACTTGCAACCCTGCTCCACTACAAGTGAAATTTCCCCATGCAGGTGGCTCCTGGAAATTGAACTCAGGTCCTTGAGCATTTTAACATGTGATCTTATCTGAGTGCACATTTTCTCAACTCCATTTTCTTATTAAGTTATATAAGTGAGATCAACTGGTATACATCCATCTCTTTTTGACTGATTTAATTTACCATGATTCCTTACGTATCCACAGAGATGAGGACAAGAAGATTATTTCATTTATAACAGCTGTGGATTATTACTTTGTGTATATATACTCAAAATTTCTTAGTTACTCATCTGTCCTTAAGTGTCTGGGATGCTTCCAAGTTTAGGTGATTAGAAAATGTGCTACTACAGAGGCTGGTAACGGTGCTTCACACATGATGAAGCAGTGCTGTTGGTGTCTTTCTTTCTCACTCCCTATCTCCTCTTTCCCTCTCAAGTTCTGTCTTCCTCTAACAATAGAAGGGGAAAAAAGAAAATAGGAAACAAGTGCCCCACCCCAAAAGCAGCACCAAGCCCCAATGATAATGATGGTAAAAGTAAAAACAAAGAAATTGTGCTTCTATGAACATTGGTCTACATTGATCATTTTTCATAAATATCAGAATGAATCTACTACTCTAAATAGTAGTGGCCATTTTTAATTTCTTCATAAGAGAACTACAGAGAAATAGTGAAAGAAAGAGCAACTGGTAGAGACAGACACCTGTAGCATTGCTTCACTATTCATGAAACCAGTAAGCAGGGACCAGGTGCTTGAACCTGGGTCTTTGTACAAGGAATGTATTCTACTTTAATTAAGTTTTAGAAAACATATGTATCTGTTGATATATACTTCCAATTTGTAATAATTCTTACAAAAGGAGGTAAGGAATAACGCGATCTCATAGTGTCTGTCTTAGTCCAGGCAGTGGACAACAGAGACTTGCCAGAGTACTGAAATAACAATTGATACTTGAAAATTTAGAAGTTAATTTATTTTCTCTAAAATATATAAGAACTTAACAAACACAAGAATAATGCAAGAATTTATTTTAGAACCATGAGAGATTCAGATTAATTTGCACCAATGAAGTATGGAAATGTTATAGCATTAGTGTGCCTCGACTTTTTTGGGCAGAATACTATATATATATATTAGAGAAAATCAGTCTTTTTTCCTTTTCCTGTTCTCTTAAATTTTTTTCTCCCTGTAGTCTGACTCTTAAGACTTTTACTTAATCCCCCAGCTTTGATTGTTATTCTTATATAGCTGAGTGTTAAAGCTGTCACTTCAGTTCAAATCAATCTCTATGATTTTAGCCCTAAATTTACAACTGTCTGATGGCTGTTTGCACTTGAATATCCTAATCTTTTCTTAAATATAACATTTCTAATGAAAACTTCCAATTCTCCCCTCTGTCCTCCTTCCAGATGGTTGACTTAAAACTGTGAGCCTTAGGAGTCAGGTGGTACCTCAGCGAGTTAAGCCTATGTGGCTTTAAGTGCAAGGACTGACATAGGTAAAGCAGATCTGCAGGTGTTTATCTTTCTCTGCCCCTGTCTGTCTTCCCCTCCTCTCTCCATTTCTCTCTGTCCTATCTAACAATGACATCAATAACAACAATAATACTACAATAATACAAAAAAAGGGCAACAAAAGGAAAAATAAATAAATATAAAAAAATTTTTAAAAGAACAGTGATCTTTATTTTTAAGATAATATAACCCTTATATTTATTCATTTATTCTTTTTCCCTCACTTCTCTTTACATTAGATGTATTTGTGTACACATTTCTAGGTGCCCCAATTCCTTAATTTTCATCATGATACTCTCTGCACTTCAAACAGTATTAAATAACTTAGGGGGATATTTTTTGTATTCATGTTGACTACTACATAAAACAAATTATATTAGAGTGTTCATTTAGCATTTATTTAACTTTACTCCTGTAATCCATGAGCTCCTATGGCTTCTACACTAGATCTTTCTTTTCTTATTGAGGATATGAATAATATATATTGAAAACATCACTTAATTCCTATCATTGGTTTCTTTTTCCTTTATATATTTAGTAAATGTAAGCTATGCTATTTATAATATAAGCAAGTATAGGGAGAAATGGAATTCAAGTAGATATATTTTATATTAAATTTTCTTAGCTATCCAAAACTTACTCATTTGTATGTTCCAGAAATTCAATCTATGTCATTCTAACTCAACTTTGTCTCACATTGAAACTACCTGTCTTCTGATAATTGACTATCTCATTTATCTCCTCTGGTTCCCACTTCCTTACTCACTCTTATTTTCTTTCTCTGCAGCATGTTCTTTGATGTTTACAAATCACATAAATAAGGAACTAGCTCTCCCAAATGAAATATATTCTCTAGGGTTTAAATTTACTAATACCACAAAATCCAGAGCTAGTATACTAGTCTTCTGAGAACACACAAGATAGGGCATGTTTAGGGTGGCATGGCCATAGAAAAGTATAACAGACTTGAGCCTACTTTTTATAACAGTTAAATATCATACTAACCTTGGACTTCTTGATTCTGGTAATGTGAGTCAGGGAGAATAAACAATTGACACCAAAATTAGGGAGACATATTTTCTGTTCATTGAAAATCAGCAGTAACTTGAATAGGAGTGTGTGTGTGTGTGTGTGTGTGTGTGTGTGTGTGTGTGTGTGTGTGTGTGTAACTTGAATAGGAGTGTGCGTGTGAGAGAGAGAGAGCACACATGTCCACATGTCCACACAAATATATGTATTTACCTGACATTGTGGGGTAGATATGTATATGAAAATATTTAATGACAAGATATTTAGAGAATGAACTATAAAATAAAAAGAGAAGGAAAAATGAGAGGAAGAAAAAGAAATATTCTATGATCAAGGAGACCAGTTGGCTAGAACATGCTTGTGTGAGGCCTGGATTGAATTCCTGAAACAGCTTATACCAGAGCAGTATTTGATCTTTCTCACCTTCCCTCTCAGAAAAAAAAAATTAATTAATTACAAAATGAAATATTCTACACAAAGTTAAATGACTCTCTTTAGTTTTACCATTTTCTCCGGACTCTCAAAACTTGAAACATATTCTTTAATGTATATGTCCAGTGTTTGAGGCTAGAGTACTTTATACTTTATTCTATTGTGATTTAAATTGTTTAACCTGAATATTTTCAGAAACACATTGCACTTTAATTTCTTGAACATGTAGCGACAAAAACAAAGTCCCAGGTCCCAGAGGAACACTGAATTGCTCTAACAGTTTGTTCCTTTTGGCCCGTCTTCTGGGGCATTCTCTGCGTAGATACTATTCTCTTTGATTACTCCCAGATGTGCTTTCAAGTTCTCCTTCTATGATTTACTCTGCATAGGCACATCCTACGTTACTTCTTTCTAGGTACATATCTTGTTTTTGATACATTATTAGTATTAATATTCACTATAAAATGCAGTATATTAAACATGCCAACTAAAAGTCTGTCCCAGAAGAACATTAAATCTAGCAGACTGTTTCTGTTCTGAGAATAAAAATTGAGCAAAACCATTTTACTGAGAATTCTAACTGAAAAACACAAAGCTATATTTCTAACTAGAAATATGCTTCTGCATCTGTACGTGGATAATTAAATTATTGTATTATTCCATACAATTCCCACAACCAGAGTTCTGTATCCCAGCCTTTCCAAAATATTGGCAAGACCATAGGATAAGAGGGATACAATTCCAGAAAATTCTCACCATCAGAGTGCTCTGTCCCGTCTTCTCCTTTGAAAGCTTTCCTATTCTTTATTTCTCTGGGAGCATGGACCAAGGATAATTATGGGGTACAAAATGTGAAAGGTCTGGATTTTGTCATTGTTTCTCTGCTAAACATGGGCATTGGCATGTTTAGTGATCTATACTCCCAGCCTGCCTCTCTCTTTCCCTAATGGGGCAAGGCTCTGGAGAGGTGGAGTTCCAGGATACATTGGTGGTATTGGTGTCATGGTAGCATCTGCCACGTGGTGGCTGAAAAAGCATTAAGATATAAAGAAGAGCAAATTGTTTAACAATTATGAACCTAAAGGCAAGACTATAGCAGATGAAATCTGGTGTCTCCATTTTGGAAAAAAACTAGAAGGTCTATTTTAGGTATATTCCAGAGCACCCATGATCTTAATAATTTTTGCCAAAGCCCAACAGCTAATATGCAGGTGACCCAAGGTATTGTCTGGGGAAATGGTGTCAGAGTTGGAAATAAGACTAGAAAGCTGCATCAGGGAAGAGAGTAGCTCCCAAATGTGGGAAAAGTATATACATACCATTAACTGTCAACCCCATAGATTTGATCTGGGGCCTATATTCAGTGCTGCGGCCTGTATAAACTCTGTAGATAAAGTATAATTCTACATATTAAAATAAAATACAAGGAAAAGTGTCCACAAATAAATTAGGCTAAAATATTAATTGATGTCATATATCAAGATCTTTTCAACATTTTCTTATGAATTTTTAGATAAATGTCACTTCTGTTTTTAATTTAAATGAAAATTAACTTAAATTTACTTACCTAATACACCATTATCATTTCTTGCTAACAATGATTTCATTAATATGCCTACATTTTAAAAGTGATTTTTTATATTTATTTTCCCTTTTCTTGATCTTTTTTTTATTGTTGTTATTGCTGTCGTCGTTATCAGACAGGACAGAGAGAAATGGAGAGAGGAGGGGAAGACAGACAGGGGAAGAGAAAGATAGACACCTACAGACCTGCTTCACTGTTTGTTAAGCGACTCCTTTGCAAGTGGGAGGGAGCTAAGGGCTCTAACCGGGATCTGTGCGCTGGTCTCTGCGCTTTGCGCCACATGCACTTAACCTGCAGCGCTACAGCCCCACTCCCATGCTTACATTTTTTTTTTTTAGATAACTTTCCACATTCTTCAGTTCTTAAATAGAATCAAACTACATTCTTATTCTTAATTATTTTTATTAAATTTGTTTATTTTCCCTTTTGTTGCCAACGATTTTTACTGTTGTTATAGTTATTATTGTTGTTATTAATGTTGTCGTTGTGGCATAGGACAGAGAGAAATAGAAGAGGGGAAGACAGAGAGAGAGGGAGAGAAAGACAGACACCTGTAGACCTGCTTCACTGCCTGTGAAGCGATTCCCCTACAGGTGGGGAGCCAGGGCTCGAACCGGGATCCTAGTCCTTGCACTTTGCTCCATGTGCACTGAACCCGCTGCCCCCACCACCTGACTCCCTACTACATTCTTATTCTAAGTTTTACCTTTACTTTAGTTTTCTTCTATGTGAATCTCTCTTATTATGCTGACAAATTCCCTTTTACATCTGCATTCTCTCCTATTTCAATCCACATAAACCTGCAAAAGTCATCTTTTTTCCATTATTTAAAGCAAGCATACCATGTACTTCATAGGAGATAGCACATTTTAAATTTGAATGTATGTCTTCAGTAGTAGTTATAATAGTAATAATAATAATAATTTTCTCTGGGAAAAAGAAATTCTGAAATTTTCATCATTCTTCATTCAAATGACAGTGACACTATCACTCAGAATTACATATGGTCCCTTCTTTGATTTTTACCTTATTTTCTATCTCTCTTTCTTTTTTAAATTTTTTAATATCTATCAAATGAAGCAGCAACAAATTCCTATCATTTACTCCTCTAGTGTTGGGAATATGTAGATTGTATGTACAACATAGCCCTTGCCAATATTAATATGTATATTTTCATTTGGTACTCCAATCACAGGATTGGAGAAAACATTAAGTCATGAGATTAACAGCTTTCTAGGAAGAACAATAAAATGTCAGAAAAACAAACACTGAAAGTTACATTCTTTTCCTCAAACATTTTGTCAGCATCTTCATTTCAGAGAATATTTCCTGTTCCTCTTTTGTAAATAACTCAAAACCCAAAATGATCTTCCCCCCAAAAGATTATATAGCTTTTAAAATATTTGATAAATGAAAAAAATAATGAATGAGTGTATGACTAGAAATTCAAAGATATGTAGAGTAGATCTTTATTTTTTGTAATCTCTGTGAATCTATATTTATGGAGCTAAGCTGATGTTAAATGTTCCTGTATTTTTAAAATGAAGTAACATTACATAATTCTAATTATTTTTATGCTTGCCTAAGAAAAACAAGGTAAATGAATAACCAAGATTATTTTTATCTCATTCTTCCTATATCACAAACATGATCTTTATTTTTTTAATTTTACTCATTTCCAAAGTTTCACTATTTCAGGTTGCTTTAATTTTTAATTTTTTTTATTTATAAAAAAGAAACATTGACAGAACTATAGGATAAGAGGGGTACAGTTTTGCACAGTTCCCACCACCAGACCTCCCTATCCCGTCCCCTCCCCTGAGACCTTTCCTATTCTTTAACCCTCTGGGAGTATGGACCCAAGGTCATTGTGGGATGGAGAAGGAGGAAGGTCTGGCTTCTGTAATTGCTTCCCAGCTGAATATGGGCAATGACAGGTCAACCCATACTCCCAGCCTGTTTATCTCTTTCCCTAGTGGGGAAGGGATCTGGGGAAGCAGAGCTCCAAGGCACATTGGTGGGGTTGTCTGTCAGGGAAGTCTGGTCGCATCCTGCTAGCATCTGGAACCTGGTGGCTGAAAATAAAGTTACTATACAAAGCCAAACAAATTGTTGAACAATCATGGACCTCAAGGATGGAATAGTGCAGATGAAGTGTTGGGGGGTCCTCCATTTTGTAGATATCTAGTAGGCATATTTTAGTTATATTTCAAAGGGCCTGTACCTATACTAGTGTTTGTTTGTTTGCTGTTTTGTTTGTTTGTTTGTTTTTGCCTGAGCCTGAAATCTGATATGCAGGTGGATCCTAATTGTTGTCTGGGGAGATGATATCATGGCTGGAAAAAGGACCAGAAAGCTGGATCAGGGAAGAGAATAGCTCCCTAATATAGGAAAGAGGTGTAAATATTACTGTAAACCCCATCGATTTGATGTGATCTGGGGCCCATAATTAGCTTAGGAGCCTGTGTGACCTCAACATCCCTCTAGATCTGAGCTCACATTCTGTGGCCATGAGTAGGAACATTCCAAGCTACCACATTATTGGGATCCATCTTCCTCCATCCTCCCTTCGGAGGGTGGAACATTCTCTACCATTGTTGATCCAGGTTGAGGGCAAGGTCTGATGGGGGCCCACAAAGGGGTCCATTTTCTTGTTCCTGATAGAAATGACCAGTAACAATGGAGAGAGTGATTTATTCGAGGTCTAGGCCTATCAAGTCTGTTTGGGAATCTCAGGACTCCCCAATAAGGGCCCCCAGCCCCCCAGTCCCTGCCTGTAGGGGGAATCTATGCAAGTAGTAAAGCAGTGCTGCAGGTGTCTATTTGTCTCTTTCCCTCTCTATCTCCCCCTTCTCTGTCAGTTTCTGACTGTCTCTATACAATAAGTAATAAAGATAATACAAAGGGGGGGGGAGTTGGGGAGACTCAGGAAGAGAGGGAAATAAATCACAGCACCAAAGATTCTTTTAATGTTGTAGGGCCCATGCTCATGCTCAAATTTGGATTGCACAGACGGCAGTGCCTTATCCAATAGGTTATTTTGCAGGCCTACGTAACTATTTTTATATTTTACCATCTGATCAGTAGTCCTCACTCAGTGTTCTGAGTTTGAAATGTATATGTGGTTCCAATGCCTGTTGTATTCCTCTTGAAATCTCCCTTTGACCATACAACCCAGGGATAATTATGGGACATAGTAGAATAATGTTTGAAATATTATTTTTTTCTGAAATAAAAAGACAATGTAACATATTTTCAAATGGAAATATGAGTAGATGAAAATGGTTAATGGAAATACAGAATGCATTTGAAGTTCTGTTGATATATTCACATTGATAAGACTAACATTTTTCTTTGCATTAGAAATTTCAATATGCCAATCAACTGATGTGAAGTGACAGAAAATACAAAGGCATCCACAGAATGGTGATTTGTAAAATAAACATAAAATTACAATTTTTGAATTCATATAAGTCAAGCAAATTTTGGTTAACTGTACTCATTACTACAAAGACATTTTGAATAGAATATTTTATATAGTTATGATCTACTTCTTTCCTTTAATTGTGTAAAATTTAATAATTACAAGGAAGATACAAACAGCTGTTAGTCCTTACATTTATAGAAATATTTTTCTACACTCAAGTACATTAGAGATAAGAGAGCATAATAAATATAAATTATATTACATATGCATAGTAATATAGCTTTGCCACCTTTTGATTATATTTATTTGGGTGACTATTTGCACAACTAGGGAAAAGTGTTACTACAACTCTAGCAAGAGAACTTATTTTCCACATCTTAGACTTCTCATGTTTTAAATATTTATCTCTGTAAACATGAGAAGGTTGTATTTGTCCAATATATTTTGTGGTAATAGCTATATCAAAAACACCTTATCTTTATACTTACATACCCCTCAGAAGATATATTATCAAATGCACTAAAAATTCAATATCTATATCAATAAAACTGATATAGAAGATTTTCTACAATGAAAGAAAAGACCATACTGAGACAGGTTAAAGCTGCAAAATGGTAAGAATTAAAATTTCTGGTAGAGATGAATTCTATTGTACTGTTGTTTTTAAACTACTATCAAATTCAAGAATGAAAACAAAATGTCAAAGGCATAAACATTCATAATAGGATATAATGGTCATATATCTCAAATAATGAATTTGATAATGGTCAATACAGTAAAATCTATATTTCATAACTAAACAATTTTAATTGCATTCTTTGCAAAAATGTATACTAAGAAGACAGTGACAGGGTACTCAAGAATTATGTAGCTACACCATCCTGAATTTCACACCTTGTTAAACTCTCTTAGTAAGGAGAAATAATTTCCCCAACATCAGTATCACCTTATTGAGGGAATGTTTATATACAGGATTATTATGTCATGAGAGTAAATTTTCAGCTATGACAGCATCAAAATTATAGTATGTACACAAAGCTCATTTAAATAAGAAAACTATTGATAAATTTATTGCTATATAAACATAAATGTTCATATATTAAATTAATTTTTATGCATTGAATGTGATGATAGTTGGTGATATAATGATGCATTGGTACTTACTCAATTGATATATATATCTATATATATGTAAATATTTGTAAATAAATGCATGATAAATGACAAAGAAGTTAATTTGTAGAAAAATGTTAAAAATTAAACAGAAATATTATTTTTTAAATATTTATTTCCTTTTATTGCCCTTGTTGTTTTATTTTTGTATGTGGGGATATGTTCAAGCTTGATAGAGCTTAGGGAAAACTCCCCCATCCTTGGATGGAGGTCTGAGAAGATCCCCCCTTGTAAGTCTCTCTCAACCGAGATGAGCAAAGGGGAAAAACGGTCTCTCAGACTTAGTTCTTCCCTTTCAGTCTCTCAAGCCCACAGAAACCTCACTGCCTCTCCCCATTAACTGCAGGCCACATGGCTGCCTGCCTTAAGGTTCATTTAAAGTTCACATAGTCACCTAGAATTCAATCACCTCACTTTTGATCACTAGAGAAAGCATACTCCATCAAACACCTCCTTGACTTTAGTCAATGAAACTCCAAACATTATTTCCTTATAGCCTTCTGATATCTATCAAACTGTTTATCTTCTCTCTATCTCACCCTGCTGGTTTAACCCCTATGTTTCTCTCAAATACCTTTGGATAATTAAGTTGCTTGCATCATGGAGAATAATTGCTTCACCTTTATGTATCTCATCAATTCCTGTCATACCAGCCCCCACCATAGGGGCAAGCTGACCTTTAAGAAACCTGTAATTTCTGACATGTTTGAAATATGTTCTTTGTCTGAATTCCTATTTAAACCCAAGTCTGTCTGTCATTAAATGATAGTGTTTCAATTCTCCCCTGTGTCTCTTGCCTGAATCGCGTCGTCTCTTGAGCAAGTGAGGGAGAACCAGTCAGTTTACCTTCGTTGTTAGAATTCACCTCATGTGAGCACCAGCAGTTGTAGTTATTACTGATGTCATTGTTGTTGGATACGTTGTTGCTGGATCGGACAGAGAGAAATGGAGAGAGGAGAGGAAGACAGAGAGGGGGGCAGAGAAAGATAGACATCTGCATACCTACTTCACTCCCCTGCTTCTACTCCCCTGCAGGTGGGGAGCCGGGGGCTCGAACCAGGATCCTTAAGTTGATCCTTTCGCTTTGTTCCACATGTACTTAACCCACTGTGTTACTGCCCGACTCCCAGAAATATTATTTTTTAATCCTCATTTTTTATTTGCTTTTTTATATTCAGCTATATTTAATTATCTTCAACAGAGTTCTTAGAAAGCTGAACTTGAGTTACTTTTTGGGGGAGTATGATTTTAATTAAATTTATTTACTACCTGTTTCAAAAGTCATCAATACAGTTACAGTTACTATAATGAAATGTTATAGTGCCTCCTGTATCAGAGGATAATGTATTGCATTTTAAATTAAAGTTAACACTTCTATGAGTACCTGACCATAAGCCTACAAATACACTATCAAGGGCAAAGTGAGTTCATAGTAATTTCATATTCATAAGTGCTTTCTGTTCTATTTATTTTTATGTTCATTCATTCATTTTTTTTTAACCAAACCACTAATAAGCTCTGGCTTACAGTGGTGTGGGGATTGAACCTAGGACTTCGGAGCTTCAGGCTTAAGAGTCTCTTTGCATAACCATTATGCTATCTACCCCCCACCCATGTTCTATTTATTTTACAAAGTGTATGACCCTTTTTTGGAGCCACAAAAAAAACATATTTTTCATTAAGATTAAGAACTACAATTTATATAATTGAATAAATCAACAATGATATTAATACGACTCTTCAAGAACATTACTTAAACTACTATCTTGATAAGAATTTATGTAAGCTATCTATTGAAGATTAATAGGACATTCATTGGTGAGCATTATACTAAGCCTACCATCGTTGTTTTGTCTTTTGTTCCCCCCCCAAAAAAAAAAAACCCTGTAGTTTACTTGCTATGATTGGTACCTACAGAAATGATATATAGGACAAATATTAATACATGAATTTCACAGGTTCTGATTTAATAAAAGTTGTATTTAATCTTAGGTCTGAAACAAAAATTATGTATCATTAAACAATTTGAGTGACATTGTGACAGTAAGTGATAATATCCACAGTGATAACTAATGTAACATGCTCTAAGTAATTACTTTTATCCTTGTTATCACTATGGCTTCATTGATAAGAATCATCTTTCTCAGAGAGAGAGAGAAAGAGAGACTTCTAATGTGGCAGAATCAGGCTCAAATCTGGGTCTTACACATGGGAAAGCAAGCACATAATCCAACTACTCTTGATTGTTAGTTAATTAATGTCAGACTTTATAACGACTGAGATTAGCCTGAGAGATTAGGCTAAGGCTAACACTTTTATCATTCCCAGGTGGCTTTTCTTTCTCACACATGATCTACAAGTCTCATCTGTGGTGCGGCATAGTGACAGAAAACTTATTTAAAAAAAAGAGAAAGAAAAAAGGAAAGAAAGAAAGAGGAAGGAAGGAAGAGAAAGAAAGGGAGAAAGGAAGAAAGGAAGGAAGAAAGAAAGAAAGATAAAAGGAGAGAAAGAGTATGAGGCTAGGTGGCGGCACACAATATTAAATGCAAAGACACATATAAGGATACAGTTTCAAGCCCCTGCTACCTGCAGATGTTTATCTCTCCCCACTCCTTTCAATTTCTCTCTGTCCGATTTAATAAAATGATGGGAAAAGGAAAAACAAATGGCTGCCAGGAGCTGTGGATTTATAGAGCTGGCACCTATCCCCAGCAACTGAAGGCAGCAACAATAACAAAAAAATCATGTGTGTCACACTGAATTTGGAAGGTTTCAATGAAATACACATTTTTAGAGGAAAGTTACTTTTTTCAATTCAACTATCTCCCAGTTCATCTCTGTTTAACATCAGAACATTTAATTATGTTCTGATGTGTCGGGCTGTTACACAGAGGAGAGAGAGAGGAGATCCGGAGCAAAGAGGAAACACAAATCTTTATTCACACGGGCACCTCAGAGTTGGGTGAGAGTGCAGTGGAGCTAGCAAAAATGGCCGACTCATGCAGCACCCTTCCCTGCATCTAATCACCATGTGAGGGGTGGAAGAAGAAGGGCTTTTATGGGAGAAAGTCGGGACGTGATTGGCTAAGAAACAAGGCACTCGGGGATAGGATAATGGGAAGGAGGAGGAGTAAACAAGGCACTCCAGGATAGGATAATAGTTCTCTCAGGGATGGGAAAGGGGTGGAGTAAACAAAGCACTTCAACTATCTGGGGGAACTAACAATGCCCTGAGGACACAACATGGCAGCTGTGACTGCATCTGCATAATTTCCCAGCACTGATGAAACTAGAAATTCAGTTATGGGGCCCAGGCTGTTAACCAAAAGGACCAGCTTAAGGATTCCGGTTCGAGCATCCAGATCCCCAGCTGTAAGGAAGTCCCTTCACAGGTGGTGAAGCAGGTCTGCAGATGTCTGTCTTTCTCTCTCCCTCTCTGTCTTCAGCTCCAAAAGCAATGGCAACAATAACAATGACAACAACAAGGGCAACAAAGTGGGGAAAATGGCCTCCAGGAGCAGTGGATTCTTGGTGCAGGCACTGTGCCCCACCAATAATCCTGGAGGCAAATAAAACAAAACAAAATATATTCAGTTATAGGGGAGTGGGCAGTAGCATAGCTGGTTAAGCGCTCATGGCCGTAAGATCTTACTTTGAGTCCCCCACCTGTAGGGGGATCGCTTCATGAGCAGTGAAGCAGGTCTGCAGTTGTCTTTCTTTCCCCTTTCTGTCTTCCCATCCTCTCTCGATTTCTTTCCATCCTATCCAACAACAACAACAGCAGTAATGCCAACAAAGGCAACAAAATAGGGGAGGGGGCGTTCAGGAGCATTGGACTCGTAGTTCAGATGAATGTACATTAATATGTTGCATTTATGCTAATATGGAAATATATTATTGAGTCTTATTATAGGAGGTAGTAGCTTCTTCAAGCCAGCAGATATGGTATAATAACAAATAATGAAGATATGAAAAACTGTACTTCCAAAGCATACAGTCTTCTAAATCGATGCTACCTTGATAGGAAAAAGAAGTAATTGTTAATTATGAAAAATAAATGCATATGTTTTATTGTTAGCTGTTAAACTATGAATACATTATTTACACAACTACTGGTTACTAACATTTACTAGGCACCAAAGCTTATTGTCTTTCTTTTTTTTTTCCTCCAGGGTTATTGCTGGGCTCGGTGCCTGCACCATGAATCCACCGCTCCTGGAGGCCATTTTTCCCCCTTTATGTTGCCCTTGTTGTTGTAGCCTTGTTGTGGTTATTATTATTGCCATTGTTGATGTTTGTTGTTGGATAGGACAGAGAGAAATGGAGAGAGGAGGGGAAGACAGAGAGTGGGAGAGAAAGATAGACACCTGCAGACCTGCTTCACTGCCTGTGAAGTGACTCAATGCAGGTGGGGAGCCAGGGGCTCGAACCAGCATCCTTATGCAGGTCCCTGCACTTTGCATCACATGCGCTTAACCCACTGCGCCACTGCCCGACCCCCTCTTTTTTTTCATTTTTATTATTGGATGGAGACAGATAAATTAAGAGCGGAGGGGTAGAGAGGAAAGAGACAGTAAGACACCTGCATCCCTGCTTCACCACTTGTGAAGCTTTCCCTCTGCAGGTGGGGACCAGGGGCTTGAACCTGGGTTGTTTTGTACAGTAATGTGTGTGATTAACCAAGTGTGCCACCACTTGGCCCATATTGTCTTTATTTGCATTTAACTTTAAAGGGTCTTCTCTGCTTCATAATGGCCTATAATATTATTAGTTTACTTTGTTTCCAAACCATCATGTTTTAACTTCTGCCAATATTTGTTTCCTTAACTTTTTTAGAGAAGTTGTTACCTAGACTATTTCCATATATTTTTATTGAATCTGTCCTATAAAAACCCAAGCTGGTGTAAGGTTAGGAGTAATTGAGGAAGCAAATGATAATGAGATTTTATAGCAGGCTGGCAGTGGGGACTCTGTCAGTTAGTAAGTGGAATTTGAATAACCTCAAGTGTACAGCTATGGTACAAATTAAAAAATAATATATCTATTATCTGTCTATCTGAAAGACTGAGTCAAGGTAGGAAATGATATCAGTCTAAATGCATGAATTATTAGGCATAGTATTCAGAACAATGAAAAACACAGAGAACTATTATTATAAGGCCAAAGTAATAATATCACTCAAGTTGGGAGAGTGGAGAGAAACATGAAAATTTCCATCCCAGTAATCCTTATATATAAAATAAAAATCGTACACAAAATAAGCAATATAAGACTTCTACAAAAATTAAGCAAAATTGTTTCTTCAGGAAGGAGTGGAAAATGTAGACCTTGAATTGGGAACATGAGGAGGATAAATATACTTAGATTTTCCTGAGTAATTTAGGTGAGCCAAAATGCTCAGATTCTCCATATTAAAAACTATTTCTCTCATTTAATTAATTAAACTTTTATTGCCGCAGGGTTATCACTGGGGCTCCGTGCCTGCAAAACAAATCCACTGCTCCAGACAGCCAAATTTTCCTTTCCATTTTATTTGATAGGACAAAAATAAATGATTTGGTGGGGGAAAGGGAGAGAAAGAGAGATACCTACAGACCTATTTCACCTCTTCTGAAGCTTCTTCCCTGAAAGCCGGGAGCTGAGGCTCAAAGGAGGAGTACGCTCAACTGGGTGTGCCACAGCCCAGCCCCTTGTTGTTTATTGTTGTTGTTTTTGCTGTTGGATTGGACAGAAAGAAATTGAGAGAAGGTGGGAAGACAGAGATGGGGAGAGAAAGAAAGATACCTGCAGACCTGCTTTACAGCTTGTGAAGCAACTCCACTGCAGGTGTGGATCTGGGAGCTGGAACCAGGATCCTTACTCCAGACCTTGCGCTTTGCATCATGTGTGCTTAACTCGTTACACTACTGCCCCCCCCCCCATACTATTCCCTTTCTACTTGCTGTTATAGCTCTCAGAGAAGGAATTGTCTTCAAATGAGAAAAGTCTGACCTAACAAGAAAGGAGCTTTATTTTGAAGAAAGTAAAGGACCTAGCCAAACATTGTGACAAATGTCACTGAACCATATATGAGAATATTTCCTAAGGGTAAAGGAAATTAATATAATATTTGAATAAGTGACAACACAATCTGCCAGAATGTAGGATTTAACACCTTGACAAAATTCAGGAAGACTGCTGTCATGACTCTGGAATAGAGGAAAGTGATATAACTGTTTAAAATAGATAAACCAGGAATGTATGCAGATGATCAAAGAAAGGATCATCATACACAAATTACGGGGAAACATTAAGTACACAAATAAAACCCATCCATCTAGCTTGATGAGAGGCTTCAAAGGTTGTTCTGTATACTAACTCAATGTTGAAAAGAGAGCTTTTGTTTGTTACAAAATTTGAAACCATGAAGTACAAATAGTAACATCTTTCCCACTATATCACAGGTTATTTATCTTTTATTTTAATTTTCTGATAGAAAATACCTAAAATTTCATACTTACTGAATACTTTATAAGGCACTACGACCTAAAGGAAGTTAATTTCCAATTTATGTTAGTCATTATTCACCTGTCTATAATAAAGATTGTAATGCCAAAAATAAGTACTGTCCTGAAAGTTATAACTAAAATTAATTATTAAAATATAGTATTAAAATGTTCACTAACAGAGCAAATGTGCCAGTGAAATATGAACTTTTAAAACACAATAAATTGATATTCCTTCTAAGGTGAAGCAACTACTTGTGAAATTAATTTCATATAGGCACTATAGACATACAAAGATTGACTTTTCTATATACATTTTTACCAATGTAAAATATTTAACTGATGAGTTTACAGAACATGAAAATAATGAATAAAAATAATCTTAAATGAGAATCTCTTCATTTAAATTAAAATACATATATCAATTATAGCTTTTGATCATTTCTGTTTTCAATCAGGATGAAAATAAATTTACACTAAACATTTAGTGGACTATATAATAAAATAGAGAATAAGATAAAAATGTAAAAAGTCAATGTTTTAGAGCTGGCTGTTGTTCACCTGGTAC
Source organism: Erinaceus europaeus (assembly GCF_950295315.1). Lineage (NCBI taxonomy): Eukaryota > Metazoa > Chordata > Mammalia > Eulipotyphla > Erinaceidae > Erinaceus > Erinaceus europaeus. The sequence goes on from NC_080164.1 coordinate 159,674,892, forward strand.
AACACAGATGTTACCATATGCAAAGACACAATTCAAGGCCAAATTCCCTGCAAAGTAGAAGTGTCAAGGGCAGTGAAGCAATGCTGAACTTGTCTTTCTCCCTCTGAGTGCTCAATGAGAAAGACTTTCAACCAAGACTACTGTATCCTGCTAGATTATCGTTCATACTATATGGAGGCATAAAAACCTTCTCAGAGAAGCAACAGTTGAAAGAATCAACTTTTAAGTGAGTGAGAGAATTGTAATAGGAAGTAGGTGAGGAGGGTTTCTAAGTCTAAGTGGACATTATTTCATTATGAACTTGATAATGACTCACTACAGACTATTGTATATTTTTGTTTTCAGGTATATATTTTGCCCTAAATTATGGATACATGGAATATATGCTCTATCTTACAGGACCCAGTCTATATCTAGGTTTTGGGACTTTGTTAGGAAGTGAACCTCCTGGAGTGGAATTAAAGAATACCATGAAAGGAAAGGACTCACTGGAATGATGAGGGTGAAGGGTTCAGGTTCGCATTCCATGCCTGACATCTCTGTACACAATCTGAGGTGAAGCATGCTGAGCTTGTACTCGCATTGATTAGGTTGGGATTGCAGATGCAATATCATTTGGCCTGACTTGAGAGAAGCATGCAGGAAAGAGAGCTCCACCCCAGAGGTTCCAGGATTGGGAGAAACATAGGCTCTATAGAGGAAGCAGGAGATTTGGGTTGTTATAGGGTTTAATAAGACAAGAGATAGTTATTGCAATAATCACATTGTTTGACAATTGGGTTAACTTTGAAAAATCGCTTTGTCAAGAGACTGGCATTCTTTAACAATGACTCTTTAGTCACTGTCAGGCCATTCCACCAGCTGGGGCCCTAATTAGGGAGTCCTGAGATTCCCAAACAGACCTGATGGACCTAGAACTCAAATAAATCCTTCTCTCCATTGTTACTGGTCATTTCTATCTGGAACAAGAAAATAGACCCCTTTGTGGGCCCCCATCGCACCTTGCCCTCAACCTAGATTAACAGTGGTAGAGAATGTTCCACCCTCCGAAGGGAGGATGGACAACATACTCTATGCTACACCTGAGGAAGATGGATCCCAATAATGTGGTAGCTTGGAATGTTCCTACTCATGGCCACAGAATGTGAGCTCAGATCTAGAGGGATGTTGAGGTCACACAGGCTCCTAAGCTAATTATGGGCCCCAGATCACATCAAATCGATGGGGTTTACAGTAATATTTACACCTCTTTCCTATATTAGGGAGCTATTCTCTTCCCTGATCCAGCTTTCTGGTCCTTTTTCCAGCCATGATATCATCTCCCCAGACAACAATTAGGATCCACCTGCATATCAGATTTCAGGCTCAGGCAAAAACAAACAAACAAAACAGCAAACAAACAAACACTAGTATAGGTACAGGCCCTTTGAAATATAACTAAAATATGCCTACTAGCTATGTACAAAGTGGAGGACCCCCCCAACACTTCATCTGTAGTATTCCATCCTTGAGGTCCATGATTGTTCAACAATTTGTTTGGCTTTTTATAGTAACTTTATTTTCAGCCACCAGTTTCCAGATGCTAGCAGGATGTGAAGAGACTTCCCTGAACAGAGGACACCACAAATGTGTCCTGGAGCTTTGCTTCTCCACAGCCCTTCCCCTCTAGGGAAAGAGAGAGACAGGCTGGGAGTATGGATCGACCAATCAATGCCCATGTTCAGTGAGGAAGCAATTACAGAAGCCAGACCTTCAACCTTTCACATCCCACAATGGCCTTGGGTCCATACTCCCAGAGGGTTAAAGAATATGAAAGCTATCAGTGGAGGGGATGCTTTACGGAGGTCTGGTGCGAATCTGTACCCCTCTTATCTTATGGTTTAGTCAATGTTTCCTTTTTATAAATAAAAAATTTTTAAAAAATAATTTAAAAAAAAGAAAGAAGAATCAACTATTACCAAGCCTGCCCTGAAAGAAGTTCTGAAAGGTCTCCTATAGTCAGACCACTGTAAATATGCCATATATCAAAACACTAAAACTCTACAATAAATATGTTACAATATCTTCAATCTTTGATATAAATAAATGTCAGAGGCCTAAATTCACCTATTAAAAGCCACAGGGTAGGAATATAGAGCAGACAACATAACCCAACAATATGCTGTCTACCGGAAACCCACCTAACTCAACAAGACAAAAACAGACTCGAAGTGAAAGGATGGAAAGCTATCATACATGCCAATGGCCCATGAAAAAGGGATAGGGACAGCTATTCTCATATCTGTCATGATAGACTTTAAAATAAATAAAATTTTAAAAGATAGGGATGGACACTACTTAATACTCAGATATCAGTCCATCAAGAAGACTTAACAATTATTGCCATCTATGCATCCAGTGAAAAGCCATCTAAATACATCAAACATCTACTGGAAAAGCTACAGCAATATATTAACAGCAACACAGTCTTAGTGGGGGACTTCAACACCCCACTCTCTCAACTTGACAGATCATCGAGGCAGAAAATCAATAAAGACATAAGGGAGCTAAATGAAGAGATAGATAAACTGGAACTGTTGGACATTTTCAGAGTCATTCATCCCAAGAAACTGAATTCCCAAGAATACACATTTTACTCAAATCCACATGGGTCATTCTCAAGGATAAACCATATGTTAGGCCACAAAGACAGCATCAGCAAATTCAAGAGCATTGAAATCATCCCAAGTATCTTCTCAGACCACAGTGGAATTAAACTAACACTTAACAATCAACAACAGTTTAGTAATAGTCCCAAAATGTGGAAGCTCAACAGTACACTCCTTAACAACTACTAGGTCAAAGAAGAAATAAAGGAAGAAATCAAAATGTTTCAAGAGTTCAATGAAAACGAAGACACAAGCTATCAAAATATTTGGGACACAGCTAAGACAGCACTGAGAGGGAAGTTCATAGCCATTCAAGCACACTTTAGGAAACAAACAAACAAAAAAACACACAAATAAACAACCTGACTGCTCATATTAAAGACCTAGAAGAAGAAGAACAAAGTAACCCTAAAGCAACCAAAAGGACAAAAATAACTAAAGTTTAGGCAGAAATAAATAACATTGAAAATAAGAAAACCATACAAAAGATCAACAAAAGTAAATGTTGGTTCTTTAAAAGAGTGAACAAAATCGACAAACCTTTAGCCAGACTCACAAAACAAAACAAAACAAAACAAAAAGAATACTCAAATAAATCAGATCATAAATGAAAGAGGAGATATCACAACAGACACCACAGAAATTCAATATACTATGTGAGGCTTCTATGAACGACTATATGCTAGCAAGCTAGAGAACCTGGAAGAAATGGACAATTTCCTAGATACCTACTAACTTCCAAAATTAAATAAAGAGGAAGTAGATAATATGAACAGGTCCATCATAGCCAACAAAATTGAAAATTATGAAAAACCTTCCCAAGAATAAAAGTCCAGGACCAGATGGTTTTACAAATGAATTCTACAAAAGCTTCAAAGAAGAACTAATACCTCTACTTTTAAAAGTCTTCCAGAAAACTGAAGACATTGCAATACTCCTCTCCAGCTTCTATGATGCCAACATCACTCTGATACCAAAAGCAGACAGGGACACAATCAAAAAAGAAAGCTACAGACCAATATCTCTGATGAACATAGATGCTAAAATATTGTACAAAATTCTAGACAACAGGATTCAGCAGTATATTCAAAAGATTGTTCATCTTGACCAAGTGGGGATTATCCCAGGCATGCAAGGTTGGTCTAGTATATGTAAATCAATCAAGGTGATTAACCACATCAATAAAAGCAAGACCAATAACCACATGGTCATATCAATCGATGAAGAGAAAGCCTTTGAAAAAACACGACATCCCTTTATGATCAAAAACACTACAAAAATGGGAATAGATAGAATATTCCTGAAGATAGTGGCATCTATATATAGCAAACCTACAATCAACATCATACTTAATGGTGAAAAACTGGAAGCATTTCCCCTCAAATAAAGTACTAGAAAGGGCTGCCCACTAGCACAATTACTATTCAGCATAGTGTTGGGAGTTCTTGCTATAGCAATCAGGCAGGAGCAAGGAATTAAAGGGATACAGATTGGAAGAGAAGAAGTCAAAATCTCCCTATTTTCAGATGACATGATAGCATACATAGAAAAACCTAAGGACTTCAGCAAGAAGCTTTTGGAAATCATCAAGCAATACAGTAAGATGTCAGGCTACAAAAGTAACATACAAAAGTGAGTGTCATCCCTTTATGCAAACACTATGTTAGAAGAAGATGAAATCCAGAAATCAATTCTTTTTACTATAGCAACAAAAACAGTAAAATATCTAGGAATAAACCTAACCAAAGAAGTGAATACTGAAAATACTTTTATACTGAAAATTGTGAGTCCTATTAAAGGAAATTGAAAAAGACAGAAAGAAGTAGAAAGATATTCCATGTTCATGGGTTGGAAGAATTAATATCATTGAAATGAATATACTACCCAGAGCCATATACAAATTTAATGCTATCCCCATCAAGATCCCCACCACATTTTTAGGAGAATAGAACAAATGCTACAAATGTTTATCTGGAACCAGAAAAGACCTAGAGTTGCCAAAATAATATTGAGAAGAAAGAACAGAACTGGAGGCATCACACTCCCAGATCTCGCATTGTATTATAGGGTCATTGTAATCAAAACTGCTTGGTACTGGAACATGAGTAGACACACTGACCAGTGGAATAGAATTGAGAGCCCAGAAGTAAACCCTCACACCTATGGACATCTAATCTTTGACAAAGGTGCCCAGACTATTAAATGGAGAAAGCAGAGTCTCCTTGATAAATTCATGTTAAGTGAAATAAGTCAGAAACAGAAGGGTGAATATGGGATGATCTCACTCTCAGGCAGAAGTTGAAAAGTTAGATCAGAAGAGAAAACACAAGTACAACCTGAACTGAAATCAGCATATTGCACCAAAGTAAAAGACTCTGGGAAGGGTGGAGGGAGAATACAGGTCCAAAAAGGATCACAGAGGACCTAGTGGAGTATGTATTGTTATGTAGAAAACTGAGAAATGGTATGCATGTACAAACAATTTTATTTGCTGCGAAATCTAAAACAATCACCCCCCCAAAAAAAAATTCAAGGCATATTTATTATCACCTTTTTTCAGGGATTTATGGTTTATCACACAGTTGTTACCACAGGGATAGTTTCTCACCTCCTTGTGATTGGTGTCTACAATACTCCATCTCCCCCCAACCTATTTTTTTCCACCATCGTGCACCAGAACACCAGTACCCACCCGCTTTCTCTTTCCTTCCCCTTCTTCATAATCCTTTGCTTTAGTACAATAAAAACTATAGCCAGTCCAAGTTTTACTTTGTATTTGCCCTTTCCTTCCATGTTTCTTCATTTCCAACTATTAGTGAGATGATCTGGTATGTGTCCCCTTTTTGATCTATGCCACATAAAATTATTTTTTTCAAGTCCCATATAAATTGTTCCAACTCTGAGAAAAATGGTCTGGAGAGTTCTAAGAACAATGGAGATGCACCTACTCTATGACCTGGAAATTCATTTCCAGGAGGTACATCTAAAGGAAACAGAGGCACCTATACAGAGACCTCTGCACACTTATATACTTATATCCAAAGGAATACAAATTTAGAATAGCCCAAAACTGGCAGCCCAAAGAATTGGCAGGCCGATTAAAAAAAAAAAAAAAAAAAAAAACCTACTCATTTATTGCTGAGAGAGAAAAGAGAAATAAGGTAAAGAAATGAAAACCATAATTTCACTCTGGCATATGTAATTCTGGGAATAAAGCATGGCATCAAATGCTTCAGAGTCTAACATTTTATGTTCTTCACCACCTCTCAGGATGCAAAGGCACAGTTTTTAAATCTCACTGAGAACAGTTTTAGAAATTGAAAGTCATCAATTATTAGTCTTGCAGTCAACTTAAACTTACTGTAATCTAAATTATTGATAATTCATAATATCTGATATTATTTCATTGAAGACAGTGAAGAACTAGCCAGAGCAATGCAGAAAAAAGGTATTTTGTTATAATCTACTAAGCTGTACCATCCAGATATGTGCTATGAAATCAGTGACTTCCGGGTGTCTAGCAGTGGCCCACCCAGCTGAGTGTACACATTCACAAGGATGCAAGTTTGAACCCTTGTTCCCCACAAGCAGGAGGGGAAGCTTCGTAAGTGGTGAACGTCTGCAGATTAATATCTTTCTCTTTCCCTTCTATCTCCCCAACTCCTCTCAATTTCTGTCCTGTTTAATAAAAAATATAATAAAATTTTTAAAAAGAAAGAAAAATAAACACCAGGAGAGTTGTATTTGTCATGCAAGCACCAAGCCACAATGATAACACTACTGGCAATAAATAAAATAAAAATCAATGATTTATTCACTTTGTTTCAATGCTCTTTCATAGGAATTACACTTTGACTCAATACAGATATATGTGTGCTTAACCAGGTATGCCACTGCCCGCCCCCTCAATGCAGTTACACATGTTATGCAGGTGTCTATCTAAATCCATAGGCATCTATGTTACATTTGAAATTCACGTGTTCATTTTATTTATTTATTTTTATTTATTTATTTTTATTTTATTTATTTATTCCCTTTTGTTGCCCTTGTTGTTTTATTGTTGTAGTTATTATTGTTGTTGTCGTTGTTGGATAGGACAGAGAGAAATGGAGAGAGGAGGGGAAGACAGAGAGGAGGAGAGAAAGATAGACACCTGCAGACCTGCTTCACCGCCTGTGAAGCGACTCCCCTGCAGGTGGGGAGCCGGGGTTCGAACCGGGATCCTTATGCCGGTCCTTGTGCTTTGCGCCACCTGCGCTTAACCCGCTGCGCTACAGCACGACTCCCTCACGTGTTCATTTTAAAAGTGTAGTTCCTTATGAGATTTAATCTTAACAAGCTTTTCAAATTGATGCACAAGTAGTGGCCAAGGAACAGAATTTCAACACATGGCCAGATATGAAACTATAAATATATCATAAAGTTGATCATTAAAATGAAATACAATTTAGCATCACATGGAAATCAGAATAAGATGACACGACACAACAACCATGCAATGGGACTGGTAATAACTTTGAACACCAGAAAATTCACAGTATATTAAAGTACATAGATACTGTCATCATTTCAGTACACTTTTTGAGCTACTTGCAATCATGAGAAATCTTTTATGGAAGAGTTAAATCCTCTCAGATTCTTTATATCAGCATCCTCAGAAGGAGCTCTTAAGTTGTTTTATTGTAGTGATGATAGTTTTGTTAGTAGTGATGCCAGTGTGGATGAGCTGGAGGAGAAAGTTAGGTTTGAGAAAAATAGTTACTGTTCATCAGTCACTCATGACTTTGCAGTGTCATACATACTCTGTGAGGTTTTTATCCTCTTTTCAAAACATGATATCTATTGAAAGTAGTTTAGCAGACAATAATGAAGAATTTTGCATTTTAAGTCAATTCTACATATACCTAATATGATTTAACTTTACTGATCCATCGATACATATTTTCATGTCTTATCACACTTCGACTTTTTAACCCTTATCTTTCAGTCTCACAGTTCATCCTTACAGCTGACATTACATCTTACATGCAAATTTCATTAGCCATTAAATTAAAAATAAAATTATCAAGTTTCCCCAACGTAATTTCCTTACTACCATTTCCAATTCCTGTAATATATCCACATACTGTATCCCCTAATGGGCTCAGTATTTTTAATGCAGTGCTTTTAATTCTGCCCAATGTCACTCATCACTAATAGAATAGCCTTTCATGATGTTACTTCTACTCATCAGTCTCAATCCAAAATACATCTCAAAGATATTGTAATCCTAATACTCATAGCTGTTTTCTCTTTTGCCTTTATGCTATTCCCTCATTTCTAGGATGAGTCAATAGCTATTCACAAAATTATAGAAATTTAATAAAATATCTTTCTGGCCTTACTTGAAATATGGAGTATGCTATTTTGTCTGAGTATTTCTGACTTATCCTGGAACAGCAAGGACAGCTCCGCTACCTGCTGTGAGTGAGGGCTTGGGTTTGAAACCTGGCACCAGATGGAATCGTAATGATCTGCACAGGAAAATGCCATCTATGTTGCTTTGGTGTCTCTTCTCTCTTTGTGTATGTCTTTCCTCTCTCTGTCTAAATTAAAGAATGATAATGTTGGCCAATGTCGGCAACATAACATACATAAGGCCTTAAATCACTTTAAGTAAGCAAGAAATCAACAATGTTTTGAGAATGATGGCATCTTTACTTTCTCTTCAGAGACATGCTTTCTTTGTTTTTTTAATTCTATATTTTTATTTATTTTTTTGTTTTTTAATTATTTATTTAAGAAAGGATTAATGAACAAAAACATAAGGTGGGAGGGGTACAACTCCACACAATTCCCACCACCCAATCTCCATATCCCACCGCCTCCCCTGATAGCTTTCCCATTCTCTATCCCTCTGGGAGCATGGACCCATGGTCGTTGAGGGTTGCAGAAGGTAGAAGGTCTGGCTTCTGTAATTGCTTCCCCGCTGAACATGGGCGTTGACTGGTCGGTCCATACTCCCAGTTTGCCTCTCTCTTTCCCTAGTAGGGTGTGTCTCTGGGGAAGCTGAGCTCCAGGACACATTGGTGGGGTCTTCAATCCAGGGAAGCCTGGCCAGCATCCTGGTGGCATCTGGAACCCGAGTAATGAAGCTGAAGGGTTGTCATTCCACACGTGAAGTCTCTGGATACAGTCTGAGGTGAAGCATGTTGAGGTGGCAATCGTTGCGTTGGTTAGGTTGTGATCGGCGGATGCAATATTATTTGGTTTGGATTGGGAGATGCATACGGGAAAGTGGGCCCTATCCAAGGGTTCCAGGACTGGGGGAAGGAGGGGCTCTATAGTGGAGATGTGAGGTTCCTGCTGTCTTAGGGTTCAAAAAGACAATCAATAGTTAATATTATCATCACATTATTTGTTAATTGGGTTAACTTTGAAAAGTCCCTTTGTTATGGTTTGCTGTACAGTATCCAGTATCTTGTATATAGCTGTGCTATTGGATGCTTCTAATCTACTTGGTCTAGGCTTTTGAGAGAGTCCGCATATCAAATACATAGCCTATATATTAAAAAGATTCAGTTTGTCTTTTGAGAAACTTTGAGACATACAATTGATTTCCCCCCTCTCATATTAATTAACTACTGATTTATATGAGAGACATGCTTTATATGATTTATATGAGAGACATGCTTTCTTCAGACCCTTTAAATTTAAAGTCTTCAACTCAGTGTCCCTCACATTCAGGCTTTGTAGTATGACAGTTATGTTATACAAACTCTGTCTCACATGGCAACTTCTCCAGAAAAGCTGATACTTTGCAGAACTTTGAAAATACAGTGCTTTATTGACCTGATTGTGTAATACCCAACAGATTGCTTTTTCTAGGGCTTAGCTCCCACTTATATCTTTTGATGTTCCTGCTGAAGAGGCGAGTGCTTGTACACCAGTAGTCTAATTGGGAAAATGACTATCACAAGGGGATATCTCAGACCTTCCTCATGCTCAATCACCATGTCCTAAAATATACAGGGTGGGGTAATACATCTTGTAAACAGCAATTTATTTACGTTCTAATCATAGATACTTCATCAGCGGACAAAAGATAAACCTCCGTAGGTACAACACTTCAAATTCTGGGACAACTTACTTGTAATTTCAGGAATCAGCAGAGACACACAGCTGGAAAAAAATAATAAAAAGCTTGCTGTAGTTGAACATTGCCTTGCAGCTTGTTTGTGATTAAAATGAAGTTGAGTTTCTGGAAATCTTGTTTAGCAATTAAATCTGTTTTATTTAGGCACTGAAATACTGTCTATTGTCCTACAATGATCAGACTGGTACAAACATGTCTTCCCACTGGATGTAGCATGAAATTGTGAGTTTAGGAAAATGTAGCCACATGGATCGCCACCAGCAGAAGTTTGTCCTTCAGGCTAATGAGAGGGATAACAAGCTCAGTTAAATTAGACACCTATTTTGAAAATTCAGGATTAAATTACATCATTATATTAGCAAGAAAGGTAATGGCAACACTGAGTACCATACAGAGAAATGAACAATTTCAAAGCTGTCTGGTATATATACACATTTCTTCATTCAAGCTTTCTGAGTTCACTAATTTCCCTTGTGGCTATGTGATGCTGGCACATGCAAATAAATGTGTGGTTAATAAAATCTATTATCTTCAATAGTCTCCAAATTCTATTGTTTTCCCAACAGCTGCTTCAAATAAATATAAGGAAGGTAACATGTACAAAGGGAAGGAAATGTTTCCTGCTCTTCTAGAAAGACTTCATTCTTAGCAACTAAATAACAAAATGAATTTTATTTGATTCATTTGGCAGCTCTGGGAACCTACAATCATACTCCAACTTCTCAGGAATATGGTTTTTGACAGCTTTGTTTTTTAGTTAGTATTTTACACTGTTGAAGGTTTATGTACATTTTCTTCTACTTTAATCTGTTTTCCCTCAGAGGATGTAATAAATTCCTGTTCAAATATTTGCATGTCTGTGTATCTCTCTTGGTTAGCTGTTTACATTAAGGCTCTCATATACGTTAGATGAGTTCAGCTCAGTAACTACAGCTTCATTAATAACACTGTCCTCCTGGCATAGTTCAAAATCTTTCTAAAAGAAAGCCTGTATAATTTTCATTACTCTAAATCCATGTTACAGAGTGAACATGGTCAGCATATTTTAGAAAGGAATAGGAATTGTTTTGAGTTCTTTTTTATTTTTTTATTTATAAAAAGGAAACATTGACAAAGCCATAGGAAAAGAGGGGTAAAACTCCACACAATTCCCACCACCAGACCTCCATATCCCATTCCCTCCCCTGATAGCTGAAAGCTTTCCTATTCTTTAGCCCTCTGGAAGTATGAACCCAAGGTCATTGTGGGATGCAAAAGGTTGAAGGTAAGGCTTCTGTAATTGCTTCCCTGTTGAACATGGGCGTTGACAGGTTGATCCATACTCCCAGCCTGTCTCTCTTTTTCCCTAGTGGGGAAGGGCTCTGGGAAAGCGGAGCTCCAAGGCCCATTGGTGAGGTTACTAAGTTCTTTAATAGCTAGATTGTTGTTGTCTTCACAGAAGTGAAAGTGTTTATGGTGATTGTTTTAATTTCAGAAAATCCTATTAGGATCATCCTTATCTATAGAATTAAATTTAAAATTATTTCTATGCCATGCAAATCTGTGAGTTAGACACAAACTTCTTTTTCATATATATAATAATATATTATATTATTGGATGGATACAGAGATAAATTGAGAAGGAAGGATGAGATAGAGAGAGAAGAGAAAAACTAAAGCACTGCTTCACTGCTCATAGAGTACCTTTCCCACACACAAATACACAGGTGGGGAGTAGGGGCTTGAACCTAGATCCTTTGGCACTCTAACAGGTGCCCTCAACAAGTAGTGCCACAGCCCAGTCCCTGAATTCCCTTTCTAAAGTTATCTAGAGTAACTTCCACTAATTTAAATTCTTAAGCTAAATGTGGCATTCATCTTTCAAAAAATTGTTGTACTATTGCCCATTCTGTCCCTTTATCCTAGGATTTCCTTCTTTCTTTCTATATGTAACTCAGTTTTGAAGGCTGAGCTCGATGTACTACTGCTTGATTTTTTTTTTAAATCTCCTTCAGTGTGAATAATTCAGTTCTTCCTTCAAACTTTTCCAACTTTCATATGTCAACAAAACTAAGCATAGCATTTTAAATAGTATTATAGATTATTAAAACGTATGATGAATGAATGGACAGCACTCACTGAAGATTTCCTGAAAGAAATACAAGCGATTGCTCATCTATGTCTCATTTCCTGTGACTTAAAACTTTAATGGAAGATTAAAATTTATTTTATTCCAGTCATTTGTATTATCTCTCCTCTAATAGGAACACATACAAATCACTGTGTCTTTTTTGTCACAAGACATATGAGCATTTGAAATTGTAATTTCTTAATAATAGTGATGAATAATAATTGTGATTATCTCAGGTTATTATACCAGGTCTTCTTAATTTATAAGGGAGCATTGGTCTTTACCCTTTTTGTCAACACTTCAAGTTTTACCTTTCCTAATTTCTTTAGACTAATTTCACCAGGAAATTCTAATTTTTTTTATCATCCTTATTTATTTGTTTGATGGAGGTAGTCAGAAATAGAGAGGAGAGGGGAAGATGGAGAAAGACCTACTAGCACTTTCCAAAATGGAGACCCCAAATCTTCATCTGCAATATTCTTGCCTTTAGGTTCATGATTTGTCAACAGGTTTTTCTGCTTTATGTCTTAACTCTATTTCAGCCAACAGGTTTCAGATTATGCCGACCTGACTCCCTGGGCAGATGACCTCACCATGTGTGTCTTGAAGCCTCGTCTCCCCAGATCCCTGTACCATTAGGGAAAGAGAGAGAGAGGCTGGGCATACAGATTGACCTGCCATCACCCATGTTTCAATGGAGAAGCAATTACAGAAGCCAGCTTTCCACCTGCTGCATCCCACAATGACCTTGGGTCCATACTCCCAGAGGCATAAAGAATAGGGAAGATATCAAGGGAAGGGATTAGATATGGAGCTTTGGGGCATTGTGTGGAACCGTACCCCTCTTATCCATAGTCTTGTCAATATTTCCATTTTATAAATAAAAATTAAAAAAAAAAGAAATAGAAAAGGGAGGGGAAGATGGAGAGATGGAGACAGAGACAGAGATAGAGATATCTGCAGTACTGCTTCACCACTTGTAAGGCTTCAAGTGGCGACCGGTCCTTGCGTTGGAACCAGGGACCTTAGACATTGTAATATGTGCTCAACCAGGTGTGCCACCACCTGGCACCCCCATCCCATCTCTCTAAAAAATAAGGCCACCTGCAACAGTAAAGTTTTGGAGATGAGTAAAAACAAGCAAATAAATAAACAAAAATGTTTGTGATACAGGAAGAAAGTGATAAAAGTAATATTGCTTATTCATTTATCTTATTTTTCTAAGACAAACATAATTATAATTATATAACCTTACTTCATTTTTAAATTATTTTATATTTTGACATCAACTTAGCTCCATAAATATAGATCCATAGAGGTTAAAAAATGAGGATCTGTGAGAGGGGAAAAATTGATCATATGTCTAGAACTTCTTAAAGCAGAGTCTTTTTAATACATAGGCTGTCTTTGATATATTGACTCTCTGAAAAGCCTAGACCAGGGAGGACAGAAGCAACCAGTAGCACAGCTATATACAAGATGCTGGGTATTATACCCCAAACCCTAACAAAGGGAATTTTTCAAAGTTAACCCAATCACCAAATAATGTGATGGTAACAATAACTGTCCATTGTCTTCTTGAACCCTAAGACAGCAGGGACCTCACATTTCCACTATAGAGGCTATAATTCCCACAGTCCTGGAACCTTAGGGTGGGGCCCACTTTTCTGCATGCTTCTCTTAATCCAAATCAAATATTTTGCATCCGCAGAGGGCAACCCAATCAACGCAATGAGTGCCACCCCAGCATGCTTCACTTCAGATTGTGTCCAGAGACTTCAAGTGTGGAATGACAACCCTTCAGCTTCATCACTCGGGTGAGACCTTTCCTTTCATAGTATTCTTTAATTCCATTCCAGGTATTCCACTCCCCAATAAGGTCTCCAAACCTAGATATAGTCTAGGTACCCTGAGAAAGAGCATATGTTCACATGTGCCCATAAACTAGGGAAAAATATGTACCCGAAAGCTGAAGTACACAAGAGCATGCAGGGAATACCTCCCAACACTTCATCTGCACTATTCCAGTCTTTAGGTCCATGGTCATGCAACAATTTGTTTGGCTTGTATGTTAACTCTCTTTTCAGCCACCAGGTTCCAGATGCCAGCATGATGCCAACCATACTTCCCTGGACAGACGACCCCACCAATGTGTACTGGAGCTCCACTTCCCCAGAAACCCACCCTACTAGGGAAAGAGAGAGGCAGACTGGGAGTATGGATCAATCAGTCAACTCCCATGTTCAGCGGGGAAGCAATTACAGAAGCCAGACCTTCCATCTTCTGCAACCCTCAATGACCCTGGGTCCATACTCCCAGAGGGATAGAGAATGAGAAAGCTATCAGGGGAGGGGATGGGATATGGATATCGGATGGTGGGAATTGTATGGAACTGTACCCCTCTTATCCTATGGTTTTGTTAATGTCTCCTTTCTTAAATTAAAAAAAACAACAACGAGGATCCGGGTGGAGGAATAGCATAACGGTTATACAGAGAGACTTTCATACCTGAGGCTCTCAGGTCCCAGGTTCAATCCCCCACACTGCCATAAGCCAGAGTTGAGCAGTGCTCTGGTTAAAACAAACAAACAAAAAAAATGAGGATCTACTCTACATATTTTGAATTTCTAGTTATGCACTCATTTTTTCTTTTTTTTTAGTAGACAAAATTTACTAAATTTTTGTCACACCTTAGGGTTTTAAATAGTTGTAGTAATATTGTGATCCAGTAGTGTCAATTTGTATAATAAATATGCCTCCCCCGTGTCAAGGTTGTTTTAGATAATGTTTTACACAAAAAAATTGCCTAATTATTCATTAGTACAAAAGAGGAACTGGAAAAAATTCATGTAAGCAGAAAGTTTCCTCTGCATTACTGATAACATAGAAACTGGATAAAAGAATCAATATTATGTTTAAAAAATGAGTACAACCAAGTAGCTACAATTATTTGCTTTTTTTTTTCCTATGAAAATTCAATAAGGATTAAAAACACCTTAATAGTGGCCATCTGTACTGGACCACTACATTAATTAAATTGGAATGACTCTGCTGCTACACAGTGTGCTTTTTTTCTAAGATAAAATTTAAAAAATTGATTTTTAAAAATTAATTCATAAGAGCAAGAAGTACATAATAACATAGTTTTTGTTCTAATTCAAATAGGTAAGTGCTTGTTATACAGTTTCATGTGATGTAGTTATTCTAGGCCTGTTTCTCATTACCCTCACCATGAACTATATAAAAATACATTTTCCAGTATTTCTGGTGGTTAAAATATACAAATAACTTGTCTTCTAAAAACTGAAATCCCATGCTCCGTAACATGTCTTTCATGTCCTTACCCTAGTTTGCCTTTCAAGATTAATCTCCCTCGGCCTTTCTGACACACTATGCTGTAGTAACATCTATTTAATTAATTTTTGTCTCTTCTCACCTGGAAAGTTTTCTACAGCTGAAAAACCCTAGCCCCTAGCCCAGTGTGCCCTCATGAAAATGTAATTATTTATTTATATAATGTCAATTTTCCCCCTAATTTTTGACATCTCTGTTTCCCACCCATCTTCCAATAGTGTTATCACTTCTGTACACTTTTATATACTTTTATTACAGCATATAAGTCTTCATTGCGAACTGTGTTTTACTCTTCTCTCAAAACAATGACTTTAGCTTTTATATTCAGAATAGTAAGAGGGGATTTAAGGCTCCAATATATATTGCTCATGAAATTCTTCAAATTTGTAAAGAATAATGTCACAGTAAAGTTTTAATAGTTTAGACATGCATAACTTAAGCTTTAATTTAAAAAAAGTTTCAACATTATACAGACATCTTAAGCTAGTCATCAATATCTTGAATACTCTTAAAGTAGAAAATTATATTAGCTTAGCACTTCCACGTAGGGGAAAGATTAATGTGAATTTAAATCCAGTGTGATATTATAAAGTGAGAACATCTAGTAGATTACAGAAGCACTATTAGAGTTCAGACTCTGAAGACAATGAGTTCCAAACAGGGAAGATAATTTATAAACACATAAGAGCAGTAGAACATCTTTCTGACCCGTGAGACCCAAAAGTCTAAAACCTTCACTAAAGACCAGCAGCCTTGCTGTGTAAATATTTAGTGTTGATGAGTGGATTAGGAAAATTACTTTGCCTACCACATTTTTCAAAAGGTATAAATATTTCTGATGATTCAGCCTTGTGAGCTTTATTTTCTAAGAAACTGTAAGAACTTAAATTTTAAGTCCACAGCAGAAAAGAGTTCTTTAGAATGGTTTTTGAAATGTTTATGAAGTACAGAAAAGTTTGTAAAATGACTTGAAGCTGTTATTTACTTTATAGGGAAAACAATTGCCACACCAAGTGTCCTTGCATTCAGATATTTTTGTTTCATGTATGTATGTTTAGTATAAATATTAGGAGACCTTTACAATCTACAAAAATCAGAAAAGAAATATATTTGTATTAAAGAAATGCTACTACCTACATGTGTTCATGATAAGATTCACTGTTTTCAAGTCCCTAATATCAAAACTATGACCCTAAATTGACTTCAGAAATAAAGCCACTTCAGAGAGGTACTGTCTGGTCAAATGGTCTATTAATGATAGTCATTAAAAAAAATACCTCCGGCATGTGCTAATTCCAAAATAGAATCTGCATAACTTACTGGGAAACAAAAATAAATGTGAGTGTCATCATATATTTACACTTACTTTGATTTACCATACTCTAATGAGTGTTTAAAATAAGACAGAAAATAAACTATTAAAGGAGGTTGGGCAGTGTCACAACAGCATGAGTGTATGCAGACACACTGGCTGAGTGTGCACATTACTATGTGAAAGGATTTAGGTTCTTGTCTCTGGTTCTCACCTACAGTGGAGAAGTTTCTGCAGTAGTAAAGAAGTACTGCAGATGTCTCTTTGTCTCTCTCCTTGTCTATTTTCATCTCCTCTCTCAATTTCTCTGTATTCTATCAAATTAAAAATGATACATTGATATTAAAATTAATTATTAAATTTGAAAGATAGTTGGTTTCTTCTGAATGACCAGCTGAATATATATATATATATATATATATATATATATATATATATATATATCAGCTAGACCTCCCAAGATTTACATATAATACTTATTATATAAGTCAATATTTTAGAACTTGTAACTTGAGAAATTCTTAACCATCATGATGACATAACAAAAACACATTTTGGAAACCGTCAGTCTCTAATATCTAATCCAATATTCAGAATTTTCTTAAATAATGAATTTGTAATTTCAGATTGATATAGATATGAAGAACAAATCACTACTCATTCAGTTAATGATTATTCATTAATGTTAGTTATGCTGTTATATTGAGTTCATTATATGGCTTGTATACAAGTGCCTTTTACTGAAGTTCTTTTTTTTTTTTTTTTTTTGTTATTTTTTTTTTTACATTTATTTTATTTATTTCCTTTTGTTGCCCTTGTTGTTTTATTGTTGTAGTTATTATTGTTGTTGTCATTGTTGTTGGATAGGACAGAGAGAAATGGAGAGAGGAGGGGAAGACAGAGAGGAGGAGAGAAAGATAGACACCTGCAGACCTCCTTCACCGCCTGTGAAGCAACTCCCCTGCAGGTGGGGAGCCGGGGTTCGAACCGGGATCCTTATGCCGGTCCTTGTGCTTTGCGCCACGTGCGCTTAACCCGCTGCGCTACAGCCCGACTCCCTTACTGAAGTTCTTTCATTTTACTTATGGTATTTCCCTAAAGTTTGAGAGAGGAGTTTGTAACACAGGTAAATTTTGTATGTAAACCACTGATTAAAGCTACTTTTTGAAATATGTTCTCAGGGTGTTAATACAGTAGCAATTATCTCAGTCTTTGGGAGGGAGAAATATCATGAATTAATCATGTTTTTTTCCCTTTTTTCCAACAGGTATAGTCATTGGAATTACAGATCTAAGAAGGATGACAGAGGGCCTTGTGGGGATTGCATTGTTATATGGAAAACTGGGAAATTTTATGCATGTACAAACTATTGTATTTACTGTTGAATGTAAAATGTTAATTCCCCAATAAAGAAATTTAAAAAAGAAAAGAAATTACCTTGTTCATAATCCAAACCTCTCCCTTTTCCTTTTATTTTTTACAGTTATATTCAATCATTTATTGAATGCAAAACTAGTACATAACCTTTATTGGTTATAAACAAGATAATTAGATAGGGTTTCTTCTACAATGACTAAACTTCATAGATAAATACATGTTTCTATGTAGAATCCTAAACAGTAAACTAAATTATATTACTAGTGTCTTCCTATAACCAAAATAACTAAAGACTGTTTATAAATAGCATAATAGTTATGCAAAGAAACTCTTGTGCTTGAGATTCCAAGGTCCCAGGATCAATGCCCTGCACCACCATAAGTCAGAACTAAACAGTGCTCTGGAAAAAAAAAAAAAAAAAAAAGTAAGTGGGCCTGCTCAGATTTCACCCAGGGAATTCCCAAGGTTGAGAGTCAATGATTGTTAATATAATAATGATGGCACATTGTTATTACAGATGTCACTCAGATTCCATTTGTTAAAAAATAAGTTACAAGGGGTCCAGCAGTAGCACAGCGGGTTAAGTGCACATGGTGCTAAGTGCAAGGATCCTTATGTCTATAAGGGTTCCATCCCCCTGCTCTCCACCTGTAGGGGGGTAGTTTCATAAGCTGTGAAGCAGGTCTGCAGATGTCTTTTTCTCCCCCTTTCTGTCTTCCCCACTTCTCTCCATTTCTCTCTGTCCAATCTAACAACAATGACATCAATAACAACAGCAATAATAACCACAAAGAGTTTAAAAAAAAGGGGGGGAATAGCCT
The DNA here is from genome assembly GCF_950295315.1 of Erinaceus europaeus. NCBI lineage: Eukaryota > Metazoa > Chordata > Mammalia > Eulipotyphla > Erinaceidae > Erinaceus > Erinaceus europaeus. The sequence goes on from NC_080164.1 coordinate 159,693,649, forward strand.
CCAGGAGCAGTGGGTTCGTAGTGCAGTCACCTAGCCCCAGTGATAACCCTGTAGGCAAAATAAAAATAAAAATAAATACATTACAATATTTGAGATGTCATTTTATACTTTACTAGTTTACTAGTAGGCCAAACTATCAAAAATGTGGGCTGTACTTGCACTTGTGAATATTGATTTCTTTTAAGGGTACTTAGAGTGGTAAAAATATAAATTTTCATTGAATCTGTACAAGTAAGGCTTGGATCTCCAATTACAGTGAACAATATTAAGTTTCTGTGGAATAAAAAATTCCATGGGATATCTAGAAGTATCCCACAAATCATTTTCTCTTCCTGTTTTCTTGTTTTGCTAAAGGATCAGACAGGCAAAGGATGACGTACAAAGGGCCATTGAAAAGCATGATTTTTTAATCACTGTCATATTATTTTATTAAAATATGCAATTATACTTAATACATAAATTTCATGATGCCATGCATGCCTACTTTCTATACTATTATTCTTATGTGTTTGACAATACTCCTATTCACGGCTCTATTAATATTATCATCGCCCCAAGGCAATAAATACACATGAGACATTTTATGGAAATGTAATTAAGCTACTGATTGAATATTACCAGGGGCTCTTCATTTCTCTCTTTTTCTCTTCTTTTCTTTTGTTTTTTTTTAATTTCTTAATTAAGGGATAACTTAGAAAAAAATGTGGCCACATTTAAGCAGACTTTGTTGGGTTTTGTTTTTAATCATTCTAATCACTGTTTATCCCAATATCTATAACTTCAAACTTACTCAAATACTTGTGACTATGATAGCTTGAATTTTAGATTTTATATTAAAAATAATTTGGCCTGTTATAATATCTTAATATCCCAAAATAGTAAAGTAGTCATTATCATGAAGAAAATTTGTGGTGATGTGGTATTGAATTTATTTTCTAATATAATTGTGCCAGTGATTCAATAATGGTTCACCAGATTAAAATATAGCTGGAGTATAGTCCGAGAGCAATCCCACCACCATAGTTCTGTTCACCTCTCTCTTTCAATAACCAACATAGTTCTCAAAGTGTCTTAGAAAGAGTCTGGCTACTTTTTTTTTCTTATGTTCATGTGCTTCAAACATGTGTATTTTACATAATATTTAAATTATCTTATAGTTGCCTTTTATTTATTTACATCACTAAACATAATAATCTCTAGCCATACCCATTTTATCCAAAATGATATAGTATCTTTTAAAATTTTTATTATTAATTTAATAATGATTGACAAGATTATGAGATAAGAGTACAGTTCCATACAATTCCCACCAGCAGAGTTCCATATACCCACCCCTCCGTTGGAAGTTTCCCTATTCTTTATCCCTCTGGGAGTATGGACCAATGAATTTTATGGGATGCAGGTGGTCTGGCTTCTGTACTTGCTTCTCTGCTGCACATGGCATTGACAGGTTGATCCATAACCCCCAGCCTGTTTCTATCTTCCCTAGTGGGGTAGGTATCTGAAGAGGTGGGGTTCCAGGACAGATTGGTGAAGTCTTCTGCCCAAGAAGTCAGACTGGAGTCATCTGCAACTTGGTGGCTAAAAAAAATTAAGATATAAGTAGAACAAATTGTTTAATAATCAGGAACCTAAGGGTAGGAATTTAGCAGATAAGATTGGGATCTTCTTGGTAAGAAGCTAGGAAGTCTATTTTAGGTATATTTTAAGAGGTCCATGACTTTACTAATTTTTGCCAAAGCCATGTAGCTAGCACGCAAGTGGGCTGAAAGTATTGTCCTGGAAGATGGTGTCAGAGTTGGAAATAGGACTAGAAAGCTGTATTAAGGCAGACTTAGCACAGGAGCATGAACTAGCATTCCATGGTTATAGCTAGGAACATGTTAGGCTACACTCATTTTAGGACAAGTCTATCTTGTAGACTTGTAGGTAGCAGAGTATTTTGACTCAGCCTCCTTTTAGAGAGTTGGGATAATCTACCACTGTTGTTCTACACTGAGGACACAATTCTGTAGAGGGCCACAAAACGTTCCTGATGGAGATGTTCCTGAGAGAGATGATCAGTGATGGTGGAGAGTGGGATCTGTGAGCGGTCTAGGCTCATCATATCTATGTGGGAATTCCAGGATTCCCTGCCTAGGGCCTCAGATGATGGATAGCCAAAACGACCATCACTAAAGTGTGTCAGTCTCTTGCCCCTATCCAGCTCTTATATTCCTTACTTTATCTGACAGGGTTAGGATTAGAGTGATTGAGGGAAGTGAAATAAGAAGTAGCAGAGGAGGTTATCTAGGTCTTAGTAGAAAAAATGTTTGATTAAGTACTTTACCATGTTATTTTTAGGTTTTTCTACTTGTTTGTTGCACTTATTGAGTCATTGTAGACTATTGCACATTTTTTACTTTAAGGTCTATATTTTCCCCTAACTTATGCATCCATGTGCTCATGTGCTCTATCTCATGTGTCGGGTCTGTATCGAGGTTCTGTAAGTAACCGTTGTTTTTTTTAGGAAGTGTACCACCTGAAATAGAACTAAGGAGTCTGATAGCTAGGAAAAGTTTCACTACAGCATTGAAGCTGGAGGTTTAACATCCCAGGCCAGGTGTTTATGGACGCAGTCTGAAGTGAAACATGTCGAGGTGACACTGGTTGAATTGATTTGGTAGAGATTAGCATATGCAGTATCAAGTGGAATGGATCAAAAGATGTAGGTATGCATGAGACCCCTTCTGTTTCATTTGGTTTAAATCCCGTTGAAAACAACAAAAAGAAGCATAAAGAAAATTAACAAGGCCCCAGAGATTCCCAGACTGGGTGAAATACGGGTTTTATAGAGAATGAGGAAGGGTTTTGGAACTATCTGTATTCCCACCAGCAATGTAGGAGTATTCCTTTTCTCCCACAGCCTCTTCAACAACTGGTGTTTCCATCTTTTCTAATGAATAACATCTAATAGGAGTAAAGTGGTATATTATAGTTTTTATTTGCACTTGCCTGGCCATCAGTGAATTTAAGCAAATTTTAGTATGGCTGTTGACCCTTTATTTCTTGTAAAATAACAAGAAAAAAGAAACTCTAGATGATATTGTATGATTTTGAGGTAGCTGCAGTGTGCCCAGTTGAGTACACATTACCTTGAGGAAGGACCTGGGTTCAAAACCCTGGTATCCACCTACAATGGAAACATTTTGTGATGTTTTGTGCAGTGAATCAGTGCTTCTGAAGTCTCTCTTTTTTTCTTCCTCTCTATGCCTTCTCCCCACCTTATCCTCTATTTCTCTCTGCCTCTACCCAATAAGTAATTAAAGATTAAATGGCATCATTTTATATTGAATGCTGTTATTAAAGCAGTGTATAAGAAAGGAGAAAAGGAAGTACCTTAATTATCAGTCAATTCCTTTAATTTCTATTGTTTAATCCAAGGGTAGTACTTTCTGGCACATTATTATTTTTTTCTTGAGAGTTCAGAAGCATAATTTGTAATAACTAAGCAAAAATAAAAGTTCTTATCACTACAGAAAATCAAATAGCAGAAAATTTATTTGTAGATCTGACCTCAGAAGAGGTTTCAAACAAGTACTCTTAAGGCGGTCAATATTACCTTTACTCTTATCTCTTTTAAACACCAGCTTTAGTCTTATGCAGTTTATTTCATGTTCCACTGAAAGATAAGCACTCCTTCCCATCTGTACTTTCTTCAATATTTACTCTCTAAGTCTTTGGAAAAATATAAGAAGCTTGTCCTGATTAATTATTCTTAGATCATGGATATATCATTTGGATCAAACATCGCTGCAAAAACTATAATCTCAGAATTGCAGAATTGAGTGGTCTGAGGAAAGAGTAACTTCCCTTTGAGAGGATAGCAATTACATAATATTTTTATGGTCACACTTTTGTAAGATAGGCAGACAAACCTATTTATCAATTACAGCTCTACTTTGAGATGAAAAAAATATACAAAATTCCACATTAGTATGCATAGAGCTTCTGATGAGATCTGACACATTCTAGATTCTGTGCATAAAATATAGCCTTTCTGAATGACATAGTAACCAAATACATGTCACTACTTTTTAAATTTATTTATTTAAGAAAGGAGACATTAACAAAATCATACGATGGGGGGGTACAACTCCACATAATTCCCGCCACCCAATCTCCATATCCCATCCCCTCCCCAATAGCTTTCTCATTCTCTATCCCTCTGGGAGCATGGACCCAAGGTCATTGTGGGTTGCAGAAGGTGGGAAGTTTGGCTTCTGTAATTGCTTCCCCGTGTCACTATTTTTAGAAGACATCAAAAACTGAATTATCATTACAACCCTATATAGAGGAAATAAAATCATATCACAAATCAAAGTTGCCATTATAAAATGACAATCCCTTGATATTTATAAGCAAAGTGTTATTGAAAACTTCATAAATAGACATGAAAAGGGTTAATATTAATCAATACTCTCTAATATATAGAAAAATATATATAAGAATAAGTCAAATGATATTTGCCAGCATAAACTCATTTTCAATCAAAAGCCAAAACCAAATAATGGATATTTAAGGAAAAAATAGTAATAATTGAAAGAAGATGATTGTATTAAATGTAAATGTTTAACCAAGGCTATCCAAATCACAGATCACCTTATAGCCAAACATTTCACAATTTGTGTTTGACATATAATCTAATCTTTACTAAAGATGTACCGGAAGTAATCTAAAGCCACAAATGAAACCCATGTCTACATAAGCTATTTACTTAAATCCTCAGTTTAATAAACATTGCTACTGAATTTATTATTTTAAGATTATGAGGGCCATACAGACATTGAGACTTAAGGATAAAAACCAATTTAATTATTATATTTTAAAGAATTTATTTATTTATGAGGAAGATAAAAGGAGAGAGAGAAAGAACCAGACATTGCTCTGGTACACGTGCTGCCGGGGATTGAACTCGGAACCTCATACTTGAGAATCCAATACTTTATCCACTGTGCCACCTCCCAAAGAACAGGATAAGAAACAATTTTATAACAGTCCATTAAACTATAGGTCTGTCTAATGACACATATAATTGTCAATTGAGTGATGTTGCTATGAATCCAAAAACACACTGCATAGAGAAAGTTAAGCAACATTTATATGGTATGAGAACAATTTGATTAATAGAAGGTACTTTGTAAGAAAAATAATTTAAGATTTTAAAATATTTTAGATGTGTGTGTCCACATTTATAAATACAAGTTAATTATAAATATAATAAAATAAAATAATGAAAAAAGTTAGAATTGGAGCTATTAAATGTTAAATGGGAGGCCAGGTAGAGGTGCACCTAGTTGAGCACACATGTTACAGTGAACAAGGACCTGGGGTCAAGCCCCTGCTCCTCACCTACAGAGAGAAGCTTCATGAGCAGTGAAACAATACTGTAGTTATCTCTCTGTCTCTCTCCTTCGTTATCTCCTCCTTTCATTCTCAATTTCTCTTTGTTTCAAAACAATGAATAAAATTTTTTAAAAATATATTCAATGGGTGTGTTCAGAAATGAAGCCTTTTTTCACGTTGTACAAATGCATAGTTTTAGATGCAGGTATCAAACATTGCAAAATAGGAGCTAGGGATGTTTGACTACCAAGTTAACAAGAAATCATTGCCTTGGTTATTGTATTAAGTCTCAATATTTCCTTCCCAGCACCTGTAGATCAATTCCATTTTTGTTAGGAATAAACCAATACTAACTATCATAGGAAGTGATATTTAAATCCACTAAACAATCACTATACAAACTAAAATATCCACTTGAAAGTGACAGTGTTTTACATGAGAAATGAAATTTTCATCTAGAAAGTAATTGAATGAATATAGAATCAATAGAAGGAAGTTTAGGAGAATGATGCCAACTAACATGTACTTCATATAATCGCTATGATTCAGTAAGGCTCAGTGTTAAGTGAGGTTTCCAACACTTACGCCCTGACAGGCACATTGATTTTACTAACTATACACAGAGAGCTATACCTTTACTGCACCTGAGAAGCCAACTGAGATGTTCTAGCACCCCAGGGTTAGGAAGGGGGACAAAGTAACCTCAAAGGAAATAAACTGAAGACACTAAAAAGAACAGTTTCATTTTAACTACAACATACCCCCCCACCCCCCCCGTAGATGACATAGGTAAGATGACATAGGTAAGATGAAGTGACCTCTTCATCCACAATTTCACTCAAGAACAAAGGGAAGATAAAATGATCGCTGCTTCCCCTTGTCATGGGGTGCTAAGAGGCACAACACTGTCTCCCACTAAGAACACTGACAGCATTTGACATGCTGAGGATAAGGAGAATCAGGAAAGTGAAGCTCATTGCAGATACTGCACAGACCTTAGGAAATCACTCAGGATCTCACTAATAGATACCCAGATTCTACCAAGAATCCCCTGGATCCAAAGGATACCTTACTGTCCACCCTTCACTTGCGCTTGTTGGCATGCATCCTAGTGCTCTGAACCTCCCTGTCTGTCCACATTCCCTACATATGGTGGCAAGACTTTCAAGCAAACAGGCACCTTGTATGAGAATTCTGGCAGAAATTAGTGTCAAATTCAATTCGGCTGAATTGAGAGTAGGCAGTTACACAGTGTAATGTTGCAGTATTAAAAATAGATGTAATCCTAGAATTTATTGCCCAAAGGGAACAAGAGGAGCTGTGCAGGCACATCTGTATAAATATGTATGGTTCTTTTATGTGTCAATCATAGTTCAGTAAAATAACTTAGATATAAAAATATTTTTAATTGTATGGCTATGATATTTTGTGGTGGGGGCCCAGTGATAGTGCATCTGGGTGAGTGCACATGTTTCAGTGTGTAAGGAACTGGGATCTAGTCTCTGGTCCCCACCTGCAGAGGCAAAGTTTTGCAAGTGTTGAGGCAGTACTACAGTTGTCTGTCTTTCTCTCCCTGCCCCTCAACCTCTCCACCTCTCCTCTGGACTTCTGGCTGGCTCTATCCCTTATATAAAGATTTAAAACATGATATTTTGTTGGCATCTGGTTATCTACATTTAGAATAATTTGACAAAAGAAAATGTGATTATTGGCTCTATTCACTAAAATACAGCTTTGTCTGTGACTCAGTTTTCCCATAGAAACTTCTCCCCACTGCTAATATTTTTTCTAATTGATGATGTATAATTTCATGTTTCTTAGCTTGGGGTTAATTTCCCCTAGACTAGCATTTTATCTATATGCTTCTACACCTGACTCAAAATTAAATAAATGTTAGTGTTCTTCCATTTTTCAGACATTCCTCCTGTGTTCCTTCCAAGTATACAAAGCCAATCCTATGCACTGCTTCTGATATAATTCAAGGAATTTTAGTATCAAATAATATAAAACCAAAAAATGTGAACGCAATAAGCAGTAGAGAAAATAAACCTTAAGAAAATTGACTTTCATTAATTATCTAATGAGTATTTTATTCCATATCTTTCATAAAAGGTATATTTAAATGTTCCCAAGTGAAATACATATGTATTGTTTCTGATTACTGATGTGCAATCCACTATCTTCTCCCTGATAATCTTCCATTTCCATTTAGCCATAATATTACTTATTGGTTTCAGTTGCTCCAAACTTCTGTAAGTACTTGGTGTTGCAATACAGTAGCAGATGTGTTTGTGTAATTATTTCTTCTCTTTCTTCTCTGCCTCATAATTTTGTTCACATTTGCTGTGGAGATTTTCAGAAATCATCTAGATTGTTTGTAAAAGGAAGAAAAATCAACCCTGGACTGCATAATTACCTTCAATCATTCTTTTTCTTCCCTTGGATATATTTGATTTTTAAACGCATTGGAGATTTTTGTTAACCCTTCTACATACAGCTTATCTACATTTCCTACCATAGTTTGCTGCATACAAAAATTTCTACAATGAATGTAAATAGTGTAAGTCATGGTGTGCTAGGAGAAAATACATTTGGCATTTTACTATGAATAAACTACAGTTTAGAAGTTTTATGAACAATCACAATAAGCAGAAACTTGGGTGAAAAAATATATATACCCATATACACATGCATTTATACATTCAAATTTATTTGTATATATACCTATGAGATGGAAAAAGATGAAGAGAACAGCTGCAATACCCTGCAGCATGCAAGTCCTGTACTTTAACTTTGAGCTATCTGTTCAGTTAATTTTTTTTTTTGGTAGGATTGTCTGTTGCTAGGACTTATTGATGGCATTACTAATCTGCTGCTTCTGGTGGCCTTTTTTTTCTATTCTTTTTTCATTGGATAGGACAGAGAAATTGAGAAAGGAGTGGAGCTAGAGGAAGGAAGAGAATGAGAGACACCTGTAGACCTACTTTACCACTTGTGAAGCATCCCTCCTGCAAATGGGGCCCGGGGGCTTGAACCCAGGTCATTGTGTTTGGTAATATGTGAGCTGAACCAGGTGCACTACCATCCAGGTCCTGTTAATTTTTCTTTTCTATTTTTACCATTGTCATGATGCTCTACTATATCCAGTTTTACTTCATTCAGTTCTAAAAATATAATTAGAAAGTCACCGATAATAATAAAATTTGATTTAGAGAATGTTAGTTCTCGCATAATTTAAGAGTCAACAGGAAGGCTAACTGGGCATGAAAATAGTACATCTCAACAAAATTGTCAGTCACTAGTTTGGATCAAATTGAATATTTTTTCCTTTTGTTTTTTTATCTCTTCATGACTCATCCTCAAAAAAAAAAGTGATTAAGGACAACTTCATAATTGGGCATGAAGATCGTACATCTCAACAAAATAATCAATCATTGGTTTGGATCAAATTGAATATTTTTTTCCTTTTGTTTTTGTTTATTTATTTATTTATTTATTTTTATTTTTAAATTTTTTATTTAAGAAAGGATTAGTGAACAAAAGCATAAGGTAGGAGGGGTACAACTCCACACAATTCCCACCACCCAATCCCCATAACCCACCCCCTCCCATGGTAGCTTTCCCATTCTCTAGCCCTCTGGGAGCATGGACCCAGGGTCGTTGAGGGTTGCAGAAGGTAGAAGGTCTGGCTTCTGTAATTGCTTCCCCGCTGAACATGGGTGTTGACTGGTCGGTCCATACCCCCAGTGTGCCTCTCTCTTTCCCTAGTAGGGTGTGTCTCTGGGGAAGCTGAGCTCCAGGACACATTGGTGGGGTCTTCAATCCAGGGAAGCCTAGCCAGCATCCTGGTGGCATCTGGAACCTGGTGATTGAAAAGAGAGTTAACATATGAAGCCAAACAATTTGTTGAGCAATCGTGGATCCCAAGCTTGGAATAGTGGAGATGAAGTGTTAGGGAGGTACTCACTGCAAACTCTAGTGTAATCCTGCTTTCAGGTATATATTTTGCAGTAGTTTATGGATACGTGTGCACATAAGCTCTCTCTCACAGAAACTGGTGTATATCTAGGTTATGGGACTTTGTTAGAAAGTGAACTACCTGAGATGAAATTAGAGTGTACTATTAAAGGAAAGGTCTCACCAGAGTAATGAAGCTGAAGGGTTGTCATTCCACACGTGAAGTCTCTGGATACAGTCTGAGGTGAAGCATGTTGAGATGGCAATCATTGCTTTGGTTAGGTTGTGATCGGCGGATGCGATATTATTTGGTTTGGATTGGGAGATGCATACGGGAAAGTGGGCCCTATCCAAGGGTTCCAGGACTGGGGGAAGTAGGGGCTCTATAGTGAAGATGTGAGGTTCCTGCTGTCTTAGGGTTCAAAAAGACAATCAATAGTTAATATTATTATCACATTATTTGTTAATTGGGTTAACTTTGAAAAGTCCCTTTGTTATGGTTTGCTGGACAGTACCCAGTATCTTGTATATAGCTGTGCTATTGGAAGCTTCTAATCTACTTGGTCTAGGCTTTTGAGAGAGTCCGCATATCAAATACGTAGGCTATATATTAAAAAGATTCAGTTTGTCTTTTGAGAAACTTTGAGACATACAATTGATTTCCCCCTCTCATATTAATTAACTACTGATTTATATGTCTACATTTTGCTAGGAGTGTACATAAACACCATTCCCACCACCAAAGGACTGTGACCCATCCCTCCCGCCCACTCCCACCCCCCACTGGCCCAGGAAGCTACATGCCTACCCCTCACCACTGGGTTTTTACTTAGGTGCCCTACTTACATTTTGATCAGGTCCTGCTTTTAGTTTCCCTTTCAGATCTTCTTAGTCAGCTTCTGTTGATGAGTGGGATCATCCCATACTCATCTTTATCTTTCTGACTTAGTTCACTTAACATAATTCCTTCTAGCTCTGTCCAAGATGGGTCAGAGAAGGTGGGTTCATTGTTCTTGATAGCTACATAGTATTCCATTGTGTATATATACCACAGCTTTCTCAGCCACTCATCTGTTGTTGGGCACCTGGGTTGCTTCCAGGTTTTAGCTATTATGAGTTGTGCTGCTATGAACATAGGAGTAAACATCTCTTTTTGGTTGGGTGTTATGGAGTCCTTGGGGTATAACCCCAGGAGAGGAATTATTGGGTCATATGGAAGGTCCATGTCTAGCCTTCTGAGAGTTTTCCAGACTGCTCTCCACAGAGGCTGTACCAATTTACATTCCCACCAGCAATGTAAAAGGGTTCCTCTGTCCCCACATCCTCTCCAGCATTTGTTGATGCTGTCCTTTTTGATGTATGCCATTCTTACAGGAGTGAGGTGGTATCTTAGTGTTGTCTTAATTTGCATTTCTCTGACAATCAGTGACCTAGAGCAGTTTTTCATATGTTTGTTAGCCTTTTGGATCTCCTCTGTGGTGAATGTTTTGTTCATTTCCTCTGCCCATTTTTGGATGGGGTCATTTGCTTTTTTGCGGCTAAGTTTGCTGAACTCTTTATATATTTTGGTGATTAGTTTCTTGTCTGATATCTGGCATGTGAAGATCTTCTCCCATTCTTTGAGGGGTCTCTCTGTTTGTTTAATAGTTTCTTTGGATGTGCAGAAGCTTTTCAATTTGATGTAGTCCCATTGGTTTGTTTCTGCTTTGGTCTTCCTTGCAATTGGGTTTGATTCATCAAAGATGTCCTTGAGGTGTAGGTGGGAAAGTGTTTTACCAATGTTTTCCTCTAAGTATTTGATTGTTTCTGGTCTGACATCTAGGTCTTTGATCCATTTGGAGTTTATTTTTGTTTCTGGTGAGAGATAAAGTGGTTCAATTTCATTCTTCTTCATGTTACAACCCAGTTTTCCCAGCACCATTTTTTGAAGAGAGCCTCCTTTTTCCATTTAATACTTTGGGCCCCCTTATCAAAGATTAGATGCCCATAGGTGTTGGGATTTACTTCTGGGCTTTCAATTCTGTTCCACTGGTCTGTGTGCCTATTTTTGTTCCAAACCATGCTGTTTTGATGATGATGGCTTTATAATATAGTTTAAGGTCTGGGAGTGTGATGCCTCCATTTCTGTTTCTTTTCCTTAAGATGGTTTTGGCAATTCTAGGTGTTTTCATGTTCCATATAAATGATTGTAGTGTTTGTTCTATTCTCTTAAAGAAGCCTGGTGGAACTTTGATGGGTATTGCATTAAATTTGTATATGGGAGAATATTCATTTTGATGATATTTATTCTTCCAATCCATGAGCATGGGATATCTTTCCATTTCTTGGTATCAGTTTCTATCTCCTTGAGTAGCGACTCACAGTTTTCAGCATACAAGTCTTTCACTTCTTTGGTTAACTTTATTCCTAGGTATTTGATTGATTTTGCTGAAAAAGTAAATGGGAGTGATTTCTGGATGTCTTCTTCTTCAGATTTAGTGTTTGCATAAAGAAATGCCACTGATTTTTGTACATTGATTTTGTAGCCTGATACCTTGCTATATTGCCTAACAACTTCCAGTAATTTTCTACTGGATTCTTTAGGTCTTTCTATGTATACTATCATATCATCTGCAAATAGTGAGAGCTTGACTTCTTCCCTTCCAATCTGTATCCCTTTGATTTCTTTCTCTTGCCTGATTGCTATGGCAAGAACTTCCAATACTTTGTTGAAGAGTAACAGTGACAGTGGACAGTCCTGTCTAGTCCCTGATCTGAGGGGGAATGCTTTCAGCTTCTGTCCATTGAGTATGATGTTGGCTGTAGGTTTGATATATATAGACTCCACTATCTTGAGGAATTTCCCATCTATTCCCATTTTTTGTAGAGTTTTGAGCATCAATGGGTGTTGGATTTTGTCAAAGGCTTTCTCTGCATCTATTGAGATAATCATGTGATTTTTGGCTTTGCTTTTATTGATGTGATGAATGACATTGATTGATTTACGGATGTTGAACCAGCCTTGCATTCCTGGGATGAATCCCACTTGGTCATGATGAACAATCTTTTTGATGTGTTGCTGTATCCGGTTGGCCAAGATCTTGTTTAATATTTTGGCATCTATGTTCATCAGAGATATTGGTCTGTAGTTTTCCTTTTTTGTTCTGTCCCTATCAGCTTTTGGTATCAGGGTGATGTTGGCTTCATAGAAGGTGGAAGGGAGTATTCCTGTTTCTTCAATCTTATGGAATAGTTTGAGAAGTATGGGTATTAACTGTTTCCTGAAAGTTTTGTAGAATTCGTTTGTGAAGCCATCTGGTTCAGGACTTTTGTTGTTGGGGAGATTCTTTATAACGATTTCAATTTCTTTGTCTGTGATTGGTGCATTTAGATTTTGTAGTTCTTCTTGGTTCAGTTTTGGAAGGGCATAGGTTTCTAGGAATTGTTCCATTTCTTCCAGATTCTCTAGCTTTAGTGGCATATAGTTCTTTATAGAAGTTTCGCAGAATTCTCTGGATTTCTGTGGTGTCAGTTGTGATATCTCCTGTATCGTTTACAATTCTATTAATTTGAGTCTTCTCTCTTTTTTGTTTGGTGAGTCTGGCTAGGGGTTTATTGATTTTGTTTAATCTTTCAAAGAACCAACATTTGGCTTCATTGATCTTTTGTATGGTTCTTTTATTTTCGATGTTGTTTATTTCTGCTCTAACTTTAGTGATTTCTGTCCTTCTGGTTGCTTTAGGGTTCCTTTGTTCCTCTTCGTCTAAGTCCTTGAGGTGTGTAGTAAGGCCGTTCATTTGGGCTTCTTCTTGGTGTTTAATATGTGATTGTATGGCTGTAAGTTTCCCTCTCAGTACTGTTTTCGCTGTGTCCCAAATATTTTGATAGGTTGTGTCTTCATTTTCATTAGTTTCCAGGAACATTTGAATTTCCTGCTTGAGTGAGTCTCTGACCCAGTGGTTCTTAAGGAGCATGTTGTTTAGTTTCCAAATTCTATGTCTTTTAATAATTTTCCGTTTGTTGTTAAAAGTTAGTTTTACTCCACTGTGGTCTGAGAAGATACTTGGGATGATTTCAATGCTCTTGAATTTATTGATGCTGTCTTTGTGGCCTAACATGTGGTCTATCCTTGAGTATGTGTTATGTGGATTTGAAAAGAAGGTGTATTCCAGTTTTTTGGGGTGGAGGAGTCTGAAAATGTCCAAGAGGTCTAGTCTGTCAATCTCTTCATTCAGTTCTCTTGTATCTTTATTGGTTCTCTGCTTTGTTGATCTGTCTAAGTGTGAGAGTGGGGTATTGAAGTCTCCCACTATTATTGTATTACTATTGAAGTATTTTTGAAATTATTTCCTTAGATGCTTAATGTATTTAGATGGTCCCTCGTTGGGTGCATAGATGTTAATAATTGTTAAGTCTTCTTGGCTGATTGATCCTCTAATCATTATGTAATGTCCTTCCCTATCTTTTATTACTTTATTTAATTTAAAATCTATCGTGTCTGATATGAGAATGGCTGTTCCTGCCCTTTTTTGTGGACCGTTAGCCTGTATGATAGTTTTCCATCCTTTCACTTTAAGTCTGTGTTTATCTTGTTGTGACAGATGGGATTCTTGCAAGCAGCATATGGTTGGGTTATGTTTTCTGATCTATCCCCCCACCCTGTGCCTTTTGTTGGGTGAGTTTAAGCCATTGACATTTATTGATATTATGGATTTAATGTATTGTAGTGCCATTGTTCTAAAAAACGATTTGTTTACTCTGATATATTACAAGTATTATAGTGATGTTCTTGTTTATAAGAGGTCTTTTAGTACCTCTTTCAGGGCCGGCTTGGTGATAGTTGCCTCCTTTAACTGTTGTTTGTCTAAGAAGGTTTTGATCCCTCCATCTAGCTTGAATGAAAGTCTAGCAGGATATATTATCCTTGGTTGAAACCCTTTTTCATTCAGGGCTCGATAGATATCTTGCCACTCCCTTCTGGCTTTTAGAGTTTGAGTTGAGAAATCTGCAGATAGTCTTATGGGTTTTCCCCTGTATGTGACTTTTTGTTTCTCTCTTGCAGCCTTTAGGATCCTTTCTTTATCCTTACTTCTTCTCATTGTGACTATGATGTGTCTTGGTGTCTTCAAGTCTGGGTTGATTCTGTTTGGTACTCTCTGGGCCTCTTGAACCTTGATATCCTTTCTGTTATTCAGGTCTGAGAAGTTTTCTTGTATTATTTCCTCTAGAATGTTTTCTTCCCCTTCCTCTCTTTCTTCCTCTGGCAGGCCAATTAGATGAATGTTACTTCTTTTTAGATCATCCCATATGTCTCTGTTGTTGTTTTCAGTGTCTCTCAATCTCTTTTTAAGCTCTTTCTCCTCTTTCTTTGTTTTCTCTAACTCATCCTCTGTCTGACTAATTCTGTTTTCTGCTTCTGTTAGTCTGCTTTCCCTTGCCTCAGCTTCTTTCTTCATTACAGCTATTTCAGCTTTCAGTTCTCTAATTGTCTCAAGATAATCAGTATTTTCCTTGGGGGTCTCAACTGTTGTTTCCCTAATACTGCCATTCCCTTCCTCCAATGTTGTTTTCATTTCTGTGATTAATAAGTTTATTATTGCTTGCATACTTTTCTTATCTATGGTTACTTCGACTGATTTGTGGTTTCTTCTGGGCTCTTGTCTTCATTCATTGGGGTAGCAGTTTTATTTGTTTTTAATCTACCCATTTTTTTTATGTGTTTCTCTCTTTTTTTTTTATGCTCTGTTGTTCCTCAGTTGTTGTGTTTTGAGCACAAGTAACACTGTACTAAGTACCTTTATGACAATTACACTCACCAAACTCCGGAATAACAGTAGCAACTGAAGTAAGTATTGAAGGAGTTTAATCGTTACCAGATAGCCAAACAATTTCTCCAGTCCGTGAAAAGATAGTAACCAAATCCCAGTGAAGAAAGAGAAAAGAAAGAGAGGATAGCAAGAATAGACAGTTATGCAAATCTACTATCCAGTGTATATTCTAGGGGTAACAAGAGTGTAAAGGGAACTAGAGCAGAGATACACACATAGAGAGTCCACTCTGGGTCAGATTTCTTCCCCAAAGTAATTCACAAATTCAGAAAGGCAAAGAAGAAAGAAGTGTATGACAAGATTAAAAAAAAAAAGAAATAGAGAGAGATAAGAGAGAGAAAAGGGAGAAGATAAGAAGAAGAGTTGTAATTAAAGAACAGTGCGAGGAACTTCCCAAATGTGTATCAGTGAATTTAAAAAAACAAACAAAAAAAAACAAAACACCCTGTTTGGTGGTATGGGGTATCCTGCTAGTAGCTGGTCCCAGGCACTGCTTATGGGGGGGGGGGGCGGCGGGAAGGATGTATGCTTGAAAATTAAAAGGAAGAAAAAAGAATTTTTTCCCCTACTCTAATTCTTAACCCAAATTAAGTTATAGACACCTCCTTGTTGTCACCGCTATGGCCCCTTATTGGCTGGCCTGCTAAAGGTAGAAAATCCTATTGTTTACAAGAGATGTGTTCGGAGCTCCAAAGCTAGCCGCTTCTCAGTCCGCCATCTTCCGGGAAACCCCCCCCTCCAGACTTTTTTAAAGGATTTCTCAAAAATGAAAACTAGCTCCAAGTCCTTTGATCCGATGAGAGCTATACTCAAGAAGTCTTTGGATCCGCCCTCAGGGTTGCGGTGGACCCTGGAGACTCCCAAGAGGCATCCCCCGAGCTAAAGTGCTCTCTCCGGGTCCTCTGCCCGCTGCGCTCTGCAACTGGCGGAGGAGCCCCCTTCCTGGGCTGGCGGAGGACAATGGCCGGCACACTCGCCTTGCCCGGCACTGCCTGGGAATTCTGGCGCCCCGCTAGTCCGTGTCACCTTTGCTCTAATTCTTAACCCAAATTAAATTGTAATCACTTCTTTGGTGTTCCCCCTTATTGACTGGCCTGCTAAAGGCAGAAAATCCTACCGTTGCCGACGATGCGATCAGAGCACTCGCTGTTAGCGACTTCTCAGGCCGCCATCTTCCTAACTCCAGGGCTTCCTTTTGTTTTTTATCTCTTCATAACTCATCCTCAAAAAACATTGTTTAAGGAAAACTTCATAAAGTAAGAGTGTAATGCTTGATATGTAAACTAGAAGTCTGCTGACATGGAATATTTTGCGATTCATATTGAGCACGGCAGAATCTAATAAATTATTAAGACCAAGTGGACTGTATAGTTATGTTCATGCTTTTGGAGATTATTTACTTGCTTTAAGTTTCTCTGGATTCCAAAGTCAAAATTGATGTCATAATATGTGTCATAAATAATAACTGAGCCATTTACATTTTTAAGTTAGAAAACTTATGAAATATACTAACACTAGTTTTTAATTTTCCCTTTGTCACCATTCTTATTATAAATTTTCTCTTTACTGTATATTTATGCCTTATAACCTTTTTATTATTTTTTTTTCTTTAAAAATTAAATTATTTCTTTGCGTTTCTACTTCTTTTTTTTTTTTACATGCATAACATTCCCCAGATTCCCATTTAACAATACAACCCCCACTATTTCATTCATCATTTTTCATGGATCTGTATTCTCCCCACCCACCCACCCACCCCAGAGTCTTTTACTTTGGTGTAATACTCCAATTCCATTTCAGGTTCGACTTGTGTTTTCTTTTCTAATCTTGTTTTTCAACTTCGGCCTGAGAGTGAGATCATCCCATATTCATCTTTCTGTTTCTGACTTATTTCACTCAACATGATTTTTTCAAGGTCCTTTTTTCAAGGTTATTATTTTTTAAAATATTTTATCCAGTTATATTATTGTTTTCTACTTAAATGCTATCATACAAATAACTGCAAGGGAGATTTAAATTATTTATGTGTTCAATATTTGACATTTCCTAGTTTATCCATAATATTCCAGTTAAGTATATACATACTGTTAACCCCTCTCTCCTCTATGTTTCAAAACTCTCAGATTTCTCTCATTAATCATCTAGAGATTCCATTCTTCTCTAAAACTCACAGTAGACTAAATTTTTAAAGATTTGACAGGCATTAGATATTTCTTTGCTTCCAAAAGAAGAATCAAAATGTCTCATAACTATCAAACAAGACTTAGGTGGATAATATTTTCAGACCAACTTAGTATAAGAGAAAAAAAAAATCCTCAGGTCCAAGTACCCATGTGACAACTTTTATGCATATAAAGCAAGTCCTTTTATTTGACTGAGTTACTTATTCTAATTTAAATAGATAATGCATGATATCAGACATTTTGGTATTTTATATATAATTGGTAGGATTAATAATAGATTTTACAGAAAATTAGCTCATTTATCTCTGGGATGACATGTAATGCTAAAATAAGCTCTAGAAAACAGAAAATACTTTGATTTCACTTGAATATTTTAAGTACATCTTTGGAAGATGTCATTTCTTAAGGCATATGCTTTCATGAGTGTTAAATTCATGATAAAATGATTCTGAAAACCAGCTAAAACACTATAAAAAATTGTGAAATAGATGATGGCTGGTGTATAGATTGAAACATTTACTAGATTATTATCTCCCTCCTTAGAAAAACATACTTAGTTCCACACTGACTAGAATACTTTATTCTATTCATTTTGTATCAGTATTTCTTCAGTTAATTTTTCCCATGACTTCAAGTTATAAACTATAAACTGTAAAATTTCATTTTTCCATAAATTAATTTTGTTGGCATATGAATAGTTTTATTTAAAACTTTGTGACTTTATGTTTTTCCACTTATTTTGATATGACTTTTCATTCAGTCAGACTTCCTCCTAAACATAGTTTTGCAGAGTCATTTAAGGATCTAATGTATCCATCCAGTAATTCAATTATTAATTGATATGTAAATGTATTGAGTAGTCTGTTGAAAATTAAAAACATCTCAAAGTCTTCTTACTATCAATAGTTAAGAAGGCAGACATGGGGACCAAGTGGTGGCACAGTCAGATAAGCACACAAGCTAGCAAAGCGAAGAACCCAGATTCGGGCCCCCATTCCCCACCTGCACGAGAGACACTTCAGATGTTGTGAAGCAGATCTTCAGATGTGTAACTCCCTCTGTGTCTCTCCCTCTCCTTTCAATTTATTTCTGTAATGCCAAAGAAAAATGGAAGAAAAAAAATGACTGTTGGGAATGATAGATTCAAAGTGCAGGCATCAAGCCCCAGTAATAACTCTGGTGGCAATAAAAATAATGATGGGGTCCCGGCGTTAGCACAGCAGATTAAGCTTACACGGTGCAAAACGCAAGGACCAGTGCCGTATTGCTGAAGGTTAAGCGCACTTGGCGCAAAGCCTAAGGACCAAAGGAAGGATCACGGTGAGCCCTGGCTCCCCCCACCTGCAGGGGAGTCGCCTCACAGGTGGTGAAGCAGGTCTGCAGGTGTCTGTCTTTCTCTCTCCCTCTCTGTCTTCCCCCCTCTCTCCATTTCTCTCAGTCCTATCCAACAATGACGACATCAACTACAACAATAAAACCAACAAAGGCAACAAAAGGGAATAAATAAATAATTACTTTAAAAAAAAAAAACCCTCAAGGACCAGTGTATGAATCCCGGTTCGAGGGCTCCCCAACCTGCAGGGGGGGTCACTTCACTAGCTGTGAAGCAGGTCCGCAGGTGTCTTTCTCTTCCCTACTCTGTCTTCCCCTCCTCTCTCAATTTCTCTCTGTGCTATCCAACAACAACAATAACAACAAGGGTAACAAAAATGAGACAAATGACCTCAAGGAGCAGTGGATTCGTAGAGTAAGCACTGAGCCCCAGCAATAACCCTGGAGGCAAAAAAAATTAAAATAATAATAAAGTAAAATAAAATAAAATAAGGGAGATGTATAATAAATATCTGATAAATTGTATTATTGTTTCACCGGAAGTAACAATTAAATATTTAAGTGATACAAATATAGTTAAGTAATGGGCTCAGGTTCCAGAGATGAGAATGAGGTTTGGGGGATATTTCATTATAAAGTATATACATTATTGTGCTTGACATTCTGGATTTGCTTCTTGAAACCACATGGGGAAAGGAAAGGATAAAAAGGGAGGAGAAAGAAGTAAGAAATGGGAAGTGAAAGAAAGAATATACATAAGGGATTATCATAAATGATATGACACTAAAATAAATATGAGATTATAAAGCTAAAATCACTGAGACTGTGGGCAAATACAAAATAATTTTATTGTTGATTTGACCTCATTTTAT